>NC_053442.1:23264602-23626532 GCF_007990345.1 Gossypium hirsutum | reverse complement strand
GTGCAAGAAGTCGGGGCATATCAAGTTTGATTATTCCCAATGGAAGAAAAGGGGGTCAAGAAGACAAAAAACACAAGGCCAGTGTAGCTACATCAAGTGATGAATATTCTTCCGATGAAAAAGAACAAGAAGTAGCCAACCTTTTCCTTATGGCCATAGAAGATTCTAAGGAAACTTTTAACTCATCTAGCTCAATTTCTTATTCTTTTGATGAGTTATAAGATGCCTATGATGAGTTAGGCTTGGAGTTTGAATTCATGGTTTCAAAATATAGAAAAAAATGTTTCAAAATTAAAAATTGAAAATGACTTACTTTTGAAAGCTAACCATGAACTTGAAAAGAAAGTAAGTGACATGCGAGCAATGATTAATAATTTTGAGAAAAAGAATTTAGACTTGCACAATTTGCTTTCAAAAGATCATGAAAAGCAACTAGAGTTCTCAAGAAAAAAAAAGCTTATTTGAACAAATTTTCTCTAAAAAGATTTGAGAAATGAGAAAATTCAAAACAAAACTTTGTTAAAAAAACTCCAATTACTATAAACATAGAGGTCCCTAAAAACCCTATAAGGGAAAACATGTTAGAAGTGTATGGTCCCTAAAGGACTTAGTACTACTAAAGACAATGATATCCTTTCAAAATGGATACCCAAAGGGACCAAAATTATAGGAACTAATGCTTATGGACACAAAAGAATTTCGGTACTAGAAATCAAATTTTAATTCTATGTTTGTAGGAAAATGAGCATGGCTTCAAGGTGAACAATTCAAGTGGAAACTCATAGTACCTTGATAGTGGATGCTCAAGAAACATGACTAATAACAAATTCATTTTATCGAAATAAATCCAAAAATGTGGAGGAGAAGTTACATTTGGTGACAACTCCAAATGACTAATTGATGGAATTGGTTGAATTGATAAAAACTATTTAATCTTCATTGAAAATGTTTTATATGCCAACAGTCTTAAGCATAATCTTTTGAGTATAAGTCAATTAAGTGATAAAGGTATCAATGTCACATTTGAATCAAATGGGTATAAAGTTATTGACATTGTTTCTAATAAGATTGTGCTTGTTGGTCATAGAATAAGAAATATATATATGGTGCTTTTAGATAACTAACTCAAATATTTGCTTTATGGCCAAGAATGAAAATACTTCTTGGTTATGACATAGAAAATTAGGACATACTAGCATGAGCATATTGTATAAATTGGTTAAAAAAGACTTATTAAGAGGTTTGTTAAAAAATGTTTTTAACTTAGATAAATTTTGCGATGCATGTATTAAGGGCAAACATAAAATAGACTCTTTTAATTCTATCAATTATGTGTCAATCGTTAGAGTTTTACAATTAATTCACATTGATCTTTTTGGACCCATTAAGACTGCTAGCTTGGGTGGAAAATAATATACATTTTTACTTTTAGATAATTAATCTAGATTTACTTGGGTTCTTTTCTTAAGTATGAAACATATTGATCAGAAGTATCATGTAATATGAGAGGTAGTAGCCAAAGGAATTATAGATGTGGTGAAAGTAGCTTTTGAAGATAACCTTCCGGATCTGTTTACTAAGACTCTTGTAACTAGGAGTTTTAACAAACACATTGAGGATATGAGAATGCAAAAACATGACATATTTACTTCACTAGGGAAATTGGAAGATTGTTAAGAAATGTACCCATATTGTAGTAAACATGTAATTGTTTTCTATGTATTTGAACAATGAATAAATAAATGTCATATTTCAATGTTATGTCTTTTGTACTTCTGTCTTTTATATTTTGCATGGAGAGCAAAATTATGACAAGAAAATATTAGCTCATTAATTATCTAAGTTTAAATTGATGATAAGTGGCACTATAAGAATGTCTACATTGCGAGAAAGACAACTTACTTCAGTAGATAATCTAAACGATTCCATAATCCTATAAAAGAATCAAAATGAACATTTGATTCAAATATTGAGAAGGATTATTATGTCATATACAATTCCAATTGTGGAGATGGCTAGTCTTAACTATCGGAGCAGTTGACTCCACGAGTAGAGACATAGATGTATTCATTGGTAGAATGAGACATTGGAATAGACCGAAGATGAATTAATTTGGAATCCGTTTGTAAATTAATTCACTTGTGACATTCATGGTTTGATTTACGTAAATCCTGAGTTAGTCATTAACCATGCGTATGTAACTCATGTGCTTTGAAATAAGTGGAGGCTTATACTCTAACGATGATTGAGTCGATAGCCGGTATGTTGGGTACATGACTTGTGTATGACATGGCTTAACTAGCAACAGTGAAATTCATAGCTCAATTAAAGAGTTGTGGTTGCTTGTTATTGAACAATCAATTTATCACAGTCATTTATTGACAGTGACCATATTAATCATTAAGAAGACACAATGGTGAGAATGCGATAAAATAGGATTGTATTAAGTGAACGGATTTAACTCAAAAGAATCAAGGATATCATATGAATGTAACACACACATGATGAGGTCATTGGATAAAGCAGTTGGATGAATTACTTTCGTAAAGAGTATACAATAATGAGTTTTCAATCATGGTAATTATAACATCCCCAAAATTTTTGAAACCTTGAACAGTAATAAATATATAATAAATTAGTCAAAATTTTGAGAAATTCATAAATTGAAAATTAGACAGGTGCAGAAGGTATTTGGAAAAGTATAAATATTAAGATAAATTTATTTAGGGAACCAATTAAATTAATGGAAATTATTGGGACAAGGTGAGAAAATTGGGTGTTGAAGGATTAAATTAAATTGATGAAAAAGGAGGAGAGATTAGAGGTGAAAATATAACAAAAGAAAATAAGACACATGGGTGGTATTATAAAAAAATGAAGGGGTAAAATGGTAAATGAATTGAAAAGATAATTATGGGAGGTAATGATTAAGGATAAATAGTAAAAAGTGTGAATAATGAGGGTAGAATGGTAAATAAAATAAAATGAGATATTTTTAATGGAAGAAACTAGAGAAATGAAGAAAAGAAAATGATGGAATGGCTATAAATAGCCATTAGCCACATTAAGTCTCACATTAGCCACCATTCTCCACCATTTCTAACTTTTATTTTTCTTTTCACTTTAGTTCTTTTAACCAAATTCAAACTAATTAAGCTAGTTTCTGTCAAATTTCTTCAAGATTAGTGAGTAAAATTAGTAGAGAAGTGTAGTAACTACCCAACTGTTAAAAGAAATGAATCCATACTTGTCTCGGAGGAGAGAGAAAATAAGAATTAGTGTTGAATACAAGTGATTGAGATAAGAAAGTTAAACTTTTCTTGAAATACATGTTAGTTTTATTTGAAAACCATGAAATATTATATGTGAATTTGATTTTAATGTGTAAATATTGTGTATTTTGATATGGAAAAGTGAAGAAAAAGTGAGAAAAAAAAGTAGAGAATTAAAGCAAAGAAGGAGCTAAAGGAAGAAGAAGAGGAAGAAAGCTTGATTCCATGCTTTGAGTTGTAAGTACAACTAAAGTTTTATTTATTTTAAATATGCGATAAATTATTAAGTAAAATTAGTTGAGTATAAATCTAGATATAGTGTTTAATTAGGAATTTACATATTATATAAGTAAAGAATATAATGTTATAATGATTGAGTATATTTGTATGAAGAATTAACTAAGTAAAATGTAATAGAGAAAATAAAAGAAAATTAAGGAAAAGATTAAAAGTGTACAAAGGACTAATCTATAAAAGGTACAAAAGTTAATAGAACTATACTTTTTTTATATAAATAAATGAGTATAAGAAATGATATATGTATAGAATTGATGAGTAGAATGATGTGGTAATGTTATGGAGTTATATGATAAAATATGAGAAAGAAAAGGATTACATTGTAAAGTACGCAAAAGTGATATATGAAAAATATATATAATAAAATTTAATAGCAAATTATGGAAGATTAATAAATATGAGATATGATACGTGTATTATTGTTAGTGGAAAATGTTGTTGTTAAAAATGTAAAAGTAGCATAAGGTAGATAAGATATAAATAAGTGGTGAATTATGGTAATTATATTAAATAATGAAACATGCTACATGTAGTAAAAAGATACGAAAGTTCCATTTAGCGACTTGATAACCTAATGACTAAAATTGTAAGATGAGTAAAATAATATGTAAATATTGTCGAAACTATTTTTTAAAAAAAAATAGAAATTGACCTTGAAAATGAAAATGGAGTCGCCACCGACCTTTATTTGAGGTGTGATCGGATCACGTTGAAAACGATTTTTGGTTTACAATTTTTGAGAAAATAGGTTCGGGAGTCAGTTACGCACGAGGAAGGGTTAGCACCCTCGCAACGCCCAGAAATTGGTACCGAATTGATCGTTTAATATCTTAATGCTGAAAACTTGAAAAGATTTTAAAATATGATCCCTTGAAAAGAAAACCTGAATAATCGAATTAGATGATAAGACATACCCATAAATTGGCACACTCAGTGAGTTAGGGTGCAACGGTTCAATCTTCGAAATTAGGTTTGTCTTTTTAAATTTTAAAAAATCATACATTTTGAGAATGATATTTGGTTATTTGGGTCAATCGAGAAATCAGAATCCAGTAAGCTAGGGTTCAATTTCTCGACATTCCTAAACACCGAATATTGTCTTTATTTTAAAATCCTTAATTCGAGATAACAAAATGTCATATCCAGTAAGTTAGGATTCAACATTTTGAATTCTCGACAAGCTTTATTTAAAAATCACGTGGTTTTATTACAAAAGAGATACTCGGCTATTTAAATTCATCGAAAGAATTGAAGCCCAATAAGTTAGGGTACAATTCTATCGAGAGTCGTGAATACCGAGTATTTTGAAAATTATGAAATAAAATGATTGTTGTGCTTTAAAATGCAACCTTTACAAATGGAACATATTGAATAGCGATACGTAATGTAAAAAGATACAATTCACATTCTAAATACAATCTGAGGGATGATAAACAATGGAGGAATTTAAACAAAAGTGGTTACAACAATTTTCATCACATCATGCTAATATCAATCCTAATTGCCAACTATCAAATGAATTAAATACCACAACATTTATTAATAATAACATTTATAAGCTAAAATATTTACACATAGACTCAAAATGGACGTGAAACAATATAATACAACATTGGATAATGGTATTTAAAATAAAATTGAAACAAATAATATATTTATTAATTTACCCTAAATAATACATATAAAATAACTATGTAAGAGTCCCAATACGTATATGATTTTAAAAAAAGTAATCACCTAAATAGGTTTTGAAAGAAGTAAATTATATAAATAAAATCGACTTAAAATACATATATACATATAAAAATACTTTGAAATTTATAATCATGATAATATTAAACATCAAAACAATAATATATATAATTTTTTTTGAAATAATTTAATAACACATATAGTAGCATTTAAAACATTATATCAAAAGAAAACTAAGTTATAACATAAAATGAATTATTAAAATATGTATAAAGTATGTCAAATTATTATGAAAAACATTTTTACATATGTAGATGATGAAACATATAAAGATATGGAGTTTGAAAATAAAAAGGATAAATTTTAAAACAATGTTGATAAACTCAAAATATGTTAATAATAATTTTAAATAAGAATATGTTGTACCTTAAAATTATAATAAAAAATGTTTGAAAACAATGTTAATCCTAACATTTAAAATTTATTATAAATAAACAAAACATTAATATTTATAAAATTAAACAAAACATTATGATTAATAAGAGATAAAAAAATAAAATTTAAAAAAAAACAATAATTAAATTGAAAATACAGCACTTAGAAGACTATATTTACAATCAATGGAAAGCATGAGGACTAATACCACAATTAAACGAATAAGTTCCAGAATTCAAATTCAGATAACAAAAACGTCACCGTTTGATTTTAGACTAAAATGAAATCAGAATAAAAGATATGGTATAAATAAATAAATAAAAATTGAAAGAAATCGGATTGAAACAATACAAAACAAAGGAGGACTTGTTGCGTAAATAGACCTTTGAACCAAAAGGCGCGGATCTGAGATTGGACCGGGTCAATATAATCGGGCAAGCTCAATACGACACCGTTTTGGGAGCTATTAAAGAACGGGCTTCAAAGGGTGTCGTTTCCTTGCACGCATAAAACCTAAAAACCTACGAATTAAGCCATTTAACAAATCTACAAACCCTAAATGTTTTTCCTCTGTGCACCATTTCGTGCCTCTATCCTCCATCCGACTCCGATTGAGAAGGAGTAGAAGGAAGATCGGCCACCAGGTAAGTTCGCTCTTCTCTCCCTCTTCTTTTTCCTTTACTTTTCTCTTCTTCGTATAAAAAAATAAAAGAAAACAGTAAAGAAATGCAGAGAAAAAAATGGTGAATCACCTTTTCAAATCTGATTTCTTTTCCTTTTTGATTGATTTTCTTATTATTTTAATATGCCTGGAAAAAAGATCCTATTTCAGTGTTACAATTGGCCTTTTATAGCCACAAAAATGAAAATTAAAAATTAATCAAATCCAAATCAAATCCCCTCTATTCCTTCTGTTATTTGCGTTTTTTCCATGTTTTTGTTTCGCCCGCTTGTTTGTTGTTTCTATTGCAGGTACCCAACCATATGGAGCACATGCGTGGAGGAGGCTCATGCACGTGGTGGCGATGCACGTGCGAGGCCTAGATCCAACTACTGCAGCGCTAACGATTCCCGAAATCCCTAGAGGCTTCTGGTGTATTTCTCCAGTTTTGGCTAGGTTTCAGTTTGAATTGGGCCATGTAAACTAGGTTAGGGTATTAGTTTTAGGATTGGGCTTAATGTACTATTGGGTTTATTGTTATTGGGCCATGTAAATAAACCTTAGATATTAGACTTTTTATTTGGTTTGTATTTGGTTTTTGTATGCGGGCCCAAGCAAATTTGGGTAAATGTTTCTGTATTATTTTTTACTTTTGGATTGCATTGGACTTTTATTATAATTTTTTATTTAGTTTTTATATATATATTTATTTTTTGTGATGTATACGGGCCGGGCATAATTTGGGTATTACAGCTGCCCCTCTTTGCTCATTGTCGTGTAACGAGAACGGAGTAATGACTCTAGAAATGGCCAATTTTGCTCGGTCGTGTTGGGCCTTGGTGCTCTTCTTCTTTGAGTTGCCTCATTCCATCCTATTGTACCTTCAAAGGTATAGGAATTGGTGCTTCGATCCACTCCACTGCAATATCAGGGTGATAAGATTTGTAACTCGTCACTTTTGGGAAGTAAGATTCGCCATTGTAGCTTCAGTCTTTTTAACTGCAATGTCGAGGAAGTAAGATTCATCGTTGTGGCTTTAATTTGTTCCACTGTACCGCTTGGGAAGCAAGATTCACTGTTTTTTATCTGCTCCACTACTGCTTAGGGAGATAAGATCTGTAATTTTCAACCTACTCCACTACTGCTTAGGGAGGTAAGGCTTACAATCTTCAACCTATTCCACTGCTGCCCAGGGAGATAGGACTAGTGGCTTAAACCTGCTTCCCTACTTCTGGGGAAAATAAGATTCACCGTCTTCAATCTGCTCCACTACTGCTTAGGGATATAAGATCTGTAATTTTCAACCTACTCCACTACTGCTTAGGGAGATAAGGCTTACAATCTTCCACCTATTCCCCTGTTGTCCAGGGAGATAGGACTAGTGACTTAAATCTGCTTCCCTACTCCTAGGGAAGATAAGATTTGCCTTCTTCGATCTGCTCCACTATTGCTTAGGGAGATAAGATTTGTAATTTTCAACCTATTCCACTGCTGACCAAGGAGATAGGATTCACAACCTTCAACATATTCCACTGTTGTCCAGGGAGATAGGACTAGTGGCTTAAATCTACTTCCCTACTCTTGGGGAAAATAAGATTCACCGTCTTCGATCTGCTCCATTACTGCTTAGGGAGATAAGATCTGTAATTTTCAACCTACTCCACTACTGCTTAGGGAGCTAAGGCATACAATCTTCCACCTATTCCCCTGCTGTCCAGGGAGATAGGACTAGTGGTTTAAATCTGCTTCCCTACTCCTGAGAAGATAAGATTCACCGTCTTCGATCTGCTCCACTACTGCTTAGGGAGATAAGATTTGTAATTTTCAACCTATTCCACTACTGACCAGGGAGATAGGATTCACAACCTTCAACCTATTCCACTATTGTCCAGGGAGATAGGACTAGTGGCTTAAATCTGCTTCCCTACTCCTGGGGAAGATAAGATTCGTCGTCTTCGATCTGCTCCACCACTGCTTAGGGAGATAAGGCTTACAATCTTCCACCTATTCCCCTGCTGTCCAGGGAGATAGGACAAATGGCTTAAATTTGCTTCCCTACTCCTGGGGAAGATAAGATTCACCGTCTTCGATCTACTCCACTACTGCTTAGGGAGATAAGATCTGTTATTTTCAACCTGCTCCACTACAACCCAGGGAGGTAAGGCTGGTGTCTTCGATCTGCTTCTCTGTCATTACAGGAAGGCAAGATCTACTAATTTCACTGATCTGTTCTCTAGGGAACATGACCTGTATAATGAACCTAATTATGTCTAATGATTAGGACGGCATGATCAAAATGAATCAAATGCTCCTAACTAGACATGTGTGAATGGTGTTTGCATGAATGCAGAATTTTATATTTTTTCGAGAATGATCCTTCTTTATCACTTAGGTTATCATTGCTCAAAGTTTATTAAGGCTTTATCACTGAAGTGCTATAACACCTTCCTTCTCGGCTGGCGTTTTTGAAGAAACATTTAATCAGATTGCCCTCACTGTATACCTCAAAGTTCAATCCACTGGGACACAAAATTTGTACCATCATTCTCCCACTATAACCCAAGGGTAGAAATATGTGGCTTTTCCTCAATCCTCTCCTATCACAATTCAAGGATACAGGATCTAAATTTATCTGGTCCCTTACACCATTCCCAGGGTGCCGTCTCATGCTCAAATGAAGGCTCTCTTCTCTGAGGTAACCTCTTCCTATTGCCTGGTGATCATTGCTTGCTTGTTTATTTAAGCTTTGTTATCAACACAATATCTTGTCATTTTGTTCAATCAATGTTTTAGACAACAAAATCCAAAGAGAAAGTCCTAATTTAGACTCTTCATTTACAGATTTCCAACCTTTAAACTTGGTGCGTTCTAAACAATAGTCCTGTTTCAGGCTTCTGTATTATTTAGAAACTTCTAGAGTAATATGCAAAAATTCCCTTGTGAAAGTTTTATTAGCCCATTAATCATTATTGTAATGCAACATGCCTGCAAAAAGATCATAACAATGAATAAGAATAAAGTTGGTTCTGAGCATAGCTCGAAAGGAATAAATTATCAAAAATAGTAAAAAAAGGATAACAAAGAAATTGATTGGGAATGTGTATCTTGGAAAAGAATAAAGTATTCCAAGAGCAATAAATTCTATATAAATAATATAAAAATTGGGTGCCCCAGATCTCGCAGCTTGAACTTCTCTGTACAAACTTTCTGAAGACCATTCTGAATTTGACATGTGTTTAGGAGATCTACAATGCTTTGTCGATGCCCCAAGATGTCGCCTACCCTTTCCTGTTGATTCAAATATATCAAGATCATCATATGCCCCAATCTGATAAAAATTTGAACTGCTCTGATCACCTCATGCCCCATTTGATCAATATTTGAACCGCCCTTTTCGGGTTTTCAACTAAAATCCCCTTTGGTCTCAAGGCGCCCTTTGCGGGTTTTCACCTTAGCCTCACCATTTATTTATTTATTTTATTTTATTTTTTTGGACTCAAAGCGCCCTTTGTGGGTTTTCACCTTGGTCTTTTTTTATTATTATTATTTTTAGGAATCAAAGCGCCCTTTGCGGGTTTTCACCTTGATCCCTTGTCCTTCTTCAGGCGAAGTAATGCTTGACTGAATCTGAGTTTGCAGGATTTGGCAAGTTTTTACCATATATACTTTCGTGTAGGAAGGATCTTTCTCAACATTAGGTTCCCCTTATAGAATTCTCTGAGGTGAACCTTTTGGTTGTAGGCTCGCGCCATTCGCCTTTGATAATTTGACTGTACTGCATAGCTTTTTAGCCTGATCATACTGGATTCATTCTTCCTCATCCAACTCTTAGCTTAACTAATACCCATAGAAAAGGATTTCTACTTCGATAGGTAGAACTACTT
Organism: Gossypium hirsutum; assembly: GCF_007990345.1. Lineage (NCBI taxonomy): Eukaryota > Viridiplantae > Streptophyta > Magnoliopsida > Malvales > Malvaceae > Gossypium > Gossypium hirsutum. The sequence continues at coordinate 23,616,291 of NC_053442.1, read as the reverse complement.
CCATCTTGTAAACAAGAGAAACGGTGTTGCCCCAGTCGAAGTCCCGATAACGTTCGAAAAACCAGGAGGGCAAATGGTAACTTCACATGCCAGCCATTGTAAGTCTTAGTTTTTTTTTACAATTCATTTTTGGTCAATACAGTGACGAACTGTGGTGTCTTATTTTGATTTGATTACAGACCTCAACTATCATGCTATCATTCAAGTTCAATACATTTTCTAATACCATCTTTTCTGGAATTCTATATCGGCACATGATGACATTGACGTATAAAGCAACCTTTACCCATTTGATAAAGTAATTAATGATCTCGAAAAACTAAAGCAATGCCCATTAGAAGCCATCAATGATGATGATGTCCAGACCCCATTTCGCTCAAAATTTGAGTCGCATTTTTCGAGTTTTCAACTCAAATCCACCTTTGGTCACAAAGTGCCCTTTGCGGGTTTTCGCCTTGGCCTCTCCTTTTTCTTTTTTCTTTTTCTTTTCTTTTTCTTTTTTATTTTCATTTTTTTGTATTTTGACTTTGATTTTTCTTTTTTCTTTTGTTTTTTTTTCTTTTTTCTTTTCTTTCTTTTTTTTGTGAAATTGAATCTGAACTTATAGGATTAGGCAAGTCCTTATTATCCCTTTTGATCAGAACCAATATTTTTTCGATAAAGTCTCCCACATAAGATCTTCCACTTTCATATTATATGCGAAAAATCTTCTTTGGTACCAAATTTCTTTCATAGAGCCTTTTGGTGCGAAATTTAACTATGATGACAAAACTTTGGATCGTCCTCTTTAATTAGGATAAAACCCAATAAAAGTGTAGAGCAATCAGCTTCAATGGGCAAAGTTATGATAAGTCAAAGAGAAAGGCCTTCCAAACCTTCTTTAACCCGAAAGACCTCACTTTATAGCAAAAATTTCCCATAAGGTGATGGATGTGGTCATTCCTATATCTTTGGGATGTCTCTTTATTTAATTGTATCCAGAGAAGTTGTCCATGAACGAAAACAATAAGTAACCTGCCATATTATCCATTAAAGTGTGAAATACAATGAGTTTTGGGACTGGCTTTGTTCAAATCCCTATAATCCTCATACATTCGTACTTTCCCATTTTTTAAAGACTAGTACGATGTTGGCTATCCATCCTGAATATTTGATCGCTTGTAAAAACCCAGTATCAAATTACTTTTTGACTTTTTCTTGTAGCACGATATCGAGCCTCATTCTCCTGAGCTTCTGCTAAGCTGGCTTACAATCTTCAATGTCAGTGTTTAACCCAAGCATATTCTGGTATGACCATGTGAAGACATCTTTGAATTCTCGAAGCAACTCAATAAGGTTCCACTTTATCTTTGTGGTCATGTCAATTCCAATATTCACCCAACTCACAATTTCTAATGATTCCTTGTGAGGTAGGATCTGTTGGTCCTCTTGTTCTACCACCCTCAACAAGTCCAGAGATAGGCTACAATCCATGTCATTTTCAAAGTCATGAGATCCCTCTAAAAACATATCTCGCTCAAAAGGAGATTCTAAGTCTGTAACAATGTCACTCACGTCATTGATATCTGAGGACCCATAGTAAATACCAAAGAATATAAAAAAGAATATGTAACTTTATGAATAATTATTTGTACATTATAATTATGAATAAAAATGATGTAGAAGAAAACCCAAAAGAATGAAAGAATAATTGTTCAAAAAGAATGAAAGAATATTAGCTTAAAAATGAATGCAAAGATGTATTTTATTAGAATAATGACGTTCAGACATGAGCTTATTGCACAAAGGAATTCTATCATTTTTAGGCTAAAAACAACAAAAATGTTCTGAACATTACTCTAAATAAGCTCTAAAAACTACAGGGATTTCTTCTGCAGTCCAATTACTTAGAACACTCCCAAATTTATAAGGGCGGACATCTAACAAGGTCTCTTTTCAATTGCGTCTATATGTCATTGAAGTGAACACTTCCCAACCTTGTGTGTATGTTTTTCTCTTCTTTAATTTCCTCAAAGAGCTTCATCTTTTTGTCGTCCATCATGCCCTGAACCAAGGCCTTGAGTTCCATACTCTCTTCGGTCTCGTACCCCTTCTCGTGATGGAACTTACAATAGTTGCCTATCTTTCCATGGTTTCCTTTTGAATCAGAAATAACTAATCCTCTTCTTGCCCTCATGTCTACCCCATTATCAATATAATTGGGTAGCAGATTTGATAAGTCACCAAACTTGACGATACCCCTATTAATGAGTCTTTCAATTAGTTTTTTGAAAGCAGAGAAGTTTTCTATTGAATGCCCCGTGATTCCTGCATGATATTCGCACTGGGCATTTGCATCGTATCCTTTAGGAAATAGGGGCTGCATGGGTTTCAAGTAGAAGAGGGACACCACATGTGCATTAAATAGGCTTTGATATAGCTCACTATATAACATCGGTATAGATGTAAATTGAGGTCTTTCTATACTTGTCTTCGTGTAAAATTCTCGCTTTAAAGGGCTCTGATGGCTAATGATTTCTGACTTTGGCCTACCCGCAGTGATTGGCATTGAGTGGCCCTTGTTATACCTGCCTGCATTATCCCATTTATTTCCCTTCTTCCTTAGGGCCTTTGTAGTATATAGGTACTCCACCCTCGACTATTTTATTTCTGCTAGGTTATCAAGAGCAACAGGAAAATTGTTCCTCAAATTTGATCCTAGGCCTGCCAAGCAATTCACTAGTGTCGATGTACCAGTCTGATAATGTTGGGATCTAATAGCAAAGAGTGCCCCTTATGAACGCCCATCTAGCAGGATCTGTACACTTATCGGAGTACAATCTAGGGAATAGGCAAGATCCTCAGTATTAACCCCAAAGTGGATCACTGAGTCTTTCACTACTTCTAACTCTCCAGCTAGCAATCGGTTGAATTGGTTCATCAAAGTTCTCTGTAATTCTAGCATCTGATATCTCATCTCCTGTTGAAATTTAGTCAGTTGCTCTTGCATCTGTATTTGCATTCGCTCTAATTTTTCCAACCTTTCTTCCATTTCTCTAACCTTTGCTTGGATATCGTAAGGGTGTTGGTTTTCCAAATTAACTGAAATAAATTTACTCAATTAGACTCTTTCAATGGATTTTAATGCATATGATGTTATGTAATGCAGATGCATGAAATGAATGCCTGAAGAGATGTTAATTCTGATTCAATTACATTTAGAAAATTTTACTAGAAGACAAACTTCTTTACATAAAACGGATGCATGTACGTCCTCGCCTTCATATTCCCAGAAACAACCTCAATAATTTCCTCATCCGAATGTTTAAAATAAATCTCACAAATTTCCAATGGATGCCACTGCTAGCTCCTTTTCTTGATCCTGGTCGCGATCCATCATCTGCCCATCTTTATAAGGCTCGTCAGCTTCTTTAAGGGAGTTGGAACGTCGAAGGCTTTTAGACAATCATCTTGAATCCTCGGGCCACGAAGTAAAGTCACGAACTCTTTCATCGCCCTTCTTGTGTTTCTTGGAATATAGTCGGGCAACCGTATTATCTTCCACTTTATCAAGAAGTCTGTATTCCATGACAAGCTTTCTAATTTAGTAATCGATTTTTAATCAACATCTCTTTTCTAAGATGCAAATGCAATGCAATCATAATCGAAACAAAACAAAACGGGTTAGTACAAAACAAAAGCAAACAAAAAGAATACCTAGTCAGGTAACCACTAGAGGTTTGGAGTGGCTCTACCTAGGATAGGTTCCTAAGGTCTTCTACATGCGATTTGGCTCTAAAGTCAAGGTACCCGAACCAGCAGATTCCTCGATCTTTGCCCATTATAGGCTCATACAGAACGAGTTCAGTTCAGGGGAATACATTTCCCTATGGCTACACGGAGATGAAAATCTCACGAAGACATAGGTACGGATTATCCCGAAAGTGATCCACAATCCTGCACGGAAGTGAAAACCTCACGAAGGAATAGCTTCTCACTCCCACTTAAAAGGGTAAGACTAAACAGTCTTTTATGCAATATGATGCCAAAATATACAACTCAATTTATAGTAATCAGACAAACAAATACAAAGAGAGGATCCTAATTTTTCAAATCAAATTTTCAATTTTCGACAATAAGACAAAAAACAATCAATTTTGCGGCTTGACTCTCTAAATGTCCCCAGTGAAGTCGCCAAGCTGTCGAAACTATTTTTTAAAAAAAAATAGAAATCGACCTTGAAAATGAAAATGGAGTTGCCACCCACCTTTATTTGAGGTGTGATCGGATCACCTTGAAAACGATTTTTGGTCTACAATTTTTGAGAAAATAGGTTCGGGAGTTAGTTAAGCACGAGGAAGGGTTAGCACCCCGCAACGCCCAAAAATTGGTACCGAATTGATCGTTTAATGTCTTAATGCTGAAAACTTGAAAAGATTTTAAAATACGATCCCTTGAAAAGAAAACCTGAATAATCGAAATGGATGATAAGACATACCCATAAATTGTCACACTCAGTGAGTTAGGGTGCAACGGTTCAATCTTCGAAATTAGGTTTGTCTTTTTAAATTTTAAAAAATCATACATTTTGAAAAGGATATTTAGTTATTTGGGTCAATCAAGAAATCAGAATCCAGTAAGCTAGGGTTCAATTTCTCGACATTCCTAAACACCGAATATTGCCTTTATTTTAAAATCCTTAATTCGAGATAACAAAATGTCATATCCAGTAAGTTAGGATTCAACATTTTGAATTCCCGACAAGATTTATTTAAAAATCACGTGGTTTTATTACAAAAGAGATACTCGGCTATTTAAATTCATCGGAAGAATTGAAGCCCAATAAGTTATGGTACAATTCTCTCGAGAGTCTTAAATACCGGGTATTTTGAAAATTATGAAATAAAATGATTGTTGTGCTTTAAAATGAAACTTTTACAAATGGCACATGATTGAATAGCGATACGTAATGTAAAAAGATACAATTCACAATCTAAATACAAACTGAGGGATGATAAACAATGGAGGAATTCGAACAAAAGTGGTTACAACAATTTTCATCACATCATGCAAATATCAATCCTAATTGCCAACTATCAAATGAATTAAATACCACAATATTTATTAATAATAACATTTATAAGCTAAAATATTTACACATAGACTCAAAATGGACGTGAAACAGTATAATACAACATTGGATAATGGTATTTAAAATAAATTTGAAACAAATAATATATTTATTAATTTACCCTAAATAATACATATAAAATAACTATGTAAGAGTTCCAATACGTATATGATTTTAAAAAAAGTAATCACCTAAATAGGTTTTGAAAGAAGTAAATTATATAAATAAAATCGACTTAAAATACATATATACATATAAAAATACTTTGAAATTTATAATCATGATAATAATAAACATCAAAACAATAATATATATAATTTTTTTGAAATAATTTAATAACACATATAGTAGCATTTAAAACATTATATCACAAGAAAACTAAGTTATAACATAAAATGAATTATTAAAATATGTATAAAGTATGTCAAATTATTATGAAAAACATTTTTACATATATAGATGATGAAACATATAAAGATATGGAGTTTGAAAATAAAAGGGATAAATTTTAAAACAATGTTGATAAACTCAAAATATGTTAATAATAATTTTAAATAAGAATATGTTGTACCTTAAAATTATAATAAAAAATGTTTGAAAACAATGTTAATCCTAACATTTAAAATTTATTATAAATAAACAAAACATTAATATTTATAAAATTAAACAAAACATTATGATTGATAAGAGATAAAAAATAAATTTAAAAAAACAATAATTAAATCGAAAATACAGCACTTAGAAGACTAAATTTACAATCAATCGAAAGCATGAGGACTAATACCACAATTAAACGCATAAGTTCCAGAATTCAAATTCAGATAACAAAAACGTCACTGTTTGATTTTGGACTAAAATAAAATCAGAATAAAAGATATGGTATAAATAAATAAATAAAAATTGAAAGAAATCGCATTGAAACAATACAAAACAAAGGGGGACTTGTTGCGCAAATAGACCTTTGAACCAAAAGGCGCGGATCTGAGATTGAATCGGGTCAATATAATCGGGTAAGCTCAATACGGCACCGTTTTGGGAGCTATTAGAACGGGCTTCAAACGGTGTCGTTTCCTTGCACGCATAAAACCTAAAAACCTAGGCATTAAGCCATTTAACAAATCTACAAACCCTAAATGCTTTTCCTCTGTGCGTCGTTTCGTGCCTCTATCCTCCATCCGACTCTGATTGCGACGGAGTAGAAGGAAGATCAGCCACCAGGTAAGTTCGCTCTTCTCTCCCTCTTCTTTTTCCTTTACTTTTCTCTTCTTCGTATAAAAAAATAAAAGAAAACAGTAAAGAAATGCAGAGAAAAAAATGGTGAATCACGTTTTTAAATCTGATTTCTTTTCCTTTCTGATTGATTTTTTTTTGTATTTCAATATGCCTGGAAAAAAGATCCCATTTCAGTGTTACAATTGGCCTTTTATAGCCACAAAAATGAACATAAAAAATAAATCAAATCCCCTCTATTCCTTCTGTTATTTGCATTTTTTCCATGTTTTTGTTTCACCCGCTTGTTTGTTGTTTCTGTTGTAGGTACCCAACCATCTGGAGCACACGCGTGGAGGAGCCGCATGCACACGGTGGCGATGCACGCGCGAGGCCTAGATCCAATTAATGCGGCGCTGGCAATTCTCGAAATCCCTAGAGGCTTCTGGTGTATTTCTCCAGTTTTGGCTAGGTTTCAATTTGAATTGGGCCATGTAAACTGGGTAGGGTATTAGTTTTAGGATTGGGCTTAATGTACTATTGGGTTTATTGTTATTGGGTCATGTAAATAACTTTAGATATTAGTCTTTTTATTTGGTTTGTATTTGGTTTTTGTATGCGGGCCCAGGCAAATTTGGGTAAATGTTTCTATATTATTTTTTACTTTTGGACTGTATTGGACTTTTATTATAATTTTTTTATTTAGTTTTTATTTATGTATATTTATTTTTTGTGATGTATATGGGTTGGGCGTAAATTGGGTATTACAAATATGATAATAAGAATTCATGGTAGATTACTAAAATTAAACCAAGAAATGAAATATGTTATATATGTTATTGAAAGTGAAAAACATTGTTAAATGAAATGTCATGATGAGTTTTAAATTGTAAAGTAAGTAAAAGTGATATGTGAAATGTATAATAAGAATTATTATTAAATTTATGGAAGATTATTAAATATTGAGACAAGTTACATGTGGTAATGAAATAGGAAGATATAATTATACGAAGTATTGTTATAAGGATTGAATGGTAAAAAGTGTAAAAGTGACGTGTGTATGTTATGACTTGCCCAAATAGACGAGATAAGAACTATTGGGATATTAGTGGCATGCCATTAAGAAACCTTAGCGCGTGCTCTGATTATTAGCACATTAGTGCTCTCTGACTATTAGCACGTTAGTGCTCTCTGATTAGCACATTTTTGCTCTCAGTTTATTCGCTTCAATGGTATTTTTTTATCTGCTTTGATGGTGTTCTGTTATGTTCCGTATATCTTGTATGTTCTGTTAAGTCTACTGGGCCTTTCAAAAAGGTACATAACTATTTTAATGACTGTTGAATTATATAGATTATATGTGTTGAAAAGTTATGAAATTGGAAAACATAAGAAAATATATGGTTGAAATAAGAAAAGTAAATTATCTAAAATTTTAGCTAATGAAATGATAAATTTAAAATAAATTACGTGATTCTAGTATTATATAGATGATAATCAAATCAATATGTTTAATTTGTGTATAATGAGCAAATAATAATAAAAGTGGAGCTAATTGTAAGGATAAGTTAATTGATTGGTAAATTATGTATGATGAATACAAACAAGTCATTTAAATGATTATGTGTAGTAATAATAAATAAGTTATAATTTATATAATAGGTTATGGCCTAAATACTAGTTGTACTTACTAAGCTAGCAATAGCTTAACGTGTGCTTTATACGAGTAGGTTAAGAGTAGAAGAAAAAGATCTTTGAGGATTGAAGGCATCTCATCTCATCACATCTGTGGATTTGAGAAAATGGTAAAGTATTAATTTATGTCGTTTCAGTAAATGGCATGTACCTAGGTGTGTGTATTAAGGTTGAATGTGAAGGGACTTAAATGTGAAAACTCAATGTTTGCTTAATTTATATGAAATTATTTAAATGTTAATTAAGTGATATAAGAAAATTGGGTTTTAAAATGCTTAATTACGATTTATATTTAAATTAAATTGGCTTAAAATTTGAGATTTGAACAAGGGTTAAACTGGAAAAACTTTAGGAATTAATTTGGCAAATTATCCCTTGAATTTCAAACTCAAACATGGTTCCCAAAATCCATACTGCTGATCCACATGGCCATGTCCCTTGTTTTTCACAATAGCCCTTATTTCACTTTAGTATACTATTCTAAATGCAAGAATGGTTGAAAAAATTTATTCTAGCTTATCTCGAATACTAATAATTAATCTACTGAAATAACGAAACTAATATGTACAAATTATAATGTTATTTTTATTTAGAAATTACTATTAGAGTTTCTGACAATCAATGTAGCATTTTTATACTTGATCTAGTAGTTGCGTTGGGAATAGGGGTGTTACAGTACTTCTTGTGGACTGACTCCATGATTAAGTAATTACGAATTATTGGAACGATAATTCTGGACATAATTGCAATTATTAGAGCCTAATTGTATATGTCTAATTGGTCTCTCTGCTAGCTTAATAAAAGCTCAATCGGATTGTATTTGAATTAGAAGAAATTTCTACGACTTTGGAAATAATTTAATTGAGTCGATTTATTTGGTGTGGAATTAAATTGGGCAGTCGTAAGAATTGTTCAACTAGAGAATTTGAGTAAAGAAATTTCTTGAAAAATTACTTTGGAAAATCTAAGTGATTTTTTGGAAAATTAATTTTAATCAAGTAAATTTAAATTAATCAAATTAATTAAAATTAATATGATGTTTTTGAAAATTAATTTTCAAGTCAGACAATTGGCCCAATGTGTAATTGAACTTAAAAATTGGACCTGAGATTGTAAATTGGGCCTGGGAGCCCAAAACCGAGACCAAGACCAAAAACTAGTCGAACTGGGCCTAGTATGTGAAATCGGACCGGCGATCTAACCAATGGTTGGACCGGTCGGGCCGCCACTGGCCTGGACTGAATCAACAAAAATTGAACCAACTCGGGGTGCCGACAGCTACAACGATGGCATTTCGGTGGCCGGAAAACGGTCAGTGGCGGTGGTTCTTCGGTGGTTGAGCAGTGGAAGAATTACACTCCTACTAGGACTTTACCAGAGAATTTGATTTTAGATTAACTATTCCAAAAATAATATTATTTTAATATATTTAACATTAAATTTAATTTAATACTTATCTTAATAGTATTTTATTAATTTAATATTCAACTGATTATCTTAATATTAAATTTAATTTAATGTTTATCTTGTAGAAAAATATTTTATTAATTTAATAAGATTTAATATTAAATTTAATCTAATATTTATCTTATCTTGATAAATATTAGATTAAATTTAATATTAAAGTAATTAAGTTTAATTATAGTTGAACTCTCTAAAATCTCCCTATATTTTTCACACACTTGAATTTAAGAGAAAGTTATAGAGAGAAAATTATCTGAAGAAATTATTTTAGAAGATTTCTAGAGATATATTTCTTATTTACAATTTAGCCTAAAATTTTAGAAAAATTACGAAATTACCCCACTGGTAATTTTAGTGAATTTTTTTTATTCGAAGTGAGCCCACACTTAGTAGACGTGAGCTTGAGGGTAGCGAAGAAGACTACTTGGTCGAAGCATTCATCTTAGACGAATCAAAAAGGTACAATTTTGATTAAATGTTTATTACTTTAAATATCAAAAACAAGTTCTTGTTTTGGAAAAAAAATTAACTCTTGTTTTTTCTAAATTTATTTTTTGTTGTGTCTTCCAACAATTTAATGTTTTCTTGTGTGCTAAATATCAATCTTGTCCTAAGAAATCACATTTACAAGCCATTAAGAAAATCTTTAAATACCTTAGAGACACTCCTAACTTAAGCCTTTGGTATCCTAAAAACCCATCCTTTAGCTTGCATGCCTTCTTGGACGTAGATATTAGAGTTTGCAAATTAGATTAGGAAAAGCAAATCCAATACTTATCAATTCCTAGGCAATATGCTCATATCATGGTTTTCAAAGAAACAAAATAGTGTTGTATTGTCCACCACCAAAGCGGAATATATTTTCACTGGTAGTTGTACCAATCATCCTAGGACGGCTGTTCCTAGCAACTGGAAGGACCCTTATTGATATGTAGAAGGGCGAGCTCACTATGCATGTTCAGAATGATTAGGTAACATTTAACGTCTTTAAGTCTATGCGATTTCCTGACACAATGGATGATTGCTTTGCAGTGTCCGATTTAGAGGATTTAATAATGGAGAAGAAACTCAACTGTGTTGAGGACCCACTAGAAAGAATTTTGACATCGAATCCTCCAAATGATGAAGAGGAGGATGAATACTTAGCTTTGCTAGAAGCTAATCAAAGGGGATTTAATCCACAATCCCGTTTTGAATATTTGGAGTTAGAAAAGAGGGACTATTATCAACCAAAAGTGTTGATCGATGAGCCACATAAATTAGAACTCAAGGTATTACCTTCTCATTTAAAATATGTTTATTTAGGTAACGCTTCTACTCTGCCTGTGATTGTTTCAGCAGAATTGACCACTAAGCAATAAGATAAACTTATCTTAGTCTTGAAATAATTCAAGAAGGCCATCGGATGGACCATAGCCGATTTTCGTGGCATTAGTCCATCTGTATACATGCACAAGATTATCCTGGAAGATGGCAAAAAAGGGACGATCGATGGACAACGGAGACTGAACCCCATCATGAAGGACGTAGTAAAGAAAGAGATCATCAAGTGGTTAAATGCAGGCATCATATATCCCATCTCAGACAGTTCATGGGTAAGCCCGGTCCAGTGCGTGCCAAAAAAGTAGGTATCACGGTCATAGAGAACGAGAACAACGAGTTGATACCGACTAGAACGATTACGGGATGGAGAATCTACATCGATTGCTGAATAAGGTGACTAGGAAAGATCACTTTCCTTTGCCGTTCTTGGACCAGATGTTGGATAAACTTGCAGGACGAGATTACTACTACTTTCTCGATGGATACTCAGGGTATAATTAGATTACAGTAGCACCGGAAGGTCAACACAAAGTGACATTCACCTGCCTGTATGGTACGTTTGCATTTAGACGCATGCCATTTGGTTTATGTAATGCACCTGCTACATTTCAAAGATGTATAATGTCTATTTTTACTGACATGGTTGAGAAATATTTGGAAGTTTTTATGGATGATTTTTCAGTATTCGAAGATACTTACAATGATTTCTTAGCCAATCTAACTAAAGTAGTAAGGCGATGCGAAGAAACGAATCTCGTACTCAACTGGGAAAAGTGTCATTTTATGGTACGAGAAGGAGTTGTTCTAGGGCATCGGATAACGAGACATGGGATCGAGGTAGACAAAGCAAAGGTAGATGTTATTGAGAAACTCCCACCTCCAACATCTGTAAAGGGTGTTCAGAGCTTTTTGGGCCACACCGGTTTTTATTGAAGATTTATCAAGGACTTCTCCAAAGTTGCTAAACCCTTATGCAAATTATTGGAGAAGGACTCTATATTCAAGTTTGATGAGGAATGCTTAAAAGCCTTCAACAATTTGAAAATTTGATTAGTCACGGCACCCATAATTGTCACACCAGACTGGGATTTGCCGTTCGAATTGATGTGTGACGCAAGTGACTTCGCAATTGGAGTTGTCTTGGGCCAGCGAAGGAACAAAGTTTTTCATCCTATCTACTACGCAAGTTGAACCCTAACAGGAGCTCAACTGAATTATACGGTAACAGGAAAACAGTTACTTGCTATTGTGTTTGCTTTCAACAAGTTTCCATCTTATCTGGTAGGTACTAAAGTGGCTGTCTATACGGACCACTCGGCAATTAAGTATTTACCTGCGAAGAAAGGTGTGAAGCCGAGGTTGATCCGATGGGTACTTCTACTTCAAGAGTTCTATCTAGAAATTCAAGATTGAACGGGAGTCAAAAATCAAGTAGCAGATCACTTGTTCAGATTAGAGCCACAAGAAGGGAGTTCTCCTTTTATACCAATTCAGGAGACATTTCCAAACGAACATATCCTGAAGGTAAATCATGTCCATAATACCCCTTGGTTTGCTAATATTGCTAACTATTTAGCTTGTGGTTTTATGCCAATTGATAAGATGTATCAACAAAGGAAAAAGTTTCTTTACGATGTGAAGTACTATTTCTAGGAAGAGTCATATGTGTTTAAAAAGTGTGCAGATTAGATGATCAAGAGATGCGTGGCAGAAGATGAAATATCGAAGATTTTATACCACTGTCACTCAGCTCCAAGTGGGGAACACTTCGGAGGTACACGTACAGAGGCCACAGTATTGCAAGCCAGATTCTTTTGGCCAACACTATTCAAGGATGCATATGCTTATGTGAAGAGTTGTGATCGATGTCAAAGGGTTGGAAATGTCACCAAAAGAAATGAGATGCCTCGAACAAACATCACTAGGGTAGATTTGTTCGATGTATGGGGTATTGACTTTCTTGGTCCTTTTCCTCCGTCTTGTAGTCACAAGTACATACTAGTAGCAGTAGACTACGTGTCTAAGTGGGTCAAGGCTGAGGCATATCCGACAAACGATGCTAAGGTTGTGATGAAGTTTCTACAGAAGCATGTGTTCACAAGGTTTGGAACCCCAAGAGCTATAATTAGTGATGAAGGATCCCACTTTGTGAACAAGTGGTTAAAATGGTTATTAGACAAGCACGGAGTGAAACACAAGGTTGCAACAGCTTACCATCCGCAGACAAATGGGCAAGCTGAACTGGCAAATAATGAGATCAAAGGCATACTTGAGAAGGTAGTCTGCCGGAATAGACGAGATTGGTCCATAAGATTAGATGATGCTTTATGGGATCACAGAACAGCATACAAGACACCGTTAGGGATGTCACCCTATAGGTTGGTCTTTGGAAAAGCTTGTCATCTACCATTGGTGTTAGAGCACAAATCTTATTCGGCTCTTCAACAGCTTAATTTGGATCCTAAGCTCGCGAAAGAGAAACGGATGTTCCAACTCAATGACTTAGAAGAGTTTCGAAGGTTCTCATATGAAAATGCCAAATTACTTAAAGAAAGACTCAAGAAATGGCATGACAACCACATTCGAGCTCAAGAATTTGAAGCAGGTCAGCAAGTCTTATTGTTCAATTCCAGATTGAAATTCTTTCTAGGTACGCTAAAATCACGTTGGTCCGGTCATTTACGATTCACCAAGTCTATCCATTCGGAGTTGTTGAACTCCAAGGTAAGGGAGGTAATTTCCAAGTTAATGCTCAATGCCTAAAACATTATTGGGGAGATAAAATTGAACGGGATAAAATCTCGTTCATTTTATCGGATACTTAATTTTTCGTTTTTCTTTTTGAATAAATGATTTAGGGTATATTTTCGGGTCAAGTATGTTTAAATAAATTCTATCTAGGAGATTGGAACTTAAGCGGGACCGTTTGTGACCCCTCCAATCTTTCCTAGGAATATATTTTGACATAATTTTCCAAGAAATTATCCCTTAAATGGAAAAACAAATTTTTAGTTTCAAATAAAAAGGGTCAATTTTGATCCAAGTTTTAATTTGCAACTCAATTTTAAATTTTCATTAAGTCTAGGGACTTAATTGAATTATTTTTAAAATTTAGTCACTCTTTTCGTAAATAATAAAAAACTAGGTGCCTTTCTTTGTGAATATTTTCAAAAAGTATCTAGAATAAATATCTTTAATATTATTAATAATTTGATAAACTTTAATATATAATTATATTATTTATAATTTATATATTAATTTTTATCAACTTAGCTTAGAATTAGGATTAATTAGGATTTTTTTTATTTTTGCACAATAAAATAAGAGATGGGAATCAAAAGTAAATATGGACAAGTAGTAAAGTCTAAAGTGTGGCAATAGGTATATACATGTTTAGGATTGGATCTAGGAAGAGCTGGGTACTTAAGCAATCAAATTGACTCACCTCCTCTTTTCTGGAATCCTACCTGGTGTATAGTATCTATTCACTTTAAACAATGAGGACATTGTTCATTTTAAGTTGAGGGGACTGAAAATTGAAATTATTTCCACTCAGAATATAATTTTTTCTTTTAATTATGAATATGATATATTTTTGTCCAATAAATTTGAATTTTGTTAAGTATGCTAAATTTAAGTATGAATAAAGTTTGATTATTTCAATAAATTGTTATGTTAGCTTAATAATGACATGAAATGTATTTCAAATAAAGCATGCAAATCATACCATAAAATTTTAGTTCTTTAGGAAAGTTAGGCATGCATGAAAGTTTAAGTCTTTAGAATTGACTTAGTAGTTTCTTGAGGTGAAATCCTAGGAAGCATGGAACGTTGAAAATGATTTAGGCAACTATTGTTTGGACTGTTTGAGCCTTTCAAGCCAACCATGATGAAATTTTTATCCTTTGAAACCCAACTTTGAGACTTTATGGCCTAATTTTATTTGAACCCTTACAAAGTTAGCCATCACTTTTCTTAATTATCTTAAAAATGTCTCAAACACTAGGCTCAGTACTATTCAGAGTATTCTTTGAAAATAAGTTTGGGGGAGTTACAAAGAAGTATGAAATGCTTTAAAAATTGTAGTACATGCAGTAAAATACTCGAAAAAAAGCATATGTACTTGAAGTGAATTTCACTAAAGAGCATGTGAAAAGGAAAGAAAAGTTGATGAATTGAAGGTATTTATTTCGAAAGGTCCGATACAAGCTGAGTCTAGGGTTTTTTTTTAAACCTAAAATTATCTATCTTTTACCTACCCCTAAGCCCAACCACGTTACAACCTTGTTAAAGACCTATTGATTCAAAGTTCCAATGTTACCTACATTAGTGGAGAGAAACTGTTCTGTTCAACATATGAAGACATTAGTTAAGCTTAATGATTGCAGTTTAATTTTGAATAAGGGATTAAAATCAAATTGGTAGGGATTAACATGTCTTTATTAAGAAACATTTAGTCTAATTTTGCTATTGTAGTAATTGTTGAGATTAATTTGAACGATATATATACTTGAGTAGCATAATTATCAAATTTCTTGTTTTTAAGCATAAGTATATTGATTTCATGATTTTGGGAAGAATGTTGTTCTAAAGGAGTTTTTCAAAAAGTGTTTCCAAGAAAATTCTTTTCAAATTTGTGCATTACTCGGGACGAGCAATGAATTAAGTTTGGGGGTGTGGAAACACGAAAATTTATGTGTTTTTACATGCCCTTTTTAACTTAAAATCATGCTATTTCGGTTAAATTCTTGTCGAAAAATGATTAAATATTATAAAATAATTAAATTATGTTTAAAATATGAACATGATGAATTTTAATTAATTTTATAGTTAATTTTGATTAATTTTGACTATTTTCGACAAATTCGTACAAAGGACGAAAATTGACTCGGTAGACAATGCTCGAAGAATAAAACCGAGAAGCAATTTGAAGCATCAAGGAAAATTTATTTCCAGCCTAAGATGGTCAAAAAATGTGTGTTAATTCATAATATAATTAATTTTAATTTATTCCCAATTTAATTTGGGCTAAATAAATTATTATTAATTAATTATGAAAAAAAAGGGTCCAGTTGAACCGCATTGGTTGAACCGAATCTAGTGAACCGAACCAGCCACCAATTGGGCTGCCCAGAACCGTCCATATGCTGACCCAAATCAGAATTTTAGCTGACTAAATAAGCTTGCAAAGAAGCCCTTGAAGAACTTTCAACCTTGCAAAAAAAACTCATCCCTCGTTCACATCTCTTCCCTCACAACTCTTCTCTCCTCTCTCACTTTTTTCTCTCATTTTCCCAGTCAAAGTTCCTTGCTCTTGTGCTGATTTCTCATCTTGGGAAAGGGGTGTTCTTCAGCCATTTTGGAGCAGCAATTGAGTGTTCATAGCAGCCTTGACCGGCAAGGACAACAAAGAAGGAAGAACGGAGCAACCTAGTCAAGCCACGGAAAACCACCAGAATTGATTCTTGTTCCTTATCTCTTTTATTTTTGTTGTTTTTATGATGAACATATCTGTGAATATTTATGCTGTTGGAATGGTTAATTTAATCAGCTTAGCTTGAATTTAATTCGTGTTGGGTTGATTGCATTCCTCCTCTTGATTTGTTAAATTTATGTTTATGTTGTTATAGGCCTCGGTAAAATGTTTGATTAAGTAAAACCATGATTAAGTTATTCTTGCATTACAATTGTAATATAACTAAAGAATTAATTATTTAAACACATTGAAATTGTAATTAATAAACATAATACTTAATCAGTGCATGTTTAATTCTTCTAAGGTAGCTGAAGATTAGATTAGCATTGTATTTGGCGATACATATGCCTTACATAACTTGCAAGATTATTGTGATTAAACTGTTTCAAGGTAAGGATACTTTGTTACCTCACATAGTCTTTTATATGCTTATTAGGTTGAATTAATCGTTTGAATCAACATAGGAATATGTGAGAGATTGTTTAATCTAATAAGTATGTATGTGCAATAACATGTTTATCTTTATAAATCTGTTTTATCGGTCGAATTGACATAGGAATGTGTACAAAAGATGAATGGATTTTTTATTTCTAAATATGTTCATAAGTTAATAAATTACTGAGTTGCCGTGATTTATTAGTAAATAAGTATAAGCATAAGTTTAATGATTCTAAGGTAAGGAAATGTAATTAATCCAACACGATTATATCATCTTGATTAAAATCAGCTTTTGAAATCGTGCATTAGAACTTTACTTTATTTTATTTTACTTTGTTTTTTAGTTTTAATCATTTCCCAGATCCAAATAATTTTCTTTCACCAAAGTGTTTAAACTTACTTTCATAAATAATTCTTTTACAGTCCCTGTGGGTACGATAACTCGACATTTACTTGTCACTTTATTACTTGGCGATTGTGTACACTTGCACATTTTCGTCGTTCCAAGTGTCAAAGTTGCATGTTTAAGCTATTTTGACCTATTTGGCCCAACATACATATTTTTTAATACCTTTTAAGTATGCTAAAATTAGACTTTCTATTTTATGCAAATGATTAATTTTTTATGCTTTAATGGTTTTCTATTATTCATATACATCATGCCTCAATTCCACATAATTAGGTTTATGAAATCATTAGAAATAGCAAAAATAGCAACTTAAGTTAGTCGGATGCATTTTAGAGGCTTAAAACCAGTTCTAGGAACTTTTTTGCAGTTTTGAACCAATCTGGGCATTGCAGTATTGATACTTTAACAAAAGTATTGATACTTAAGCTAAAGTATTGATAGTTTTAAAAAATATTGATACTTAAGGTAAAGTATTGATACTTCACTAAAAGTATCGATACCTTCGAATTTTTAAAAGGCCTGCAACACATTTCCTTTAAAAAAAAGTCGAGAAAAACTCTTATTTTTTCTCCACTGATTTCAAAACCCTTTCACCAAAAAGCTTTAAATATTTCATTTTTTAAAATTTCTCAAAAAACATCATCCAAACTCTCAACATTATCAAGGATTCAACTTTTTCCATTAGATTTTTTCATCTCTTAAAAGCATACTCAAGGTAAAACTCAAATTTCTTTATTTTGAAAATGCAAATAAAATGTTTTATTTTCTAGTTTGAATCTTGATATTGTATGATCTGGAATATGTATATGTTGTGATTTTGATGTAGGGGGTTTGCCTAACCAAAAAATCTTTTCAAATCTTTTTTTAAAACTCTTGCCTATCAAGTGTTGGATAAAATTCTTGAATAAAAATTCTAATTTGTTTAGTGCGTCTTAGGATCATAGTTTGTCACCATGCCTCTTAAGAAACATTCTCGTGTTGATGCCTCTTCGTCCAATCCACATAGCAGCCAAAATGATTCTTTAAATGATTGTTTTCAAAATACCGAGGAGAGAACTTGTTTTTACACTTATTTTTCAACTCACAAAGTTAACGTTTCTCGACCTCTCTATTTAGAAACCTTAGCTGATTTTAACTTTGCTTATCTTCCAGCATTGGGAAATTGGCATTGGATTGACTTTTTAAAAATTCATTCTCCAACTCATGCAAACCTTGTTCGAACATTTTATTCAAATGCTTTACTCGAACACAACTCGTTAGGTGAGACCGTTATTGCAATAAATTCTTTCCTTATGAACACACTAATCCGTTCACCTTAGAAAATTTTGGGGAATTTTTAAAATTACTACCTAATGGTGAGTAAAATGAAAATGACTCTTCAAACTCAACCTTAATCATTCCAAGCTCGAATGCTTCAAAGCTCAATATCCATGATCGTTTGCTTCACTTAAGTCTTATATGAATTTTTCTACCTATTTCCAAACATGTTGTTTGAGCCATGGATTATTGGTGGCTTGATTGCTTTCAAACAAATAGGTGACCCGACCTTGCCTTAATAATGTTTAACGATATAACCAAGGTCATTGGAAAAGAGCTTACTAGCTTTGTGACCTTACCATTCGGAACCTACCTCTTGTACATTTTCAAACACCTCAAAATTCCCACCTGAGGCGATCCTTCTTTGGCCACTCTTACTTCTCTAAGTTTGATACCCTATGACATGCTGGTTATACCAAGGACCCTCACACTGGTACATGGGTCAAGGGTGCTCAACACAAACCCCATAATGAGGAAGATGAAGATGTTGAAGGCGGTGATCTGATTCCACATCTCGAGCAAGCTCCACCACTAGCCACTCCATTTTCGATCGAGACTAACGCTCTCCTTAACACTATTAACTCTTTGAGCAATGAATTTAGAGGCTTTCCTAGTGTTGTTAGTGATGAGTTTCAAGGCTTAGATGCTAGGATGACTACGTTGGAGGAACACATAGCTTATATTATGTCACAGTTTCGTCCACTACAGCCACCCCAAGATAATTAGGATCTATTTTGCACTCATGCATCTTCATGTTCATTTTCGATCTTATGCATTATTTGAATTATTTTCCTATTCCTATGGTTATTGCACTTTAACATTTATTTAGTTTTTTGAAATACTTCGATGTTTTATTTTCAATGTTAGTTCCTTGTTCTTGATTGCTTTATATTTTTGGACTAACCATTTTCTTTCTCTTTAGACTTTACATTGATTTATTTTTATATAACAAAAAAGGGGAGAAAAGATAAATAGGTAAAATGGTTGGTAATTAATCTCTACAATTTTGTGACCACCTTTCAAAAACAAAATCGAGCCTTGAACTGAAATTGATTTTTAGAAAGGGATAGTAACTTATTCAAAAATAAAATTTACCAAAATATTTTGTTATATCAAAAAAGGGGAGATTGTTAAACTAAGATTTATTTGATACAACAAATATAATGTTTTTAAACAAAACTTGTTTTTAAAATAAAACTTGATAAATTTCAAAGTAAAAATTTGTTTCAAAATATTTTTAAGAGATAAAAATTTAAACCTAATCTTTCAAACACTTAGAAAATATTTTGAAAGTTCTTCAAAACAATAAAAAATTTTGCAAACACTTTTAAACAAGTTAAAATGCTCTCAAGGGTCAAAGTATCGATACCCTCTAAGGTATTGGTACCGATTTAAGCTTCGAAGTTTAAAAAAATTGAGCAAAAATCCAATGTATTGATACCTCTAACCAAGTATCGATACCTTTCAAAAATTATCGATACCTATGCCTAGTATCGGTACCAATTTGAACTTCTATTTCTCAAAGAAGATTGAGCACAAATACAAAGTATCGATACCTTCATAAAAGTATCGATACCTTGCAAAATTTAACAATACCCTCCCATGGTATCGATACCATTTTAAGGTTCGATGTTTTGAAAATTAAACAAGAAATTGTCCGAGTATCGATACCCTCCCCAAGGTACCAATACCTCATAGCAAGTATCAATATTTCCTCTATTGTATTGATACTATAGCCTTTAACAGTCACTAAATTTAGGCATTAAGTGTCCAAAGTATCGATACCTTTTAAAAGGTATCAATACTTGTTGTTGTAGGAGACATTAATGCACCTGTTCTTACATCTCCAATGACTCTATTCAATTTCCCATCAACCCAAATGGTTGAAAATCAATTATGAGGTATAAATATCAGTTTCCAAAGCTTATATAACAACAAGAGAATTACAAAAGATCAAAAGCTTCAAGATACATAAAAAATTCATTACCAATCAATTTGTGCTTAAAATTATTCATCTTTTCTTGTAAACACTTGTGAGCATTTATTATATTTTTTTATCAGCTCAACTGTTTTTATTGTATGAGTGCTTAATTGGCAAACATCCTAATATTTTAAGGATTGTTTCTTTGTTTGCTCATTTGGTTACTCTTTTAAGAGGGTTTAAGTGTTAAAATTTTGGGTAGAAATCTTAAAGGAGTTGTAAGGTTAAACTATGCCTTCAAAGGTTGAATCAAATTAGTGAATTTGGGAAAATCCTTAATGGTGGAAAGCTAAGGTAGTGGAGTAGGCAATTGAGACCGAACCACTTGTGTTCATTGTTTCTATTTTTCTTGTCTTTCATCCACTAATTTTTAAAAGGTCAATTCACCCCCTATTTACTATTTGCATTGATTGATCAAGCAACAACTCATCATATTTGAAGTTGTTTCAATAGTTGTTTTGGGCCCGGACACCTGGAAACCTTCTCAAACTTTATCCAAATGTTTATAACATGATTTTAAAATGCTAAAATTTGATTTACCTATTTTTAATGATCCTATAAAATTTTATAATATTTATTTTCTTAAAGAAAGTCAAGTATTTTGATTTGAATGTATTCTAATGGCATCTTCTATCTGTACTGGTCCTCAGAATGGGTAAGGGATGTTTCATGGATTGTTGGAAATTCATTCTTCAATGGTATCTTTAATGCTATCTCGACCCATTCTCCTCAATCCAAGGGATTCAATTACTTGATTCGAACCACCAATCTTCAAGGAAAGTTATTGTAAATGGATTGGTCTTCAAAGTCGGTCTTGCACACGTCTAGAATATCAACACCATTCAAAGCTCAAAGATTTTGTTTCAATAAATTGTCAACTACAAATATGACAAGTAACAGTCTGTCGCAGTGTTGATGGAAATGGTCACTTTCGTTTGGCACTTAGTCAGCCACTTCAAAAATTTGCCTCTATAGAAAGCTAAAAAGTAGGACTAAATTCCAAAAAGCCATAATTGCAAAAAAAGCCCTCAACCTTTGGGGGCATTTGGATATATGCCCCTAACCTTTTTATTTTCTGAATTCAGCCCTTCACGTAACGAATTTTTCAAACATCAACCCAGTTGAAACGATAACCGTTAATTGACCGTTAGTCAACAGTCGGTCAAAAAATTGGTCTACGTGGCGTTCTAGTTGACTGATGACGTGGTAGACATTAAAATAAATACGCTAATTTACCCCATATCTATTATTACTTAAAATATAAAAAAATTAATAATTACTAAAGAAATAGACAAATATCTTCATCCTCTTCAATCTTCTTCTCTAAAACAAAAAAGCCGTAGTCGCCTTTTCCCACTATTGATGCCATTAATCACCGGCATCTTCTCCGACCAAGAATCGTTCAATGACGTCCATGATTCCATCTCCAAAATTTGATATTTTCCTTTTGAGTTACAAAAAAAAAGAGTGAAAGAAAAACCCAGAAAATCAAAGAATTTTTTGGGTTTCTATCCCTTTTTTCTACCCTAGCTCTTTGATTTCCCCTTGCAAAGGCCATTCTCAGCTCTCCAACTCTCATAAAATTTTCTTTTCATCCATCAGTACCCACAATCATACTTTTATTTTTTCTTGTTTTCTTACACTGGTTAGAGATGAAGACAAGAATAATGGCCTTAGGGCTGGCTTTACTTTAGATTTGCATATGGTATT
This sequence comes from Gossypium hirsutum, assembly GCF_007990345.1. Taxonomy (NCBI): domain Eukaryota; kingdom Viridiplantae; phylum Streptophyta; class Magnoliopsida; order Malvales; family Malvaceae; genus Gossypium; species Gossypium hirsutum. Next base: position 23,594,159 of record NC_053442.1, on the reverse strand, counting down.
AGTAAACCCATTGCTAATCTTACCTTAATAGCCACGACCTTGGGACTGGCTTTACTTTAGATTTGCAGATATATTAGTAAACCCATTGCTAATCTTACTTTACCAACCACTTTTTTCTAGGTTTGTTTAAAAGGGCCTTCTGATTTGAGATCTGTTTTTTTTTCAAGTATAATAATAAATCACCAGCAAAGGGACATCTAAAATACAGTCGATGCAACCTACATTATAGCCATTCCAAACCATTATTTGTTGAGTTTTTTAGACAGTATTGATCTCAAACTTGAAAATTATGTTTCTGCAAATGAGATGAAGACGGTGGAGCAGTTTTCATGGATGAGATGGAGATGGATGAATTTAAAACCCATTAATAGACATATTAATGTCTGCTACGTCATCAGTAAACTGGAATGCCACGTAGACTAATTTTTTTGACCGGCTGTTGACTAACAGTCAGCTAATGGTTACTGTTTCAACTGGGTTGATGTCTGAAAAATCTATTACGTGAACGGCTGATTTCAGAAAATAAAAAGGTTAGGGGCATATAACGAAATGCCCCCAAAGGTTGAGGGATTTTTTTGCAATTATGCCTTCCTGAATTCAAAAGTATAGAGACTAAATTTCAATTTTATGAAAAGTATAAAGACTTTAGAATATTTTAAATTTTTTTATTCTACTAACATTGTATTCAATAAGTCAATAATTATCCTTATATATATATATTAAAAAACTAATTTTCTTACCCGGCAATGCATGAGTTTGGTTGTATATATCAATTAAAATTACTTTATAATTTTGTATAAACTTAATTTTATGATTGATATCATAAATAATTTTAAATAGTTTAATATTTTTTTTTATAAATTTTGTAATTCAATATTTTGTTTTATAAAAATATGTCTTAAATTATTATATGTATATGATATATATATAATTTCCTAGATTAAACATAGATTAATCTTATAATATATAGTTATTGGTAGGTAATTAAAATTTAAAGGTAATTATGATTTAAGTTTTAATTTATAATTTTAATAGATTTATATCTCAAAATATGTAAAGGAGATAAATTTATAAGTAAAATAATTTTATTCAAAATATATTTTTTTTAAATGAGATAACTAATTTTTAAAATTTTTTGTGTTAAAAAATCAAATTTCAAAATAGATAATATATAAATAAATATTTAAGTTAAATTAAATGGATAAATTATCTAGTTAATTTTTTGTTTAATTAAATATTTATCTAAATGATAACAAATTGAGCATACTTGAGAAACTAAAACTGATATAACACAACTTGATTTTATTAATCTGGAATATAATCAAATTGCCAGCAAATATGAAAATTAATATATTAGGAAAAAAATGATAACACCAAAATTTGAGATTATTAGATGAAAAATTCAAGGTCCAAAAATCAATAACAATAAATATTCAGCACTGATGTCTACCTGCTTCTTGATTAAATTGCTCCAGCAATTAGTGCTAGCTATATAAAACTAACATGACTTGCTCCAGCACTGACCATTCTCACAAACGACCACCCGCCCCCAATATATAGGCATTCATACATACATACATACATGTATACGCATATCAGATATTATATAAACCTTCAGGGTGATGTCAATATTACCAAATACCAAAGAACTTTTGGTAAAAGACAGACCCTATGGCTTTATTCTCATACCTTGTTCTGGTATTGCTTAAATTTTAGAGAAGGACAAAAAGAAAGCACACCTGTTCCATAAATGGATAGAAGAAGCATCATCTGCTGAAAATTTCAATACCAGCTAAACTTTACTTCAACTATTTAGTGTCACTTCATATAGTTTTCAAAACCCTATAACTCCAACATCTGTTTTCCGTCACAAAGATTAAAAGAAGACATCACTGCAACCATCTATAGTCTGAACTTCTATTCAAAAGTAAAGCATCTGGTCATACTTCAGGCACATACAAACCTGTTTCCTTGACCTTATCGGCATTTTCTTTTGCTGATTTTGATCTAGAAAGTGGAGCAACTCAGAGTCACAATCAAATCGATATACCAAATGCCAGTGATAAAAGACGCTACATGAACCCAAGGAATACCCCAATAGAAATCTAGCAAAAATGAAATTTACAGGTAAAAAGATCCATACAACACTCACCAAGTATATACTGCTAAGTAATCCTATTTGGGAAATTAATATTTGTTTATTATTTAGATATAAAAAATTATTTTAAAATTTTATATTACATACTATATTTTTTTAGATAAGTATAAAGATAACTTTGAAATTTAAAACGAAAATGGTTTTGTATTTTTTTTAATTTTAATATAAAATTTTAATTTTTTAATTTTAGTTTATTATTTAAGATTATTAAAAAATAATAAGTAATTAAAAAATTAGATAAAACTATTATTAAGAAGATAAAATTTTAAAATTAGATACATAATTTTTTAAAATTTTAAATCCGTACCTTGTTTTATTATATATATGATTATATATTGAAATTATTTCATAAATAAATTATAAATATAATTTTTTTTGGAAAAAAGATTCAATAGTAAGGTGTAAATGAGATTGATGCTTGCAAGCTATTTGCCTTTGACTAGAAAAAACTCAAATTTGATTCGATAATTATCGGGGTGAGCTTGAACTCGTGTTATTGTTTGACCCAATTCGAGCATCGTAAATCTTGATTCAAATTGATCATGAACCTAATCAAGCTTTTCATATTGATATATTTTTATATTATAAAATTATATTTTTAAAAAGAACCTAATTATGAACTAACTAAGGCTTAAATATAAACCAGCTTTGGGTTAATTTATATAAATACGCTAAAAAAATAATTGAGAAATTATGTTGATTTTCTAAAAATTTACTAATTTACGTTGTTTTTATCTTGAACTCGTGTTATTGCTTGAGCCAAATTCGAGTATCGTAAATCTTGATTCAAATTGATCGTGAACCTAATCAAGATTTTCATATTGATATATTTGTATATTATAAAATTATATTTTTAAAAAGAACTTAATTATGAACTAAGGCTTAAATATAAACCAGCTTTGAGTTAATTTATATAAATACGCTGAAAAAAATAATTTTTACTAATCTACGCTGTTTTTATTCTCTCTCCTGAACACGCGCTCTGTATGGCGCGTTTTCACTTTGGTAAAAATTGTTTTTTTTCTTGCGGTTGGAAATTAAAAGTTTGTAGATTTATTTTTGTTCATGTTTGAGATAAACAAGGTCATAGTTTTAAGGAATGTTTGAATTTACGGTGGTGTCATGGAGTTGGGTAACCTAAAAATTTTATCTGCCATGTGAGTATGGAGCCATCACCCGGGAAGTCGAATTGCATTGCAACTCAAGGTCCCACTTAGCAGTGATTCTACGATCCGGGGTTGAAGTGTAACTAGGGCTTCAAGTTTACAAAAATTATGCTGTCAAGGGATGGAGCATAGATGGGGCCATAGTTAACAGTGGTTATGCGGGCACGACAACGAGTTCTTCTCATCAAAAGAGGATGCTTTATAAAACTCAAACATAAGTATGAGGAAGAAAACGCAATGACGATTCAATATAATCAAATAATACATTTTATCTATCACCACTGAAGGCGATGACCCCGTTATTATAACTTGTGACAGCATTGGGGTGTAACAGATTATACTAATAAGGTCACCGCCTTCGGTGGAGATGGATAATACGAATTACTTGATTATACTAAAAGGGCCCTTGCGCTTTTCTCCTCGTGCTTATGTTTGAGTTTTATGAAGCATACTTCTCTGATGAGGAGAAACTCGTTGTGGTGCCCGCATTAGCACCCTCAACTACGACCCCGGTTATGCTTCATCCTTTGACAGAATAACCTTTGTACATTTGAAACATTAGTTACATTTCAACTCAAAATGGTATAATGATCGTCAACTTGGACAAGCAATCTCGGCTTCTCAAGTGATGGCTCTATACTCACACGGTAGGTGAAATTTGTAGGTTACCAAGCTCTATGACATCACCGTGAACTCGAACACAACTTAAAACTATGACTATGTTTCCCTCAAAATGAGAGAAATAAATCTTTAAACCCGAAAATTTTAACACGCAAGAAAAGAAAACAATTTAGAGGAGGCCGAGATGTGGGTGAGTAGGGGATGAAGGAGCATTTATGTAGGGGATGGGGCAGGGTATAAAGGAAAAAAATTTATCCCGGGAATCTCGGGTTGCAGGGCTCAGAAACAATCAAGTTGGGTTGGTTGAAACACATATGTAGGACTCGCACGTCAAAGTTAATATTAATTATTGAAGTGCAGAAGAGCTAATTAAAACACTAACCCATGCAGTGAAAACACTAAGTTATTTGTTTTATTCATTAATTTTTTCTATAAAGTGTAAGTTAATATTAATTATTGAAGTAAGATATATTACAATACACAAGCCAAAGTGTTAATCTTTTTCCTAACCTTCTGAGAAATCCTTTGTTTTATAAAAATAGTGTACTTAACAAATGGACGAAGAAAAACTTAAATGAACTAGTAACAAAAATAATTGTAAATTTTAAACTCACAATATGATTGTGTACAAATCAAACCAATTTAATAAATTTATTTTACATATTGTAAATAAGTGTACATTTGGGATGTAAAACAAAGTATACAAAAAATTACAAAATTACAAAATAATATAATCATCAGTTTCCCGAATGTGTGCCACAACCAGGTGGGCGTCAAGCACGCATAGGGTTCTGTCGCACTATTTGCTTTGACGACTCCTCGTTGACTTTGGCTTCATCTTCACATGCACGTTGGGGTTTATTGTTGACTTTATCTCCTTCCTCCGTGGTTGACTGCAACCGTGTCCTAGCCGCTCATCGTAGATCCCCCTATTTGAGTCAGCAGTTGCAAGGACAACCCACCTCGATAGAACCACAATGCTGGGGGTGTTTGCAACACTACCGTCGGGCCACTATATGGAGTCACATGGCCTAGTTGCGGATAAAAGGTTAGAATTATCAGTGATACCGAATGAATTGGTGTTTTTGGCGAGATCAACATATAATATGGTACGGTGGGTGGCAATCGTGCAAAAATTATCCCTAGAGAAGGTGTTGATACAAAGAATGATTGCATGTACGATGGTGCTTGTGTAAAATAAACTTATGCTGAATGTGTTGATGTAGGGAATAATTGTGCGTGCTATGGTGGTTTTGTAAAATAAACCAAAGCTGAAGGTGATGATGCGGGGAATGAGTGTGCATGCTATGATACTTGTGACAAAAAAAATGGGTTAGAAGCAAAAATAAATGAATCATATTGACTAGGAGGTTGCATGGCAATCAGGTCCTCCAGTGCAGATGGAGCAGATGTTGATCCCGCTACGACATCTTCTCCCGACCTAGGATTGATAGGTCCTCGTCTTGGCTTCCTACGGCGATGTTGCTTACTCCTTTCTGAAGCTAGCAGTAGATATGGCTTGTCGTTATACCTACACTGCCATATCTCGATATACTTCTTGTGGAACGTTGGCCAATCTTCCTCGAGTCTCCCTTGTAAGTCAATCTTGTGCAGGTCTTCAAGCTCTTGGGGAGGCGATGGAATACGTGGCATACACCCGAACTGTCGCATCATTCGATCGGATTCGTACCTCTCAACCATTGCAAAAATGACCAATGGCACTTTGACGTGCCAAATGTTGCAATTGGTCAAAAATTCGATCGGGACACATTATTGAACCTTCGAATCCGCATATGGCATCTATACAAATTGTAGTACGAATTTATAATTTTTAGCACATACTTAATATTTAATTTCATGTGGTATAATATGTTATATAAGTTTGAAATCCATAAACTAACCTCATCTTCGGTTTCTTAATCTAAAGCTAATCGGATATCCTCGAGTTCAGTCGGTATACAACTATGTCTCGCGAGGTTGTTCCACCTATTCAAACAATATGTTATTTCAAAAAAATACAAGAATGAAAAATAAAAATGGTAATGATATTATCAAATGAATTTCAACATATGACGAGTGGGAATTCGTAAAGGAGTTCTACTCGGGGGCGTAAAAATGATAGTCGATAACATGCCACAATTGAAGTAGCATGCAACCACCAATTTTAACTTTATCCGATATCGTCATCCAAATGAATAAGTTGAATGCTGGAGATATGCTTGTCATCCAAACGAATAAGTTGGTTTGCCACTTAAAAATTATAATGAATAAATTAAAATCGAAGAAAATAAAATTAAAAAAATAAGTGAGGATTAAAATTTGAAGATTGAAAATAGAAAATTGGAAATTGAATATTGAGAATTGAGAATTTAGAAGAAAGAATGAGTATGGAGTATTTGGTTGAAAAGAATGAAATTTAGAGGGATTTATATAAAAATTTTATAATTGTTGGAGCCCTTGTAACTGTTGATAGAATTGGGCTTATTACTAAAAAAAGCCCTTTTTTTTAAATTTACCGAAATAGGCCACTTTTTTAATTATTTACCGGAATGGGCCATTTTCCGCGAAATCGCGTCCACGTCAGCGCGATGTCAGGGTACGCGCAGGAAATCGCATCCACGTCAGCGCGATTTGCTGACGTGGAAAGAAATCGCTCCCTCTAGGACGCGATTTGCTGACGTGGCATGAACAGTGTGTTTTTAGCTTGGAAAACTTTGAAAGGCCATAACTTTTGGCTCGGTTGTCCGATTGAGACAAATTTTTTTTTATTTCGAATAAATTTTCGAGATCTACGTGCTGGAAAACTTCTTAGAGATGAATAGGGACTAATTTGTAAAGTATAATTTGTTAGTTACGAGTATAGGGACTAAAGTGTAATTATTTCAAAATTAGCACGAAATTTTTGTATTTAAGAATATTTGAATGTTATGGAAGGATGAAATTGAATTTGAATTGAAAAATGAAGCTTAGATTTGAAAATATGACTATTTAGGCTTTAGGGACTAAATTGAATAAAATGGAAAATTTTAGGGAACTTCTCAAAAGTGGAATGAGCTGACTTATACCTATAACAGGATGATATAAGACAATTCTGTAAAAAAATATCCGGTGTTTACTTCAAATAAATGAGAAAAATAACGATTTGAATGTTTCAAAATTCAATTTTAAACCGAAAAAATCAAAATTGAGGGGCAAAAGAGGATCTTTTTCGACGAAAACGTCGGCAAACCGCCTTCGATGGTTTATCAGCGCGTAGATCTCGAAAATTTATTCGAAATCAAAAAAATTCGTCTCAATCAGACAACCGAGCCAAAAGTTATGGCCTTTCAAAGTTTTCCAAGCTAAAAACACATTGTTCATGCCACGTCAGCAAATCGCGTCCTAGAGGAAGCGATTTCCTTCCACGTCAGCAAATCGCGCTGACGTGGACGCGATTTCCTGCACGTACCCTGACATCGCGCTGACGTGGACGTGATTTCGCGAAAAATGACCCATTCCGATAAATAATTAGAAAAGTGGCCTATTTCGGTAAATTTAAAAAAAAGGGCTTTTTTTAGTAATAAACCCGATAGAATTACCGTTAAAATGAAAACACGCCCTATAAATCTGGTTTGCAGGAGAAAGAATAAAAACAGCCTAAATCGTCAGCATAGTTTCTCAATTTATTTTCAGATTTTTTTTGTTAAATAAGCCACCAGCTTTGTGTACGAAAATTATAAATAAATTTAATTGAGCAAAATATAAACTTCAAACTCTGAATTCGAGGTTGGCTCTACTCCATTATACCCGTACAAGCAGATAAGGCAATCATCCCGGAGCAGGCTCCAACCCCCAAGCCCACTTCTCCCATCTTAAAATGCACGCATCTTTTTGTCAAATTCCGAAATTATCAATAATAATTAGCAGAATTTAATTTATAATCAGTCTATATATTTTAAATTTTTGAAATTTAATTTATTTTTATTCACAAAATTTTAAATACATGTCTAATTTGAAAATTCAAAGTAGAGAAATTAAAGTTAAAATATACGCTTTTTTCACTTTTTTGTATATTTGAAATTTAATTCTTTTATTTTTATTTTAAGTAATTTAATTTTTCTATTTTTTGATTTAATAATGTAAATTTAATTATTAAAATTATTCTGTTAAATACATATTTATTATAACGTTATTTCTTTTTGTTACTTGACTCTCAAGAATGTATTTTTATTTCAAAATATCATATCAATGAATTTAACTAAAAAGTTTCAGTAAGGTAAACAATTTAAACATAAATTTTGAAATCTGAAAAGGTTGAAAGATTAAATTCTTAGAAATATAAAGAGTTCAAAGACTTGAAACATATTTTAATCAGGTACTAAATTCCTAAAAGGATTATATTTTAAAAGTTTAAAGAGTACAGGGACTGGGGAATAATTAAATCTAATCAATAATAGTAAAAGAGAAAAAGGCCAAATAATTGAAATTCCTACGTCTAAACACCTGCGTGACGCTTTGGTACAGTTGTCTACTTTTTCCCCCCGATCCGATCAATAAACCCTAAAAGCTCTTTGCAATCGATTTTAATGTTCAATTTCGATTCTTAGACAGAGATCGGCGTAGTTTCGTAGTAAATAAAAAGGAGAAATAGATGATGCAGAGACGGAGTCCACCGAAGCACAGGCACGATGGGACTTCGCCACTGCCTCTCGGGATGGATTGGAGTCCGCCCCCTCGTAAATGGGTCAGCTTCCTTACAAATTTACCATTTCATTTTAAATTAGTTTGGAATTCGAATCGGCACTTAGATTCTGTTGTTGAAGAGTTTTTAGTTCATGAAATTCTAGAATTTTGAACAATAATTTAGTGTTTAGAGTGAGTTTTATGGTCGATCAAGACTAAAAGAAAAAAAGACTGGATATTTTTCAATTATGAGATTGGACTTGATTGCTAGATTGTTTCAGTAACTTACGTAATCTTAATCTCAATTGAAAAAAAAAAAAGAGTGCATTCCCTCGTAAATTGGTCAGCTTTCCGACAATTTACTCTCTTTTCGTTGATTTTATTTGAAGTTACCTTGGAATTCGAATTGGCACTCAGATTTTGCGATTGAAGAGTTTAGTTCATAGAAATTATAGAATTTTGATCCATAATTAATGCTTATAGGGAGTTTTACGGTGGATCAAGACCCAAAAAACAGACTATAGATTTTGCAATGATGAGATTGGACTTGATTGCTAGATTGTTTCATTAACTGATGTAGCTATCTTAATCTCAATTGAAAAAGACTTTTAAATAAAATACCTCTTAACCAGTTTTTAAATGCATTAATATAGTAAATTTAGAATTTTATGTTTGCTTCGCTTGTCAGTATAAGTCCTCATAAGCTGGTTTTGAGCATTTACAAAGTTCCTATGGTTCTTAAGCATTTGCTGCTGAAATTTTAGTTGTAGTATTTTTCATAAGGACAGTGATAGGAGAATTCTATCAAGAATCTAGACATCTAAAAGTAAGGGATGAGCTATACTTTAATCTTGACATAGATTGGTATTCTGAATACTATCTTTCTTTTAACTTAGGAAGGAATGGATTTTGATGTTCTTCATTCATGTTGCTATTTTATTAGTAGAACCTTTTTGGCTGTCTGGAAACTTATAATTGAATTTTGGTTTTAGCGCTTATTCAATTTACATATACATGCAGAATGGGAGAGAAACTGTTTGGCCACATGATCCTCGAACTGGATGGAGTTACTGTGTTACAATACCTTCGTGGGTTGTCCTTCCAAAATCAAGAGATTCAGATCCTGTAGTGGTAATCACTAATATATATGTCTATGGTAGATTGTATCTCACTGTCTTGTTGTGACTTAGTGATATTTCAAGTTATCTTTAACAACACAAATTTTGTTCTCATCTTTAACTTTATAACACTTAGGCTATGATTGTAGATTAGGGTTCAGAAAAAACTTTCCACATCTAAATGGGTCCATGTGATGTAAATCTAATACTCTTTGGTCTTCCTTTCAATTTTTTAACAGACACATTGTGATTCTGTGATAATCATCAATCATGTAAATGTTTTAACATTTTAGTCACTATATATATGCCTTGGTTCTCAAATAACATTCTTAGGTGCCAGTTTTACAGGGTACATGTGGGGGTACAATCACCAGATGGTATTACAACTACACTTGGAGTATTGAGAAGATTTAATGATTTTTTGAAGCTATTCAATGAAGTAAGTCCTGCCATTTTCTTTATGTTGAACCAAGAAGTCCATCATTTAGAGTGTATGTTACAAAACTGTCATTATGACATATCACTTGAGCATTACTGTGGAAACAAATGGCATGCACCCTGAGTAAAATATTCAAATACAACTTATTTGGAGACCTCTTATATTGTTATTGACTTTCCTCTACAGCTCAAAAAGGCATATCCCAAGAAAAGTCTTCCCCCTTCTCCACCCAAGGGGCTGTTGCGTTTGAAAAGTAGGGCTTTGTTGGAAGAGGTTGGCAAGAAGTTTTTTCACTTTGCTTATTTTCCTTTTTCGCTTTAACAGAACTACTGTAGCTACATCCTTCTCTTCATCATCTGGAAAATGTGCCATGAGTCTATTTTAGTTCTCATATTAAATCTTTAATGTTCACCACTAGCTTTGTTTTCTCTTGTAGTTGCTAATAACAAGTTCATCCCTTGATAACTTCTCGGATCTTGCGCCACTAGACTTTGTATTTTTTGGGCATTTACTCAGCACTATTTTTTCCTACAGCTATTTTACCACAACTTTTGACAGTTCTTTGTGGTAGGCTATTTTGGTCAAAGCATACCAAAATTCATCTATGTAACTTAGCATTGGATGAGTGAAAAATCAAACCCATAAAGGATTTTTTTTTAATATCTTTCAAGTTTTCCATCTGTATGCTATCTATGGTTTCCTATTGACAAACAAACATGGTATTGATTAGAGATTTTACTTGACAATATCACAATCATCTGTTGGACAAAAAATTTTGAGTTTTGAAACTGGAAGGTCATTCTCAGTTATTATTTAGACAACTAAATAAAGAAGCTATATGAAGTTGCTACAGTAGCAATTATTTTTTTATGTGAGTTGCAAATTTGTTTATTGAGAGAAAAAAACAAAGAAATGAAAGGTTCCAAATTAAACCTATTGATGGTAGTTATGTTATCTGAGTGACTAATGTCCTCAAAAGGCTTTGTTTTGTTGCAGAGAAGGTGTTCATTGGAGGAGTGGATGACAAAGCTATTGTCTGACATTGACATGTCAAGAAGTGTCTCAGTGGCATCCTTTCTTGAACTAGAAGCTGCTGCGAGGTCTTGTATGTGCAATTCTACTTAATTAATAGGACCCTTCTTTTTCTCTGATAATTGGGGTAGGGGTGGAGTTGCTAGAGATTGAACTCAAGCTCTCATGCCACACAACACAATAATCTTGCCACTAGGCCAAGAGGTTGTTGGCTTTAATTAATATGACTTTAAGATGTAGTTATCTTATAAAGTTTACCTATAAAAATGGATCTTTAATAGAATCTAATGTGACAGGTTATCTAATTGGCTATATATATTATCCATAGTCAAGATTAGTTTTATCATTAACTTGGAGTTTTTACATTTCTTATTCTTTTCAGCATTCCAAGAATTAAACGAATGCTCATCAGAAGCTAATATTGCTGGAAATAGCACAATTTCTTCAAAAGTTCCTTCCAGTTCAAGTATATCTCATTTTGCTGGTGGTTCGTCAATCACATCAGATTATGGTAGTGATACTGCTTATGAGACATCTGAGCTTGGGACACCTAGGTTGGGGAGAGATGACAGTTCTGAAATTGGTTCAGGAGATCTGACACTGGATGAAGATTTAACAGGTTCAATAGAAAAACTTGTGAAGTATGGTATGTCGAATATTGATGAGGGACTATTCATGGGACAGGCAATTTTGGAGCAGCTAGAAGATTTTCCTAGGCATAGAACATTGGCCATAAACATGAATAGTACTTCAGGGAAAGATATTTATAATGGAAACGGGTCCAGTGCTTCATTTATTACCGGTAATGGATTGGAACTCTTTTCTGAGCTAGAGCCGGCTAAAGTGGCTGGTCATGCTCGGAAGTTATCAACTGAAAGTTTTGGAAGTGATGTAAGTTTTCTGAGAGGTAGTGATATGTCCATTTCTGGGATTCCAAATTCATCTGTTAATGGCTTTGTTGACCTTCCTGGAACTTCTGAAGTATTATATACGAGGGGAAGTCTTGGAAACTCAGATCCTCAGTCTTCTGGAGATACAAAAATTGTTCTTCCATTGGATCAGCGTCATAAGATGAATAGGGTTCTTTTAACCATGCAGCGGAAACTAGCCACTGCAAAAACTGACATGGAGGATCTAGTAGCCAGATTAAATCAAGAAATAGCAGTGAAAGGTTATCTTACCACAAAGGTGAGTGGAAGCAGTTTGACATTTTTTCTGAGATAGATTTTGAAAGTTGTCATAACTCATAAACTAAATAGTTTAGAATCAATATAATTGAGATATTTTTAGCATTCAGGAGCTCTTGGCAGTGATAGCTCATAATTGTGAAGCTGACTACTTATATGTCACTGTATTGGTTTCCCTTTCTTTCAATAATATCCTTTGTTTGATCTACATTCAGATGAATTGTGTGCAAAATAGCAACTTCTGTATGGTTTGCATCTGATGTTCGTGTATCTCAGAATTGCATGTTCTATTTCTTTCTCTTTTGTGTCTAGTGCATTGTATATCATTTCATTCCATTTTTTAATGGGTTTTATCTTTGGGTGCTTAAAATATCCCACTAGAGGTGGAATGAGTTTTAGTCTTAGTAAAAGGATTTGCAATTTTAAGGTTAAATGAATTAAAAAATTGGAGCTGTTTAGGTTAAGGATTTGGAAGTGGAACTTGAAAGCACCAAACAAAAAAGTAAAGAAAACCTGCAGCAAGCTATCCTGATTGAGAGAGAAAGGTTTACGCAAATGCAGTGGGAGATGGAAGAACTTCGGCAGAAATCATTGGAAATGGAGTTGAAGTTGAATCCTAATCAGGTAATGTATTTAACTAATCAACTCCTTTTTATTCTTAAAATTTATTTTTCTTTGTTACTGCCATATGGTGCAGTGTGCACGTGCATGATATGGATGATTTCCGCAGATTTTTCTCAATTTAAGGTAAAAGATGAACTTGGCCTGATAATTTATGCTTGGAGAGGCATTGTATGTATGACTAATGATTGTATGTTCCTAGTTGTATGGCGTCTTCTTTAAAGAATCTGACACTCAGCCTCTTACACACCCCAGAAGAGAAAGCCAAAACTAATTTTTGGATAGCAACATTAAAGAACCAGATTGTCTAGGTTGTATTCAATGTTGAGTGAATTTTGTTTTTCTTTCTTTCGAAAATTTAACCACCATTGATTTCTCTTGGACAAGCATTGAAAATGTTATCTGGTTGCTGTATAACAACATACTGTTTTGCTGCAGTTTCTGCACTTGAGAATAAAATGTACTTATGATGTTTAACTATTCACTAACGAACAACAAAACTTGAGACAGGATGAGAAGCAAATAACAGAGACAACCAACCAATTGGCTGCTGAGGAGAAAGATGCAATGCTGCAAGAGTTAAATGCTACTAAGGAACAGCTGAACAGTATATCAAAGCGATATGAAGAGCTAGAGCTTAAATCAAAAGCAGATATTAAAGTTCTGGTTAAAGAGGTTAAGTCTCTCAGGAAATCCCAAAAGGAACTGAAGCAGGAGGTTGGTCAGTCACTATCAGAAAAAGCTGAAGCTGAGGTAACCCTCTATACATTCAATGAAAATAAAACAAAATAAAATTCCTGTTGTTCATTTTGATTAAAAGATTCTAGAGATATTAGTCTAGTCGAAGCAAATAATTGCTCCAAGTTTCTTGCTGTCAGATGTAACCTTTGGATTTTGCAGGGACAACTAGTACAGGAAAGACAAATAATTAAGCATGTAAGAAATGCTAGAGAAAAGCTGCTCAACAAGTGCCGGCTTCTTCACAACCGGCTTCTTGAATGCAGTGTGAATTTGTCTACAGATGATGAAAATTTAATCAAAGATTCTTCCTTTGTTCAAGAAGCACTGGATTTGTTGACTACATCTGATAATAAAATCATTCTCCTACTTGACGAGGTACCTTGCTTTTTGGTCATTCAAAGTTGTAAAACTCTTGTCCCTTGATCTCTTAATACTTCCAGTTATGTACGGTTAGGGTAAATAACTCTATAGAAAATAAAAGTGAGTTTTGTCCCCAATTAAATTATATATATAAATGCTGACCAGGATATATACACTTTCTTTCACAATCATAAGTAAAAAAACATAATTGAGTTCCCTGCTTATGTGCCTCTTCCCCTCATTTCATTAATTGTTTAATGTTATTTTTCAGGGCCTTTATGTTAAAATTTTAATGTTAGTTTCCATTCTTTTATCGCTTGGCCTTTCCATAGTTTCCATTCTTTTATCGCTTGGCCTTTCCATAACTTCGGTTGTTTTTTTTTTTTTTTTGCACATTTAAATAGGCACAACTATTAGCCAAGGAAGAAGGCAGTGCCACTGGCAATGATGATATCCAATTGAACAACCACTACGATAGTAGAACAGATGATGAGCTAAGGAAGATCATAGCAGGCATTTTCACCGAGAATGCTAACTTAAAAAAACAGGTAAATTCTCATCTACGGCATAAACTGAAATGTGATAATCATGTCAAAGAATAATGATAAGGAATTAACCAAGTCTTGAGAAAATATGCAATGGGGTTTGAATATTGTAGTTATTTTTCTATATTATGATAAGGTAACCCCCAAAAACTCCATTATAGTCCCACAGAAATTAATTACATTGTGAATTTTGGGGTTCCATGTATACCGGTAATGCAGAGAAGATGCCCTTTTATAACACTGCTGTATTCTATATAATATCTTTTGAATAACTATGGAGAAAAATGAAAGCAAAAGCATCCAAGTTTGATGTGTTTCCTGTTTTCCTTGCGTCTGGGTTTTATCTTGTTCTTGCATATGATAACTTGTTAGAAAGATTATAGTTTCAATAGCCTCTTACAAGCACAAACAGCTAAACTTATGTTTGCCTACAAAGATGATTGAGTATTAGCTGCAACTATGCCTGCAAATAGACCTATCAATTAGATAGATTGGGTTGGTTTCGGAATGGTTCAACCCAGTATAGATAGGGTTAACTTGAGTTTTAAAAATTTCCAAGTTATTTGGATTTTTTTTGTTGAGTCATCTTGTACAAGTTCAAGTTGATTGTTTAGCTTTTTTAATAGTCAAATCGAATTATGTCTAATTTGAGCTTTAAAAATTGAGTCATTTGGATTTTTTTTCAAATAATTTTAGATTCAAGTTGTTCAAGTCATTATATTTGAATCATTACACGTTCAAGTTGGGGAACCTGGATTATTGGTTTCAATAATCAAATTGAGTTAAGTTCAGCTTCGGTTTAATTGGATCCAATTTTCTAGTTTTGGTCAAAATTTACAGGTCATGGTCATGATTATAATCCATATATATAATTGATTTAAGGTTTTGAAGAGGGTGAAGACTGAAATACCATTATGCTGTTTTATGGGGAAAGATGAATCAATATATAGATGATTTCTTCATAATTTGTGCATGGAAGCCTTTTTTTTGGCTAAAATGGAAACATAGCTAGGCGGAAGATGCACATATTTTCATAAGAAAAATAATGAATCATACAAAATGAGCCCTTCTCTGCAAATCAACATATAAATATCAACAGCTATCTATTTCACGTGGCTCCACAAGAATATAAAGTGGCTTTCCATTAAGCCTACGTTGTCCCTGAAAAAAGTAGAGATACATGCACTTAAATCATTTACAATAAATTTCATTGAAACTGATTTAATCGATAGCTTTCGGGCGATGTATCTATTTTTAATAATAAATACCTTACCCAACTCTTATTTGTATTTTACTTAATGTTTCTATGAATGAGAGAAGGATTTTTACTACCTTAACCTCCCGGAGTCCGATAACACATGCACATTCCACCACTTCAGCACCAACACGTTCTAATTAAACAACAAAAGAATTCTCATTATTTTCACAGAATTTCATAAAGAGTTATCTGATTTTATCAATTAATCCAGATGCTTACAGTCCTCAAATTTAGAATTTAATTTGCATAATTTATGTAATTAGTTTGTCCAGATAACCAACACCCTTAAGAATTTCAGTTAAAATACTGATGTAAAATATTTTCTTGAAAGCACACTTTTTCTAACCTATCATGCTAAAATAGGTTTTCATTTTAAGAAAGAAAAAATCACAACAGCGTTTCAACTGAAATAATTAACTAATTAAAATAGAGATCAAATTAAAGAGACCAAAATCATAATTTGATGATTAACTAAAACACCAACAAAAAAAAAGCTAAAAGTTTTACCTAAGAGTGAAATGGCAGCAGAGAGAGTTCCACCAGTTGCAACCAAATCATCAATCACAATAGCACGTTCCCCTGCCTCAACAGCACCAACATGCATCTCCAAGCAGTCACTTCCATACTCCAGCTCATAAGCTTCTGCTATCACTTCACCTATACATGCATGCATGCATACATACATACAAGAAATTAAAAAAAAAGTTAGAATATATTATAAATTTATGTATTTTTTATATTTGAAATGTAATATTTTTATTTCAAGTGTAATTCCTTTTTTTTTTAAATTTCAAATTTATTTATTTAAAATCATTAAAGTTCTTTTATTAATTTCACTAGTACAGTGTTTTGAATTAAAAGAGAGTCCCTTAATATCAAAAAGAGGAAGTGTTGTAATGAACTTTAATTTAATAAAAAAAATTTAATAATGTTAACAATTAAACTTATATGATAAGGACTGGATCAAATTAATCTCTCTACTATTAAATAAATTAATTTAGTCCTTATACCATTAAAAAGAATCAAATAAGACTAAAATTCAACAAGATAAACATTTACTATTAAAAAATACCATTTATTATTTAACAAAATTATACTTTGAAAGATTTTTTATAATTCTATAAATGAAATATTTTGTTTGGAGTTGAATGATAAATGATAAAAAATAGTATTTCTATTTTTTTTAATCTGAAAAGAAATTTCTCGAAATTAATTCAGATATACTAAAAGGGAATGAAAAGGGAAGAAGATGATTAAGATTAGATCCACTAAAAATTTCCATAAAAAGCCGACCAACATAACTCCAACAATGGGTAGAGTCCAATTTCAATTATTGGTAGGTGATTAAAGTGGAGATATTCTACAACTTCCTTTACCAATTTAATATTTTGCAAATTGTTTTCTGGGGTACTGACATTTTCATAATCTTTATATATGTATGGTATTACTAGATTTTTCTTTTAAAATTACTGAAATATGCTGATTTTATGAGGTCATGCCTACATGATTGACACCATAAAAAATACAGTGTTTTTTTTCAAATAATTAATACAATTTTTTTCTGTAATCCACCCCACCCCTCCTTGACCATTAAAGCAACCCTTTCAATCATTTCAGCCACCACTATCTCCATTCCATTTTTATATGCATGCTTTGAATTTATATGATGGGTTTTCCCATTTAATTTTGGAAGGATTTAATTAAAGCTTTTTTAAAGTTTAAGGGATTTAATGATAATTTTAAAAAATAAATATTTTTTGAGGATTTACTTGAATTATTTAAAAATAAAACTTTAATGAGTAATTTTAAAATTTTCAAGAGCATAATAATAATTTTTAAAATGAGGGGAAGTGAAAGCCCTTTGAATCCAAGGGGCATGCAACCCCTTAGGCCCCAAAATAAAAAGTAATAAATCAATTTCTCTATAAACAATGAAATTATAAATTAACATATAATAAAATTATATTTTAATCCTTTAAAAATAAAATAAATTTTTTTATTGAATTCTTTCAAAATTAATAAATCCTAAATTAATTTATAAATAAAATTATATTTTAATTTTTTAAAAATTTATAATTTTTTATCAATCTTCCTTTATCAAAAATTTTGAATTCATATCGGTATTTACATATACATGTATGTATATATATATGTACACAATGGTAGATTCAAAAATACAGTTTAGGGGAGGTAGGGGTAAAGTTAGAAATTTTTTTGGAGACCCGAAATTAAATGATATATTTTTATAATAATAAAAATATAATTTTATTATTTTAATAATATTAATTTTTATAACTTTTAGAGGATTAAATTAAAATTTTATCATTTTTAAAAAATTAAAGTACAATTTTATCATTAATAATTTAAAATTTTATAAATTATAAAAAAAAAAGTTTAAATGAGGTTACGCACCCCTGCCAGGCCACCTAATCCTCCCCTGTTTGTATACATTATATATACATTTATGTGTATGTGTATGTGTATATATACAAGTACCTGGCAACTTTTTGGGTTTTCGCAGAGGAACAAACTTCGCACCAATGGCTAAGGCAATAGTTGGACCGAACATGAATCCTCTTGCTTCAACTCCTACATACACATGTTTTTATCTTTAAAAAACAAAAGCCCAAATTATCATTTTAATCTCTCTATTATGTTAAAATTTAAAATTTGATTCACGTAACTTAACCTATTTTATGTTTAACTGTAATTGTAACCTTTATAAGTGAAGAAGCCTATGTGTAATTTTTTTAAAACATCATTTCCAATAATAAAAGAAAATTATCCATGTAAAAATAATAAATATTAATAATAAGTAATTATAAAGAATGATGCTTCTAAACATTAAGGAACATAAATAAATAAATAAATCGGCACAAATCAGCTTAGAAGACCTGCTTAATTTCTTTCCCTAAAAAGACTATATAAAACACCAAGCAAAATACATTAAAAAAAAACAGAGTAGTTAAGAAGAAGAAGAAGAAGAAGAAGAAGAAGAAGAAGAAGAAGAAGAGACAAGATAGAGAGTACCAGCAACGACAGAGATATTCATGTCTTTATATCGATCGACAAATATGTCCACCGTATTTTTAAACGCCTTGTGATCCAACAACAAAGTTGTTATGTCTTGGAACATAATCCCTGTTTTTTCCCCCGAGAAACAAACACCCTGTTCTTTAAAAACACGGTCTTTCTTCAATGAAAATAAAAAAACAAAAAAAAAGAGGGGGAAAAGACCTTGTTTTGGGAAGTGAGGAACAACCCTTATGGCGTTTGATATAGCTTGAAGCCTTGGGTCTCCTTTAAGTCCATTCTCAGCCGCAAACATTTCCACCATTTTTGAACTTTTTTCTTTCAACACTCTTGTTTTTAAAGCTCTGCCTTCGATTTATAGGAGGAAAACAAAAGGGGGGGGTTCTTTTCCCTCCTTAAAATTGAACTAAAAAGATGAAATCTTCTGTTAGTTGCAACTGTTTAATGTTTATCCTTGAGATATATATACACAGATATAGAGAGGATATGGTAAGTGCATTAAATACTATAATCTGTTGTCTATTTATGTTTTGGGCAGACCGAAGAAGAACCATTGCCCCGAAAGGCATTAATGTTTTTACCTATCACCTTCTCTCAATGGCACGTTTCTAACACGCTTTACACATAAATCTTCCTCTGATAAAGTACCCTTCAGTATCTGAATTTGGTAATTTTTTATCTTAGTCCTTAAACTCTTTTCCCAATCCACATTAGTCCTAGCACTTGGTAGCTTTTCCCTTTTTAGTTTCCTAAACTTGAATTCCATTAAGGTATAATGGCATTGTACTTGTCACGTCATCATTTGACATATTTTAAAAGAAAATTATAATTTCTTAATTTTTTTTGTAATCTTTTGGATTTTATACAATTTTTAAAAATTTTCAAGTAATGACATGGTATAATTTTATAATAAAACATTCTCTCACATTATTGGAATCCTAGTTCAAGGGTCAAAATGAGAAAACTTGCCAAGTTTTTAAGATTAACGCGGACAAAAAAGTTAAAAGGACCAAGTTGGAAAAAGCTACCAAGTTTGGAGAGTAAATGTTGCTTTATCCCTTATTAAAAATGGTTAATTCCATCAAGCATCCTTCAATTATGACTTAAATTTTAAATTGGGTCATCAAATTTTAAAGTACTCTAATTTAGTTATCAAAGTGTCAATATTGTATTTATAAGGTCATTCGTAAGATTGGCTATTAGGCTGGGCATTAAAAACCCGTTTAAATTTAACGTTGATCATATTTAAAACACAAAGATATATTCTACTATGTGTAAATTGTAGGTTTAGTTTATATACTTTAATTTGGTCATTTTTAATTCTTGTACTTTTCAAAATTTGCAACTATAATCTTGACCAAAAGACCTCAGTTAAATTCGTTAAGTTATATTTTACTATTTCCAAAATCATATATAGCAAATATATTATCACATGTGCAATGCATTGACAACTTGCTATTTCCATGTAATAATAATAAATTAATTTAATTAATAGATTTAACAACTATTGATCGAAAATTCCAAAAAGTAAAAGGACCAAAAAATAGTCAAATTGGAGAATAGGGGTTAAATCACAACTTATGGACCAATAGTAGAACTTTATCTAATCGATTTGATTACTATCGTTTGGGTCATGACTAAATTTCAAAATTCAAAAAGTAGATGGACAAAAATTTAACCAAATTAGAGTATTGAGACTAAATCCACAACATATGCATGGTATAGGGGCTAACAGCAGAATTTGACCTTAAAACACATGAATTAAAAAAAATAAACAATCAGCCTAAATTTTATTAGTACGGTCTCTTTTTTAACATGTCAAATGAAGTTGCTAATACGGTAGATACAAACATATTTATAATATGATCCATGTATTTAATATTTGGATTGGCATTCAACGCTTGAATTGACCATCTAATTGAGAGAATGACATGATTGATATGATAACATATTGATAATTTAATTAAAAGATTTTAAAGATTGAGACATTTTGTGTAATTAAAAGATTTATGCAATCCTTATATTAAATAAAATAAATAAATATATTCACTATCATAATGAATGTGTTATTATATACAATAACACTAAAAATATTTAGTTTTATTAAAAATAATAAAAACACTTTTAAACAAATGGTTGTCATTTCAACCTAAAAAAAACCCAATAATTTATTAATATGTGAATATATGAAATGAAAAATCCATATTATATGATGGCGTTTTGATTGTTTTAAGGTTTGGTATTGCAAAACCATATTTCCAGCCGCTAGTTTTGGTTTTGAACAGTGTCTTTTAATTAAAAGTACTTATTAGATACTTAAAGAGGAGTCTTGAAATCTGATACTTGGAATGCATGTGTATTTTTAATTATGATTTCATTGGTTGATTGAGTCTTAGCTCGATTGGCATCATTATTATTGTCAATGTAGGAGGATGTGGGTTCGAGTCCGCTAAAACACATTATCTTCCTATTTATGGATTGATAAGGGGTTATGGGTAATTTTAGACATTGTAATAAAAAAAATAGATATGATTAGAACCTATAATGAGATTGTAAAAAAAAAAGTATGATTCCATTCACAAAACCATAAGCATTAAATAAATTTATTCAAATTAATTTTAGGTAGAAATTTATTGAGATTTCTTAGTAGTTAAATTTAAATTGTTGGAGATACAAAAAATTATTTATCTTAAAAATTAATTTACTTGGAAAATAAACTTTATTGACATGCTACATGAATGATATATCAACATTTAAATAATTTTTTATAATTATAAAAAAACTATTTTTAAAAGTTAAAAATCATTAAAACTATTAAAGAAAATTATATTGATTATAAAAGAATATTTTTTAAATTTAAAAAATTAATTAAATGTTGACATATAATCTATGTGGCAATCCATGTGTATGACACATCAATAAAGTTATCAACTTTTCCATCTATTTTGGAATGATTTGACAAAAAATACAAGTTTAAGAGCTAAAAGAGGTGAAAAATTAAATGGAAGGTTAAAATAATTTTTTTAAGTTGGAGGACAAAAAAATTATTACGCCTTAAAATAAATTAAACCCGGTATTATTTAAATTAATTCAACATAATTCTTTGATTTAAATGTAAGTATTTGTTCAATTATTATGATAAAAAAAATTACCTATATAAAACTCATATAGTAAAAATATTAAAACAACATTAAACAAAAACTGTGTTACTCATAATTGTACAAATAATTAAGAAATTATTATTTTTATCTAATAATATTGTTTCCACTATTATTACATATGTCCTAATATTAACTAAATAATTCTTGTTACTAATTTACCTCTTAAAAATTTTCACTGTTCTTGAACATAATTTACCTTTTTTTTTACTTTTAACTATAAATTACACATAATTAATAAAATATAATATAAATTAATTACATACTTTTAAATATTCAATACAACATATTCCTCGCCCTATTTTTAATTGGACTTATAAAATAAAAAAATACACACTTATTAAAATTTGTGCATATATATAAATAGAGAAAAAAAGTTTAACATTAATTAATTTATCACATCTAACAAAATTAAAATTATTCTAAATACAACACTTTCATTTTCAATAACCACGTTTTAATATATATATATATATATTTAAAAGAATCATAATGTCTTTTAAAGTATAACAGATTTTGTAATAAATTTTAATAAATAAATAAATAAAATTTTAATTACTACATACAACACAAACAAATTCGTCGGTGGCACGAACTAAAAATCTAATATATGCCTATATTTGTAATCTCCTTTTAGAAAAATATATAAATAAAGGCCGCCTTAACAGCATTTCCTTTCCTTTTCTATCCTCCCGATTTCAATGTCAAATTATGATTTTAACCTTCTATTATATTATATTTAAATTTAAAATTTAATCTTTATATTTAAATTCTTTATTTTTACTTTTATAATGTTATTCTTTATTTTAAATATTTAATATCTTTTAAAATTACAATTATATCAACAGTTGTAATTGGAATAAAATAATTCCAAACATTAAATTGATTAACTCAACAATTAATTAACTTAACTAAATAAATTTGAAAGAAAATCTACTCATTTACCCAAGATAGGCATTCAACCTACAATCTTTAAGTTTTGAGAACTCGTCTTTATCACTAAATCAATGCTTCACAAAAACACTCCTTCCAACATATGTTGTTATAGATTTTTTTTGTCGAAAACGATGTTTTTAAGAAAATTTACATATGTATTTTAATAAAAATAGTATTAATTATTTGAATTAATTAAATTAAATTAAATTAAAGTATTAAAATTAAACTCTAAATTTGAATATAACACAGCAACAATTATCTTTATCATTGTTAGTAGTGGGTTGGAATCGAAGAATTTGGTAGATAAGGAAATGGTGGAAGGGGGTTGGAGTTTATCTCATAGCAGTCAATAAGTATGATGCAGAGTTTGTAGAAGATAGCCATATCTGGTGCCATATATTGCTGGGGCTTGTGCCTAGATCTCTTCTTTGTATGTTCAGGATCGTTTGAACTTGCTTCATTCTACTTCACATTATTTTCCAGGAAGTTCTCCATAGTTTCCCTTCCAAAACCGTGAGTGAGGTTAGCACTGAAGCAAGACCTTAAGATTTTAGGGAAATCCATAGTAAAAAAAATAAAAAACCTAGAAGGTGAACCCATTCCATTGGTGTTGAAATCGTTAGGTGAAAAGCTTGGTTAATTAGACTAAGATGAGGTTCGGTTGAGACTCAAGCAAACAGAGAAGAAAACTAAGGTATGAAAATGGTTTGTTAAAATACATGCATGATTTATTAATGTTGAATTAGACGCTTAAAATTGAATCCTTAGTAATTTAGGCTAGTTCATGATGGAGATGAGTTTAACATAAGTTGGGATGAATGGAAAAACATATTAGAATAAGGATTTGATAAGGAATGTTTATGACACCAGTGTCGAACCTTTAGAAATTCTAGAGAAAGGAAGTAAAGAACTTGAGTTTACTTGTGTTTTTGGATTGCTTGAGACTCTCAAATTATAATTCTAGAGTCGGAATTAGATTTGAATGGAAGAATTTTCAGTTACGTGAAATTCGAACATTAACTCTTAGTTAGTCGAGTATAAAAAAATTGCATGTCATGTTTAGTTTCAATGATTGAATGTGTGAATTTAAATTTGTTCTAATGTTTGAATTGTCGCATGTAGTGAAAGACGTGGTCAAACCATCGAAACATAAAGGAAAAGAAGTATCTGAGACAAGACGGTTACGGTTTGTGCAAGCATAATTCATTTTCTTTACATGAATTTATTAAATAATTATGCTTAAGAAATTATTAATGATGATTTAATAATATATAATGCATAGACTTGAAGTTATCACTTTGGAAATGATCTATATGTCTGTATGTTTTTTATTATGACACCATGAACAAAATTTTAATGATTTGTGTTTCAATGATAAATGATCTTGGAAATGCCCTATTAAATGATGTTGGGCATAGTTTAGGTATAATTAGTTTGTAAATTAAGGTCTATAATGTGTTTGGAGTCTTGTTCGAGTTCTATGCCTTCGGGTCTTACATTTATGTGCCTTTCACATTTATGTGCCTTTAATGTGATGGAGGCATATGATACAATACTTTTGGGTTTTGCACTTAAGTACACTTTGGTGTAATGGAGGGATATGATACAACGCCTTCGGACCCTATACTTATATATATTATGGTGTGTTGGATGGTTATGCTCTTATGAGCTTATTGATATGGTGGAGGAACTCCGCATATCTGTTCTTGACTCCATATAATACCTAGAGGGTGAAATGATATGATGATTTAAGGAAAATATGACTTCTGGTGCATCAATTGATAATGATTTAGTATAATAATATATGACATATGAAATATGGTACAATGAAAACTTGATATGTGTTTTATTTGTTGAATGATTGATATATTATGCTTAGTAATATTATATTAGTATGCTTTATTTTTTAATACTTTTATGTTTTAAATTTGGATTATGTTATCACCACTAAGTTTTCAATGCTCATTGTATGAATATGTTTATTTTCTGTGCGCAAATATATAACAAACCTTTTAATTAGCTCAAGTGACTCGAAAACATCCAATGACTCAAGTCTTAGCTTACATTAACGATTGTAATGTTACTTTTGGTATTAGGTTGTAAATGGCATAGACCTAGGTCTTTAGGGACTCTATAAGTCCTGTTATGTCGACTTTGGTCAATAGGACGTTTTGGCCATGCTAGTGAATGATGGTTATATTTTTGGTTACGTAAGAATTCATATGGTGAATTTTGAAGTTTAGCATGAGTCTGTACATGCATGATTTTATGTCACCCATTCACTTACTTATTTATGTTGTGATCTAATGTGTTAAATACCATGATCTCACGTGTTTTGAACTTGCTTTTGTATGTAAAATATGTGCATAATGATTTGGGATTCATGTTGCATTTGTTTAGGTACCAATTGTATGTTATTGAATATTAATTATGAATTATGTGCCATGCTTCTTGATTCGGCTTTAGTGTCACATTTTTGTTTTTTTTTAAGTTGCTTCAGTAACGAACGTGATATTCTACATTTGGATTCGTCATTCGAATCGGGTGTGGGGTGTTACATCACATGCATCCTACAAGCCATGCCATAGACGCTCAATCTTTCATGTTATAGTTCACCCACTTCAATTTGGTCAACCCTTATTACTATTTGAATTAACCTCGAAGAAAATTTAAAAGTTAGAAAAAATTATTTCAAAAAGACCATAACTTGAAATGATTAGTGTCTGTAATGAATCAACTTGAAAAACTTGATATTCAAATTCGAATAAAATTTTTTTTGAATTTGAAATGATTCAAATCCTAAATGACTTAAAATTTTAAAAACTCAAATTGACTTGATCCAAATTAATCACATTCAAAATCAAACGACTCAATATCAATCCGAATTATCCAATTGTCTTGCCTAGTTGTTTGTAAATGTGAGAAAGTGGGCTTTGAATCCGATGGGTAATGAGTTGGTTCAAGATCCAAAGATCCAAATTGGATTCTTTTTCTTTTTCGTGGATATCTATATCTTTATTAACTTTAAACTCATCACCAGGTTGGTGTTTTGAGTCAACTGGACACCAACTCAATTGAGAAATGATTAAAATGCTCTTCATATTTAAAACAAGTTAGGTTAAATTCTAAGGATAGTTCTTACACTTACCAATTTGTGTGGATTTAGTCCCTCTACTTTTATTTGCTCAAAATTGGTCCATTTACTTTTTGATTTGCTCATTTCAATCCATTTGTAAACATTTTTTTGTTAACTCTAGTAAAAATTAGGTACAACCACAAATTTAGCTCCTCAAACTCTATAATTTTTCTTAATTTGGCTCCTACTCTTTTTTATGAGCTTGGAAGTAAAATTGAAATTTTTGAGGGACCAAATTGGTAAAAGTTGTAAAGGTTGAAGGGTTAAAATTGTGATTGTACCTAATTTTGTAAACAAGTTAATAGGACTGAAAATGAACAAATCAAAAAATAGAGGAAAAATTTTGAGCAAACAAAACTAGAGGGACTAAAAACACATAAATCGATAAGCACAACGACTATCTTTAGAATTTAACTAATAAGTTATATTATTACGAGGGGACTTTTGTAACACCCCGTTACTTGACTCGATCGTCGTGTCCGAGTTACAAGATGTCACATTCTTTGCCAGAACAACTACGAATTAATCACAATCAAATAATGTAACACCCTAACCCAACCTGGACGTTATGACCAAATCTTGAGAAATTACATTAACTCGTTTAAAAACTTCTGATTTAATCCAACTTAGTTGTGCATTTCAAAAATATAAAATTTGCCAAAACTCTCAAAAACTTAAGTCTGGAAACACTTATTTCAAGCCCAAAATTTAAATTCAAAATCGTTTACTTTGAAAGTTTAAATTTTGGGCAAAAAATTTCAGTTAATGCTTACATTTGTTAAAAACTATTTATTTATTTACAAAAAAACACTTAGGTGATTACTTAATTATGCAGTGGAAAACTTCCAAAGTTTCAGTTTGAAATTCGAATTTTATTTTCTTAACCCATGTAATTTTTTTCATTTTTTACGTTTGAAAATATCAAATGCTGACGAACAAAACAAAACAAAACAAAAACCAAATCAAAGCCCTAAAATGGATTACAGTCCCCAAAAGTCCAAAAAAATTACTAATGTAAATCACCATATTTAATTAGCCAAGAACCAATTCGAGCTTCCGCTTGCCGTTCGGTCCTAAGTCTAAAGATCACCTGAAACATATTAAACAAATGAGTGAGCTAGAAGCCCACTGTGTGGCTTGGCCCACATACAAAATTTTTACTTATAACATGCACAAATGTAAATATCATCACAGAATTTTACTTATAATGTACACAAATACAAATATAATATCAAAATTTCATATTACCAAAAACATATATCAGATCAAAATGCCATAATTCCAAAAACATATATCGGATTAGAATGTCATATTTCTAGAAGCATATGTCAGATTAGAATTTCATATAAGATCAGAACAAATCCTAACCCGATCTGCTATACACCAACTTCGTCCTACCAATTACACCAAATATGACTACAAGAGTCCATCCATCCAATCACATCGGGTTGTGGTGGTATGCTACTCATAATGCTGCAGCTAAGCTGCCAGATAGATATTGTGGTTTAATCGCCAATATTGCAGTAATTCTGCCAGAAAACACTTTTTCCATCATATCAAAACCCACCCCAATGCATATGCATAATCGTAATAACATACGTACATATCACATGAATGGTATGGCATGCATACCTAAACATATCTTACAAATCATGACATATCATATTGCTTTATACTAACAATTATTCTACATAAAAGTGTCATGTCTGTTTCTACACGTAATTATGCTTTTGAAGTTATTAGAACAGAGATTATACATACATTTTTCATATAATTTAACCATGTCACACACTGACACATATTTAACAGATGTCATATTTTGAGACTTATTTAAGCCAAATGGACTCCACGAAAGGTCTAATTAAGATTTACTGAGTCAAACAGGCCTTAGTAAAAATTTTCAAAAAATGGGCCTACACGACCTAAATGGCCAGCTTGTATGGCCTACATAGCCTATCCAAATTGCTTGTGTAATCACATACGCCCGTGTGCTCCACACGCTCTGGCACACGACCGACCACACGCTCATGTGGTGGACACGACTAGCCATATGGCCATGTGACATAGAGCAGTTTCGAAAACAATCTCTGTTTTCAAGTTTTTTTCGAGTTTTAGATGATGTTTTGATTTAGAATCACACACCTGATGGTAGTTCTGATAACGACACCCCATGAGGTTTATAGTACCTAACATGTTAATTAAAATTCACCATTTAGCATCGATACGCACTAAAATTAAACCATTAAATCGACATCAACCGCTATCGATAATCCTTAACAAAATGCGTTAGAATCTAAATGAAGATATTAGTCACTTAACCTTGACAGAAACAGCGGTCTAAGGCACCTAATTCTCTAGAAGAACGTTGAACGCCTTACATTTTTCTCCTATCAGAAAACCCAAAACTAATAATCAACAAAATTCGTACCGCATCAAAACGTAAACTAAGTACCAAAAACTAAAATCCCTTTCACAAAAAGTAATGATACTTACACCGAATTTACTTACGCTCAATTCCAACGATGCTCTACAATGATCGTACGAATGATGGAAGAATAAAACAGGAAGTGGGAGAACGAAAATAAAATACAATAAAACAAAAGGAAAGAACAAGAAGCAATAAACAAGAAGGTAGAGAAAGAAGAACGTGAAAGAGGAAAAAAAACCCCCCAAAAATAGAAAAAAAGTTACAGTAGAGAAAATGAGAGAGAGAAAGGGAGTGGGAGAGTGATGATTGTGAGGAGAGGATTTATAAGCTATTTTTGGGATAATTTTCAAAAAGAAAACCACTCATATCTGTAACAACCCGTTTTTTAGTGGTGTCGAAAACAGTGAGTTCGAGACCACAATTTTGACGAATGAGTACATAAATATTATTATTTAATATTTACGGGTCAAGTATTATGATAAAGTGAATTTTATTTGATAATTTTTATTTAATTGGATAATTAGTTAAGTATAAGTGGGTTGTCCCTAAAATTAAGTGGTTTTGAAAAATAAGGTATTGGGACCCCATTTCCATAAACCGAGGCCATAAATATATTTATTAAATATTTACGGAGTTACTATATAGGTGTATTAAATTTTGGTCCTAAAATTTTAATGATTCAATGATTAATTAAGGGAAAAGGATTGAATCATAAAAACTTGAAAAGTTTATATATTGATAATTTTACTATTTGAAGTGTTAAGTAATAAATGTTTAAGGATCAATGAGGAAATTTAACCCCCTATTATTAGTGGACGGTTACATGTATGGGTTTGGTGAAAAACAAAGTTATTATATTATTAAATTAATAATAAAATGTGATAAAACTAAAGTAAAAGTCATCTTCTTCCATTATTATTATTTCACCACCGATTTTGCAAAGAAGAAAAAGGAGAACACCATTTTTGAACAACCAAGGTTCAGCCAAGCTTTGGTTCCCCGCATGTAAGTCGTTTTTGATCTGTTTTTAGTAATTTTCATGTTTTTAAAATCGTTATAATTCGGTCTAGCTAATTCGTACCTCCGTTTTTAAAATTTTTAAATATTATTAAAATTACCATTGATGATTTTTGGATGTTCTTGATATTAAATGGAAGATTTTGAAGCTTGGAAATGTTTTAAGACTATTTTGTTAAGTGAATTTTTATTAGTTTTGCATTTAAGGACTAATATGTAAATATGTTAAATTTAGCACAAAATATTATAATTTTCATGTGATGGAAGGCTAGTTGTGGATGGATTTAGAATCGATTATGTGTATTGGGGCTTATATGTGAAATTTTAATAGTTTTGATTTTAGGGACTAAATTAAATAAAATGTAAAAGTTAGGAGTAAATTCATAAAATGTGATTAAAAGGGCTTAAATTCATAAATTTGATTGTTTATGTGGTTTAAAATTTATTTAATTAAATACTTTAGATCAAGAATCTCATCGACCAGAGGACATATGAAGAAAAAAATTACCAGTTAGTCCTTGATAGTTAAATTACTTTGACAAGCAAGTTCATAGTATTTCAATATGTAAATGAATTTCTACTTGTGTACTTATATTATGATTCTTTAATTACCATGTTTATAGAAAATTATTGCATGAATTGCACATACGTGTCCCTATTTGTACTTCAGTACCCTTGAATTGCACATACATGCCCCTATTTGTACTTCGGTACCCCTGATTGCACATACGTGCCCCTGTTTGTACTTCGTACCCCTGATTACACATACGTGCCCCTGTTTGTACTTCAGTACCCCTGAACGCACTTAAGTGCCCCTGATTATACTCTGGTAATCCTAAATCAAATAGTACATGAATTGTGTCTAATTGTATTTAGATTAAATGTTATACTATGTTCTTACTAAGTTATGTAAACTTATTGGATCTTGTGGATTATTTTGTAGATAATCGTTGCTGACGTTTTGGAAGAATCAATCAATCAGCTCACACTATTTATCTAAGTTAGTTGTTTTTGTATCTCTTAAGGTAGTGGCATGTATATATAGATAAATATGTGGTTTTGAAATGTATAGAATGTTATGTAATGGTGATTTGGTATGTTATGCTTTAAAGATTGTGTTTGGTTGATGTACTTGTAATGCTTGTTAAGCTATGTCATTTTGGTACTTTAAAGTGCTTGTGAACAAGGTTCTTTTGGGTAAGTTAATGATGGCTTACAAGTGGTCAATTTGAGACATGTTTTGGCACATATTTGAGCTAGGTCTTTATGCATGAATTGAGGCAATGTTAGCATGTGTATATAAATGATGTATTAATGCTATTGTGGTGCCTTTGAATGACATATTGGTTAGGTGATTTAGGTTGTTTTGATTTGGTATGTTTATGTGTGTTTGAATGGTGTTTGAATCCCTTGAATGTGTGCCCAAATGGATTGGTTAGTCAAGCAAGAGTTGGGCTTGAAACGGTATGATTTTAGGTGCATTTTTTGGTTCAGACGGCCTAGGACATAGGCTATCACACAGCCTGGCGACACGGTCGTGTATCATCTGAGAATTTCTTAAGGTTCCAAGTCAGTGAGTTACAGGGCCTAGTATACGGCCTAGCACACAGGCGTGTAGGGAATCTTAGTGAGTTACATAAGTGAGGACACGAGTTGAGACACGGTCGTGTGTCCCTTGTTCGAAAGTTACACAGCCTGGCCACACGGTTGTGTGACCCCTGTTTTCCAATTTTTGCAACTTTTTCTTAAAACTTCTAATTTGTCTTGAATTAGTCCCGAATTATTTCTAAGTTATTTTTAGGGTCTCAAAGGCTTATTTTAGGGATAAAGTGCATGTGATTGAATGGCTTATGATATGTTTAAGATATTTAATGTTATGATGTTGTATGATTTCTGGTTAATCGGTAATACTTTGTAACCTAATTTGGCAACAGATACAAATTAGGGTTAGAGGTGTTACAATATCCTACTAACGCTACTCAACCCCATTAAGTCTGATTAGCTATCCTTATCAGAAAATTTCCCCAAAGTTTAAAACAAAAAATGTTTCCTCTTATACACACAAGATTCAAACACGATACCCCTAGATAAACTAAAGCCTTACCACTGAACTAGCAAGCTCATTCTTGTTATCAGATGAATGAAAATAATTTATAAATCAGATGCCTAAAGATTGGTGTTTAGGAAAAAAATAGCAAAATTCAAGGAAAAAGATTCGAACCCAGAACCTCTCATATATAAGCACAACACTTAACCATTGAACTAGATTAACTCGATGACAAAATTTTCACAATCTTAGCTAAAATTTAGGACATGATCACTCTTGATTTCACTAACCTAATTTCTTCTAACTCGGTTTTTGGGATGTGACAAGTAATGTCATTAAATAATTAAATATCATCCAAAACATACATTCAATACAATAAAGAATCAATTCCGGGTCTTACACAAACTTACGAAAGCTCTAAAGTTAACCTGGGATCAAAATAGGACCTAATTGTAAAGAATTCAAAATACAAGGTTGACGTTGTGATGCCAGCACTTCCATGTCATGACGTCACCAAACAGTTTATCACGTTACAACATCAGACCACTCGATGTTGCAACATCACTTACTGTGTTGGCCTCATCGGCATGTCAGGTTTCTTGTCCCTCTGTGACCTTATAGATCATTTCTCATCGCGATGATGTTTGAACGACGTCGTGACGTCACATACTGTTTCTGCAATTGCATAGCCAATTTTTACTTTATTCCTGACTAATTGCACAACACCTATGAATTTCATATTAAGTAATAACATTTTCAAATCACATAATATCATGATCTAACCACCAATACCTTCATTCATTCAAACATTTTCATCAACTTACCTACTATTCATTACTTAGTAGATATCACCTATATATATTTATTCATTACAATTGTAACACCCCTAACCCATCTCCGTCACTAGATTAGGGTTACGGAGTATTACTGTACAACTGGAAACATTTGAATATTTTATCATTCAATAATTTAATCACATCATAAACCATTCATACACATGCATACTGTCCCTAAATCGAGCCCTCAAGGCTCTAAAAATAATTTAGAAGCTATTCGGGACCAATTTGAAACAAATTTGTAAATTTAGGAAAGAGATGAAAAATTTGCAAAATAAAGGTCACACGGTCATGTGTCCAATCCGTGTGACATAACTCTAGGCTGTGTAACTTTTGAACTAGGGACACAAGGCCATGTCCCAGCCCGTGTCTTCACCGGTGTAACTCTCCGAGTAGGCTCGTGTTAGGCTGTATAACTCACTGACCTGCACCCTAAGGAAATCATCAGATGACACACGGTCGTGTTGCTAGGCCATGTGCCTCACACGGCTGAGTCACATGCCCGTGTCTTAAGCCTTGTGAACCCAAATTTCACTTAAATCAAGCCATTTCATACCATTACATGCATAACCTTTCAACCCATTTAAGCACACTTTAAAGGGAACTAAACATCACCAAAGCACACATCAAATTGCCATTTTAAGATCCTAATTTACCTAACCAATGTGCCATTCAAAGGCACCTTAAATATACCAAAACATAATATCCCATCACAGGTCAACCTTACTTAATTTTAAGCATCATAATCTAGCTCAATTACTTACCAATACATACCTCAAATTAAACATTACCAAACCAATCCAAACATACCATAAGAGACTTATAAACATGCATAGTGAGGTAATCAAAATGACACAAATTGACAAGCACCAAATGGTACCAAACCAAGATAACTTTCAAAACTTATACATGCCAAAATACCTTTAACACATTCATCAAAATACCATCAGAAAACACCCTATACATGCCATTATAAACCTTGGCCAAAATGCTCAAAAACTACCAAAAATACTTCTGGATAGTGCGATAGATCTCTAACGAGCTTCCAAACCGATCGAACTTTCGATAATCTATAAAACAAAGGAAAGAAACTACGTAAGCAACAATGCTTAGTAAGCTCGTATAAACATAAACACAACTTACTATTTCCAAAACACATAACATAGTTAAAATAAAATTTAGCACCAATGCTACAAGCTTAGAAATGCCTAATCAACATCATCAACTCACAAGTTAGTAAGTTTTTTCCATGATATAATGAAATCAACCATATGTACAACATCATGTAATTCATATTTCCATTCGTAAAGCCATGATTAAATTTAATTGCATACTTACCTTTCCATTCCCTTTTTCTTGCCCGTTGAACCATCTATAAGTTCATCGGATACTTGAGAAAACTCACACAAAGTGTGCCTTTATATATAACGGTAACCTTTCCTTAACATCATTGCTCACACGAGCTGTGAAATGGGCCTGCACACATGAGCTGTGAGTCGAAATGTAAGCTACACGATGCTGCTCACACTAGCTGTGGAGAATCAACAACAAATGCAGGACCTTAGCCATTGGTAGGACATTCAAGACCAACACCCGAAACATGAAATCCCTAATGACATGTCATTCATATCGTAAGAATTCCTAAGGTTCAACCGGGACTCGATATCCGTCAATTCATCATAGCATTGATATTTTTATATATCCATCTATTTACATTAAAAATAACATAGTAAACCTTCAAATTAAATAACATTAATACGATAATCGTTCATACAAACTTACGTCAACAATTAGGGGCGTAGTAGTTAAATCGAGCTAATCCGAAGCTTTTCCTTTTCCTCGATCTAGGTTCGTACATGGTTTATCTTAATCTAAATAGGTAATTTCAATCAATTAAACACTTCTAGTATTCAATTTAATCCACATTTCTTATTTATGCAAAATTAACAATTTTCCCCTAACATTTTAATTTTTCACAATGTAGTCCTTAAGCTCATAATTTAAAATCTAACCATTTTAATCCTCCATTCAAGCTAGCTAAATTTCATAGGGACCTATACCAACTCATCTAAACCAACATTTGATAATTTTAACTTGAAATTTTACTAATTTTACAAATAAATCCCTAAGTGCAATTTCATCAAAAATCACTTAACAAAACTTGTTTATTTCTCAACAAGGATTCATAACCTATCAATTAATACCAAAAATAATTTAAGAACATACATGGAATAACCCTCAACCTTTAAAAATTTTACAAATTGACCCCCGGGCTAGCTAGATTAAGCTAAAACGAACTCGAAAATATAAAAATCATTAAAAACGAGGTTAAAATCACATACCATGAAAATATTTAAGCTAACCAAAGCTTTAAGCCCTAAAATGGCTCCCCTTCCTTCAATTTTCAGTGATGAATATACTTGGGGAAGATGATACTATCTTTTCCTTATTTTAGTTTAAGTTTTATTTATCAAATTACTAAATTAACCTTAGTCATTAACTTTAATAATCAATTAAATTATGTCCATAATTGTCCACTATTTTCGATATCACTGAAAACGGGCTGTTACAACAATATACTCATATTGCCATTTTATATAACATATGTAATCAAACTATAACAAACCTAGAATGTACATATAGATCAAACAAAGCATATAACATCTTCGTCGATGCCAACCATTATGTACAATTCATTTAGAACTTACCAATTCATACGTAATTTCACCAAATCTTAAACATTCAATCATTCACATCATATAGAACATATATGTAAAGGATTTGGAGGCATAGTATAGACATATTAGGTACATGCCAACTAACAACAAAGCCAAAAGATACAAAATTTGTTGAGTTCGAGATTATTGATTGGATGCTGAGGTCGATGCTCGGGATCTCAAGTTGTACCTAACTTGCGTACGAAAAACAAAATCGTACACTGAGTAATAAACTCAGTGGTATTTCTGTAACTTAGTGGTATGCTGAGTAATGTCAAACCGTACGCTGAGTAATTAATGGATCCAACCAACACACTAATTCGACACCTAATGCCTCATCAGTATATGCGAAGTAAAAATTGTGCTAAGCACTTATCTACACATAGTCAAAGTAACTTGTACTCGATCTATCCTATGGCATGCCCACTATATTCGACTATACCTAAATAGTTAATAGGATAATAGGGTAATCAATTATTCAATTCCGAATATAACTCAATTTCACAATTCATCATTTTCAATTTATCAACCAAATAATAAATTCATATGTATCATAGCATGAATCAAACCAATTCAAAGTCAATTTCATATTTTCATCAAGTTATAATTTTTTAATTCTATTCAAATTTGTCTTTTATCTTAATAATTAATAAAAATCGTATCAATTCAATTCATTCAATCAATTTCAACTCACCTCATAATATTACTATGCAAAACCAGATAAATATGCAACAATTGAAGTGAATTGAATTATAGATATACAAACAAAAAATTTTGAGCTATTCGTCGATGGCTTTAGCTTTTCTTTTCCCTCTCAAAGAATCCGAGTCAATGTTAGTTGTTAATTAACATAAAAATAAAACACCATCAATATTCAACCAAATTCACAGTCAATTGTCATTTTATACCAATTTTGTATTTTATTCAATTTATTCCCTAAAACTAGGACTAACATAACTTTCAATTTAAAACTCCAAATAAAAATTCGATTTCACTATTGTCCATTAGGGACCTCATATTTCGTATTTGTACAACAAATTTTACAATTTATTTGGTTAGTCCCTACTGTACGAAACTATGAATTGAGCTTTACAATTTAGTCCTTTTTCATATCTACGCTTAAAATCTATCAATTTAACACCTAAAACTTTCAATTATAGACAATAGAATCTTTCAAAACTTTAACAATTTTACAAATTGATACATGGGTTAGCT
This sequence comes from Gossypium hirsutum, assembly GCF_007990345.1. NCBI lineage: Eukaryota > Viridiplantae > Streptophyta > Magnoliopsida > Malvales > Malvaceae > Gossypium > Gossypium hirsutum. The sequence goes on along the minus strand of NC_053442.1, from coordinate 23,557,728 downwards.
AGATTAAGCTTCCTTGATATCAAAAACATAAAAAATACAAGAAAATGACTAAATTGCACTAACAAATTATTAATTAAAAGCTTCAAAATCCCCTTTTAATGGTGTCTTCTCCTTGTTTCTTTCTTTGGTTTAGTTGAAAGAGATGAGAATTCTCTCTCTTTCGACCGATTTTAGCTTTATATACTTGATTTAGTTTATAATTTAACTTGATTAAATGTGTTTTACTTTAATTAATCAAATGTTTAACCCATTAAGATTATACCATCCACTATCATGTTTTAAATCAGTCTATTTACTGTTTTAGTCTTTTGGTTAATTTCCATTTAAGTCCTTAAACGATTTTCTAATTAAAAATCTATAGCGATTACAATTTTACAATTTAGTCCCTTAACCATAATTAATCACTAATTCAGAAAAAAAATTACCTATCCAAAATTAAATTCACTTATATAATAACTCTATAAATATATAATAATATTTATGGGCTCGATTTATGGAAATGAGGTCCTGAAATCGCTTTTTCGACACCATTGGCTTTCGGATCGTTACAACTTTTAATAAAATCAATAAAAAATTGCCTATGATAAGGTTTAAAAAGATGATACCATCATTAATCAAACTTCAAATTTACTTCTTTAACCAACGTTTTAATTGAATTCTTTTTATGAATGTTAATATATTTAATACAAAAAACTTTTTCACGCACACTATTTATATCTATGCTATTATTCAAGTGTGTGACTGAGTTGGTATCACGAGTTAACTCAGCACCAACTCAATTAAGAAATTTTCTGAAAAAAATAGTTTAAACAATTAATTTATACTATTATTGTAATACCCTGTAACAACTCGTTTTCTAATGGTGTCAGAAATAGTGGTTTCGGGGCCGCAAATCCTACGAGGAAGTTCATAAATATTATTATTAAATATTTATGAGTCGAATATGGTTTTAAAAAGGTTTTTGATTTGGTAATTTATGTTATATAAATGATTAATTAAGTTCAAGTGGTAAAACCCTAAAGTCAAGTGATTTTATAAAATTAGGTATCAGGGCCTCGTTTCTATAAACCGAGTCATAAATATTTTTATAAATATTTACAGAGTGTTATTAAGGTTGTATTAAAGTTTTGATAAGAAATTCTAATGTTTAAAAGGTTAATTAGGAGAAAAGGACTAAATTGAAAAAGGTGCAAAAGTTGAATGTTATTAGTTAAATGGATCTAATAGCTATGAAAAGGTAAATTCATGGAATTGGATGGTAATTATACCATATTTAACGTGCGTGGACATTCATAGGAAGGTTGCATGGTAAATCTTGTAAATTTTAAAGGTTATAATGGTAATTAATTAATATAAACCAAAATAACTTAACCTAAAATTATCATCTTCTTCATTATTTGGTTGCTTCAATCGAATGACTATGGTGGGTGAAGGAAAACATTCAGCCAATTTATTTTGGGGTGCTTGGTAAGCTATTTTCACCCATTTCTTTTAATTTTTATGTTTTTGAGATCGTTGCAATTAGGTTTAGCCAGCCTGTACCTTCGATTTTGAAACTGTTAAATATATTGAATTTTTCCATTGATGAATCTTGTGAATTTAGATGTTAAATGATGAATCTGAAGTGTTGGTTAGTATTTAAAAGTATTTTGTTAAATGATTTTTGATGAATTTCCCGATTAGGGATTAAATTGTTGAAATAATAAAATTATAAGAATTTGATGTGTAATTTTTATAAAAATGGGCTGTATGGAAGCTATGAACATTTGGATAAGCTTAAATTTGGGTAAAAATGGATAATTTGCATGTTTTAGGCTCAGGGACTAAATTGAATAAAAGTAAAATGTTAGGGGTGACTTTGTAAAAATGTAAAAAATAACTAAATTGCATAAAATAAATTGTTTTACTATCTAAATTAATAAATTGAATGAAATTATTAATTTAGATCAAGATCGAGTGGAAAATTGAAAAGAATGGAAAATTACAAAAAAGCCCCTATACTTTGACATTTCTGCAATTTAGCTAGGTAAGTTCGTAGGGTTTGAAATTTAACATTTATATGAATTGTTGAATAATTTAGATGATACAAATGATATATTTAATTGTTGTTGATGAAAGAATATTTGGGAAATGTGATTGAATGTTGATGTTTAATTCGAATTGAATGCGGGGATAGAGTACAATCGAGATTTGGTGTGTTGTGGGGGATTTGGAGTGTATATTGTTGGGGAGTGATATATATATGTTTTCCTGAGTAAACTGAGGTTCATTATTTGTTGCGAACTCTCGTGTTATACTTTCTGTTTGACGTGTTTCGGTTGGATTAGCTCTTTTGAGCATTGGCGTGTTTTGGAGGGATTGGCTCGTATGAGCATCTGGCGTGTTATGGTTGGATTATCGATGTACTCGTATTTGTAAGTCGTTCATTGGATTGTAAATCTTGGTAAGGTAACTTGTTTAGTGATTTTGATGGAATTGTCATATATTTGAGTTTGAATTGAATGTTACAATTCATAGGATGAGATTGTGGAGGACAAGAACACATATGGTTAATTTTATGTTTATACTTTGTACTGTGCAAATGAGATAAGTAAGAAAAGAAATGGAAATGTAATGTTCAATGAAAGCATATTTATGTTCACGAAATTGATGATTTCAAATGATGTTATTCATGTATATGACTTACCTAATGTTATTTTAAGGGATTTATGAGTTAATGCACTAACATGTATATTGATGATGATATATATAAGCTTGTGTCAAGCTTGTGTAATTGGTTGATGTTTATACTTATGTCTTGTATTATACAAATGATACGGGTAAGGAAATGTGATGAAACGGTAAGTTCATAATTGGGATATAATATGATAATGTAAATGGATTGATGAGTTAAAGAGCTTACTTATATGTGAGAAATTTACTTGAGCTATGGATGAATTTATCTAGGTCGTGAATAAATACACTAATTTTTGAGTTGATAATATTATTTAAGCTAAAGTAAATAAATGAAAGGTTTCAAAGTCTTATGAAAAGGGTTAATGACTGTGTAATATGTCTTATAAAATTCTACTATACTAGGAATGATAAATATACTTGGTGTTGATGGACTTACTCATTTGTGAGTTAATGTTTATGGTTTGATAAATCTTGTAGCATTAGTATAGGTTTATGTTCACCTATAAAGTTCATTATTGAAATGAAATGTTATGTTTATGTTTATACGAGCTTACTAAGCATTCATTGCTTGCGTAGTTATTTTCCTTTACTTTTAAAATTATCGGAAGCTCGATCGGGTTAGAAGCTCGTCGGAGATCTATCACACTATCCAGCGATTATATCGGTAGATTTGATATCTTGATCAAGGTTCTATTGGCATGTATAGGTGAATTGTGTTTGATGAGATGTTGTTTTGTTTGGCTTGTAAATGTGGTATTATGGTTGATGAACTATTGGCAAAATGATGCTTTAATTAAGGGTGAGCATTCGATCGAATCGAATCGAAAATTTTCAAGTTAATCGAGTTTTCAAATCTTATTTTATCATCCTAACTTAATTTGAAATTTTCTCGAACCGGGTCGAGTGAGATGGAATTCGAATCGAATATATTTTTTCGAGTTAAATTTTTAAAAAATGACTTTAGTGTTGTTTATTTTTATGTAATTTTTCAAAAAAAACAATTTTCTTTAAAGTTTTTAAACATGATCATATAACAAAAAATTGAAGTAAATAAGTGAATAAATAAAAACAACACAACATCAACCCAAATAAACAACATGAGTCCAAATAAACAACAAAAACAATACAACAAGATTATAATAAAAAAACATAAGTAAAAGTCCAAGTAAACAACATGAGTCGAAGTAAACAACAGCATTATAATAAAAAAAACATAAGCAAAAGTCCAAAATAAAATAGAAACCTACACCAGTCCAAACCAAAAAAAAAAAAGAACACAACAAAAGTTCAATTAACCAACAACAATAACAAACCAAACCAAACCAATAACAATAACATTTCAGTTCAAAAACCATTATAGAATAGTTTAAGTTTCTTCTTGTGTTTCAAACACCGTTGATAATCTTGAAACATCTAGTAAAAGTATTGAATGAGTTAGTTAAATGATAAAAAATATTTGCAAAAATAAATTAAATAAACATTTAACTTTATAAACTAATGCTAAGTATATTACCTTCTTGATCTTCGAGTATTTTGGATAAGTCTAGCAAATTTAAAAATAAAAGTGTTAGTTAAATTATGAGAATGCTTACTAATATAAATAACATAAAAGCTTATTTTATATATTAAAATTTATATATTACCATCTTCCATGGTTTGAAGTTCATCAACATAATCTTCAAGATTGATGGCATCATTAGATTTTCAAAGCCAATCTTGTGTGCAAACCAAAGCCTTGACTATGAGAGGAGTTAGAGAATTTCTAAAACTATCTAGAACACGTCCACCCGTGCTAAATGCACTTTTCGATACAACTGTTGAGATAGGAATAGCAAGAATATCTCGAGCCATTTGTGCAAGAATAGGGAATCTAGGACTGTTCATTTTCCACCACAATAGTAAATCAAATGAACTTGAATTGTTTACTTCTTCATCATTGCCCAAATATCTATCCAACTCAGATTTGCTTTCTAATCCAACTTGTTTCTTCTTCTTAAGGTATTTTTGCTTGGCCAAGCCCGTTTTCATTTCTGATTGATCTATTTCCATTGAACTGCAAAGATTTATCGAAGAACTAGATCTAACTTCAAGCAATTGAATTCTCTTGACATTAGAAGAATACTCATTGAATAAGCAATGCAATTCTTTATCAATCATTTTCATAATGTCATTAGCAATAATAGGAAAAAGCAAGTTGACCCTAAAGTCCAAAAAACTCATTTTACATCGTGGATCAAAGATGACCGCCAAGTAAACTAGTATGTTGATCTTGTTTCCTTCACCCCAATGCTTATTATACTTATCTCTCATTTTGGAAGTCATAGAAATTATGTCTAGATCTCCACAATCTTGCCACCCATAAAAAAGACAATGCACATCCATCAATACTTCAAAAAAAGAATGAGAAGTAACATGCAAAGATCCAGGCACCTTAAGTGTAAGATGATAAAAAGGCTCTAATACTTTTATAACTCTTCAGATAATTTCCCAATCATCAAATGTAAGAACTCCATCTTCAGTAGTAAGGTCAAGAAAAAAAATTATGGTCATCACGTACATATGATTCAAATGCATGCTCATATTTTTCGGCTGCCTTTAACATCATATATGTTGAGTTCCATCTAGTAGGCACATCTAAACATAATTGAGCCTTACTATCTATCATTTCTTCTTTTACCCATTGGTTGAATTTTGTCAACCTCGATGGTGATGCTCTTATATACCTCACAGCACCTCTAACTTGATCCACAAACACAGAAGCATTCTTAATATCGTATTGCACAATGAGATTAAAAATGTGTGCAACACATCTCATATGAATAAATTTTCCATTTGCAACAGAAGCATTTCAATGATTGAATTTCTTTCTCAAATATTCAATGTCAACACTATTCGCGGATGCATTATCAACCGTAATAGTGAAGACCCTCTCAATCCCCCAATCTCGAAGACATTTTTCAATGCTTGACCTATGCTTTCACTTCTATGACCGGATATTGGGCAAAAATTTATAATCCTTTTTTGCAACCTCCACTCATCATCCACCCAATGTGCTGTTAAAACCATGTAAGATATCTTCTGCAATGAAGTCCAAGTGTCTGTCGTCAAACAAACTCTACTTATATCTTTTTCAAAACAATTCTTCATCACACTCTTCATGGAGTTAAATAAATCAAGACAATCCCTTCTAATTGTCCAACGAGATGGAAGACTAAACTGTGGACATGCTATAGAAAGAAAGTATTTGAGACCCTCTCCCTCTACAATTTTAAAATGTAGTTCATCTACAATTATCATACGAACCAATGCTTTTCTAACAACATCTTTATCAAACACCCAAGTTGATAAATTCGTTGTTTCTTGGCTAACCTTCACAAATGCTAATTTTGATTGCTTCGGATCAGAAGTATTACTTCGAGGTCTTTTCAGGTATGTTTTCAAATGGTTATTCAAATTCGTTGTAGAACCCAAAGTTGATTCTATGGTGTAAGTAACATCACATGCATTGCACCTTGCTTTCTTCTCCCCCTCTTCAGTCACAAATTTGGTGAAAATGTTCCAACAAGCTGCCATTAAAGTAATCTTTTTTTGAACATTTTCCTTGGTTGTTGTTTGATCATCTCTACTTGGGGAATAATTTTGTGAACTTTGAGTTGAGTCATCTTGCTTTGGATCACTCATCTACAAGTAAACATTTGTTGCAATCACTAACCATGACCAATAATTGATTTAAAATTAAACTTAATAAATCGGTTAAATTAAAAATTAATTAATATAATAGTACAATAGCATAAATTAAACAAAAAAAGAAAAAGAAAAAGATGGAAAATTCAGTTAAAAATGGGTCTTTTTACTTTTAGAAAACTTTGAATAAAAATACTAGGCGTTTTAATTATGCTTTAATTCATTTTCTAAAAATATAAAATATAATATTTGTCAGTTTTGCTATCAACTTTGGCATTAGCTGCCAACTTAAATATGAGCATTTAAAAAATATTCACTAAATTATATGTGAATAGAAAGAACCATGTTAGATCAAAGCTAAAATTTAAAGCCAAAACTAATAGCTAAACGATGAAATGACTTGATTGAACTAATAATTTAATTTAAGGATTCAACTAAAATATTTTAAAATTTAAGAACTGAATTAAAATTTAACTCGTGACTTGTAATTAACCCTAAATGAATTGATGCTACATGAAAGGAAAATTGAAGCCTAGTTTTCTTGAAATCTAACCTACCAAAAAGATTTATTATTGGTGTCTATTAAACTACAGTTTAAACTTTAAAGTTAGTTAATATGGTATCTAAAAAATTCTGGTGAGTGTTATTTTATTTATAAGGTTAATTAATATTTTATTTATAATTTAAATATGGTAATCCAATATTCTATTCATCATTTAATGTTATTTTATCGAATTGTATTAGCAAAATCCTTTAAAAAGAAGTACATTTTATGCATCCATACTTTGGGAAATTAATTGGCTAACATTTTTTCTCTATTAATATTACATTATTACTAATATTATATTAGGTCGTGCTTATTGCTTAGTTATTAATAATAAAAAAGAATTTTACATCTTCCAAAACAAAAAAAGACTTTGAACAAACTGGTTATTTTTAATTATTTTAACAGTGTAATTAAAGGTTTCATTTGACTGGGGAATGGGGAGGTATCATTTTTAATTATTTTAAAACCAAAAATGACTTTACTAGAAGATTCCAGCATCTGCACTCAAATAAGTTAAATTCTTTCATTTTAAAAAATTAACCAGATGATGATTGTGTTCCATTCTACAACAACAAATAGGTAAGTGGAGACGGAAAAAATAGAGTGTTTAAAGATAAAAAAATTTCGAAAAAACAACCATCATGCATTTAAACAGAGATAAAAATAGAGCAAAAATCATTCAATAATTCAAAAATGTTTCAAGACAAACCTTAAAGATGCAAAAAATTCGAGCTTAAAATGGAAGAGAACAGAATGCCCCGGTTAGAAGGAACAACAACTCGATTTGGGGGTAAGGATTTTGATTTGAAGGTTTGAATGAACTAATAATTAAGAAGAAGAAGGAAGAAGGGTTTATTTTAGAGATTTTTGAATAAGAAGGAGAAAAATGAAGTTAGGGTTTAATTTAGGGTTTTTTGAGAAAAATAGATTTTAGGGTTTGAATTGAATGGAAATTAAGAGAAGAAAAATGATTTGGGGTTTGGACGATGGAATTTGTTAAGGGTTTGATTTGGGGGAAGAGTTGGGAAAACAAACCTTTGGGCAGAAGGGCTTGGGGAAACGGGATAAAATAAAATGTTTGGGCTTGGGGGAAATTGGGTTAAAGTAATTAAGTAAAAGCCTACAATTTAAAAAAAAGTTAAAAATATAGTTTATATTCGGTTTATTTGAATTATTCGAATTCGAAAATTTAACTCGACTCGAACTCAAAATTCAAAAAAAAATTGAGTTGATTCGATTAACTCAATTCTAATAATTCGAAATTTGAATTTTTTTTATTCGAATCGAATCAAAATTTGCTCACCCTTAATTTTAATGGTTGGTGTTGAAATGGTTAAATGAAGGTATGTTTTGAATGACCAATTTGGTATGTTTGAATGTAATTTGACATGAGGTAATTGTGGCAAGTTTGGTATGGAAATAGAATAAAAATGTATGAGTGATGAATGACTAAATTATGCATATGTTTAAGTATGTTTGGTTGTTGTGATTGAGGTGCCTTTTGGGCATATTGGTTGTATAGATAAATGGCCTATTGAATTAGTTTTATTATGCATGTTTTAGGCTTATTTTAAAGGCATGATTGTATGTGCAAATGACTTGTAGGTGTGTATTTGAATTAGGTGGAAGAAATGACTTAAAATTGGCCACTTTCTTGTCCACACGGCCTAAGACACGGGCGTTTGTCTCAGCCGCGTGTGACACACAGCCATGCGACACAACCGTGTGTTCCCTGTAGATTTTAAGAGTTGTTTTTCGAGAGTTACACGGCCTGACACATGGGCATATGGCTTGGCTGTGTGACCCAAGTCAGAGAGTTACACGGGTACGGACATGGGCTGGGACATGGCTGTGTGTCTTAGCCGTGTGAACCACACGGCTTGGCCATAGGGCCGTGTGACCCCTGTAGTTTGAATTTATCTAAGTTTTTCCTTAAGGTTTCATATGTTTCTGATTTAGTCCCAAATCATTTTTAAAGTGTTTCTAAAGCCTTGAGGGCTCGAATAAAGGATGATATGCATGCGTTTGAATGGACTATGATATGATTTATGAAATGTTTTGAAATAAATTTAATTTATGCTTTTACGGTAATGCTTCATAACCGTTGGGGGTGTTACATACCCTTTGCTCAACCCTATTGCCAAGTCTGAGTTATGGATTACTACAGTTGATACCAGAACAGTTACAACATTTAATAATCAATTTATACCATAAAACAAAAATTCATAATCATAAAATTTCATAAATATGTCATATGATGTTTTTCAGAACTTGATCGAGCTTTCAAAAGCTTATTTTCTAAATCGAACATGAATTAGGACCAAATTATAAAAATTTCAAAGTTTCCAATACAAGTATCGATACTTCTGAAAAGGTATTCATACCATTTTTAACTTCAAATTTTAAGAAAAATAGATAAAAAAAATCAGTAGTATCAGTTACTAAATTATGGTACCAATACTTCATATGTAAAGGACCAATACTTATTCTAATACTGATACCAATTTGCAATTTTGTTTCTTTTGTGAAAACAAACCAAAGATCAATTGCATCGATACCATTGTAAAGTATTAGTACTTTGATATAAGTATCAATACTTTAATTCAATATCAATATCATTTTAGAACTCGATGTTTGAAAGAATGATTGAAAAATACTAGGTACTGATACCTTCACTTATGGTATCGATACCTCTGCGCTAAATATGTCAAAACCTTTCATTTTGGTTCCTTTTCGTGCCCAGAATTTCACAACTCAAATGGTGTCCACCTTAAAACCTACATCAAAACCATACTAAAACATACCAATTCATATACAAAACACAACATCAACCAATTTCCAATAAACTAAAATAATGTACCTCAATTTTACACTCAAATCATTTCTAACTACTTGATCAATTCCTACCAAATCAACTATGCATATAACCATTGTATACCATCATGACCTCGTACTATTTCAAGTTCAAACATATCTTTTGGAAGCCCTTCAAAATCACAAACCTTTTTCAAGTTAAACACATATACAGATGAGCATAATTCTTACTAAAATAAGTCATTAAGTAATATTTCAATTAAGTTAACATTTCAAACCACTATTACCAGACTCGAAAACTATTAAAAGACTACCAAATAAATGACTGGATAATGTGAGCTTTGAGGTGATCTAACCGACGTGTTTTGCAACCCGACAACTACAAAGAAAAGAAACAACGGTAAGCATAAGGAATGCTTAGTAAGTTCAAATGAAATTAATTTGCCTTGACATTACGGGTAGTTTAAATAATTGAAACACAATTGTACATAACATGACATTCCTTTGGCATCCTTATAAATCCTTATACAACTTCACAAAATAACCAATAGGTTAGTTCGTTAACATAACAAGATCATAGTATTCAATTCATATACAAGTACTACCATATAACTTTTATGATGCTATTCCACTGTTCTCATTTTGTAAACTCAATTATTAATTTCATATTCAATCTTTCCAACCTTTTCATTTTCGTTTAATTACTGTTTAAATATTTGGGCTAATCAAACAAGCTTCAAATCAAGGTTACTATAAAAGCTTCACTCGATTTTGTGCACACAAGCTTTAGAGAATTCGGAACATGTGTCGAATCTCAAGCCATTGATAATTAATGATTTGATGCTGCTCACACAAGCTTTAGAGAATCTGCAACACATGTTGGATTTCAAGCCATCCATAATGAAATCTCTAATCAAACACCCAATTCTTTTTAGACCTTAAAATATTTACTGAGTTCCCAAGATTACCGTTACCATTTCAAACTTTATAACATCATCATATACATGCCATTAAATTAAACAACCAATCTTATCTACTCGTTTCCATATATCTATTTATATTTGTCATACATTTCATATTTTATGATTTAGTCCATTATATGCCAAAATTATCAATTTTACCAAAAACCTAAACTAATAGACATTAAATATAATTCAAACATAGTATAAAATAACATAGTAAGTTCCATATGAACTTACCAAGCGAAAAAAATAGGCAAGGTGTCAGGGACTAATCTATAATTTTTCTTTTTTCATGATTATCCTCTGATTGGTTCAAATTCTAATCTATATGATAATTCATTTCAATTTATCAGTTCCAAATATTTTGTAACATCCTATTAAATGCAAATGATAGTTTAATTTCACTTTTTGAATGTCCCCTAAAATTTTGCATTTTATTCAATTTAGTTCCTAAAATCGATACTGCTATAACTTTCAAATTTGAGTTTCGATTTCAAAATCGATATCAATTACATCCTTCTAAGGTTCTCTACTATCCATAATTATAGAATTTTCATGCTAACTTTGAAATATTTACACTTTAGTCTCTATGTTAAAAAACTAGCAATTAAACTTTACAAACTAGTCGTTTTTCACTTCTAAGCTTAAAATCTAGCAATTTAGGACCAAAAGATTTAAGAAATCAATTATAAAAACTTTTGAAAACTTTTACAGTTTTGCAAAATAATACATAGGTCAACTAAATTAAACTCATGGGATCTCAAAAATATAAAATTTACAAAAAAAAAACTTGAAAACACTTACCAATTAAAGGAAATAAAAATTTGAAGCTTGAAACCCTATTTCTCCCTTTAGTTTCTGAGGATGAGAAAGATGAAACAAAAATGGTTTTCTTTTCTTTTAATTTTTAGTTTATATATTTTAATTAATAACTAAAAAATCATAATTAATTAAAACCAACCTTAATTAACAAAATACTAATCATCATTAACAAAAATAAGCAGGAGTGCATCATCTTCCACTATTAAATAACTATGAAAGGTCCAATTGCTCAATTGATCCTCAAACTAATTAAAAATCTATAGCGATTAAACTTTGACCACTTTTACGATGTAGTCCTTATACCTTAATTAACTATATAACTGAGATAATTAAAGGACCAAACTTTAATTAAACTTATAATAGCCTTTTAAACATTAAAATAATAATATTCATGAACTCGACCATCGCAAATGAGATTCCAAAACTACCATTTTCAACACTACTGAAAAATGAAATATTACAATTATAAGGTATTTCTGTATTTTCTTACCTTTATGCACAAATTCATAAAAAAAACATTAAATTAATAAAAATATGCAAACAATAGAATTTTAACTCAAAACATAAAAAAAATCTTAAACTTTGTCATCTAATCAAACCCCATTATTATCTTTATGAACTTTTTTTTACATAAAATCTATTGTCCGCCCGCTTTGTACTATGTATCCATACCAATATTTAAAGTTTTGACGAAGTAGTGTAACCCTCATCTAGGTCCTAACTCAATTATGAATTTATTAAAAGCTTTTATTTTTATAAAGGGGTAACTATTATTTTTAAGACATTTTTGTGTTTTAATGTTTTTATACAAGATCTAGAATATATATATATAATAATGGGATTCAGACTAAAAATATCATAAACTCTATTTTCTCAATTTTACCATCTAAACTAATGACATTTACATCACGTTTGGTTTGCTATAATGTGATAGAACTGTAATGGAATAGAGTTGTAATCAGTAATTCAATTTTTTAGTTGAATGGAATGGAATAAAATAGAACTGTAATGATACTTTTGTGTTTGGTTAAATGAAATCATGTTGCAATAACACAAGAAAAAAACTAAAATGACCAAAATACCCTTAGTAGAATTTTTTAAGTAAAATAAATTTTGTTATTAAATTTTACTAGGGATTATTATTAAATTTAATAATAATTTAATCATATTTTAATATGATTATTACCAAATATAATTTAATAAAAATAAAAATATATAATTTAATAACATTCTTAATATTATTAAAATATAAATTCATAAAAATTATAATATAATCTCATGAGATCATAGTTGCCAAAATTACAAGTATTTATCCAAAAACAATAATTATTCTCATTTTTATATATATAAAAAATATCAAACATCTATACACTAAACAAACCCCAGCAAGCAGACCCCTATTCAATCTAAATAGCTGCCATTGATGTATCTTCAATCTGAATCTGAATCACTTTCCATACTCCCCATGGTCTTCAATCTAAATCACTTTCCATACTCCCCTGGCCTTCAATCCTCTTGGTCTCTGCATCATGCCAAAACCCCACATCAGAAACATGAATAGTAGCATTAAAAAATTATTGCATTATAGGAAATGTAAAAGAATAGAAAGCAAATAATATATTACCTTCTCAGAACTCTTCTTCTCCCTAACGCAATCTTCCCATTCTACAGAAAAAAAATAATATTTGATAGATCTAGCAAGAATTGTTGTGACCGAAGATGCAATATCTTTGACATTAGCTGCTTCCAAAGAAGCCAATGATAGTCTCATCGCAGCCTTGATTAATGCAGTATCGTGATAACTTTTTTGCATCAAAGGATGTATTTAGGAAACGTGAGAACTTCCTCAATATAGTGACAATGTAAGGAAAGAAAGATTGTTAAACTCACCTCATATGGGCGAAGCTTGTGAGAAATAAGCTCAACATACTCCACAAAGTCACTTTCAAATTTGGGAATAAAATTATCAAAAGTCTTATTATCACCTTTCTTGGAAAATAGTTCAATCGTTGACTTATAATCGGCTTCTTCCACAAGCCTAAAATAGAAAGCAAATGTCAGATCATGGCACCTTATTGACAAAAAAGCAATGAAGAAAAAAATCACCTTTAAATATATACACACAAAAAAATAAAAAAGGGGTGGAGGATAACAATAAGACTTTAGCAGTAATAAGATATTCATGCGAATGAGTTTATAACAAAAGATCTACAAAAACACTATGATTCTGTCAATATCCACAAAATTGTTATAAGTGACACTGTAATTAGCCAAAAATATCTACTTGGTTCTAGATCCAAATGGAAAGAATAGAAGACATGAATCACTATTAATCATCGATCAAATTTCTTAACTGATGCAGTAGGATGGTAATGGATCACAAAGAGATATTCTTATCACATCAGGAATGAGGCACATCTTAATAGAGTTTGAATTACCAAATTTAAGTTATATTCTTATCACATCGAGAATGAGGCGCATCTTAATAGATTTTGAATTACAAAATTTAAGTTATAAATCAGGTTGCTAAATCAAGATTAGATATCCGACAATGCCAGGAGATGCATGTATCAAAAATTAAATTAGGACCAATCTAGAAAGAAATAATAACTTTCAGAATAACACAAGCAAATCCATACACCATGCTCAACACTTGTAACTAGATTTTTCTTGCCTAAGTTTAGGTGATTTAAAAGGTTGCAATTTTGAACATGTTTTCTAGTATAGAATTTTAAGAAGAAATAAAAAGAGTCACATGACCAAAGAGCCACTACAACAAAATATTAGTAAATGTAACTAATACAAGTTACAATGAAGCCCATCATACCGTAGGCGAAGCAAGTTCATCTTCATCCTCCCATGATTCCTTGATATCAGAGTCATCAATATGTTTATCATCCCATTTTATTTTAAGTTGTTCCTTTGCAGGCAGAGGTGGAATCTCATCCTCTGCAACAATAGCATACAACTTCTTGAGCCAAAAAAAAGGGGTTTTTAAGAAAAAAAACCAAGAATAAAAAGAATAACATAATGCAATAGGTTTTCCAACTAAGATTGGAAACAAACCATAAACTTTAGCACTTATTAACAACTTAAAAACATATGAAATACATAATAGAAATGAATCTGCTTTAAGGTCTCTTTACACTTTAAAACTCCTATACAAAACTACGAGGCGTCCATCAGGTAATGTTTTAAGAAAAGAACTAGTGAATCCTAGCAATTGAAGCCAAGACTAGATTCCTAGGATGTTGCCACAATTACTGATCTTCCACTACATGCAGTTTTTCTTTTTAATAGAAAGAAAAAAAAACCCTAATTTTCTCTTTTTGGTCTGGTAACACCATAGCCGATTTCCCAATAAACTCAAAACAAACACCTTTGAAACATCTCAACTCAACCTCATAAAATCCAAAACCAAAAACAAGTAAAAGCCCTAAATTTCAATAAACTCAGTAAACATTTAGCTCTAGAAAAAGAAATTTCCCACATTCAAGTTCATACATAATAAAACACACAAAAGAAAATAGAAAAGAAAATAGAATCACTTATCAGTCAAGGCCCCGGGAATTAACAACAAATTCGGGACAAAATTAAAACTTACCCCAATCTTCCATCTTCACTTAACAACAAATCACCTTGTTATCTTTCCAGCATTTGTGAAATTAGAGCAATGAAATCAAATAGGGGAAATCAGAAATGTAGTGAAAAAGCAAAAAAAAAAAATGAAAAAAGGGTTGCAACTCTGCAATCAAAGGGTTTTATTGGCTTAAAAGGAATGATGGCTTCAATAGATTGGCCTAGGTCTCCTCTGTAATCAAAGGAAAAAAAGGAAACGTAGAGATGAGAAGAAAAGAAAGTTACAGTTTCTTCATTCTTTCGGTAGAGGTCAGAGCAAAAATTGAAATAGGGAAAAAAAATTCTTACTCCACAGGTTGAATGACGATGATGAGAGAAGGAAATGACTATTCAGCCAATTCCTGTAAGAAACCCTAAATCAATTCAGGCCGCAATACCATTACAGTCAACCAAACTAATGTTTGGTGGTAGGCCCGCTGAATTGGGCTGGAATATATTCATAAACCTCCAACTAAACATGCTGTTAGTATTTATATAAACATTTTGTTTTTACAAATTTATTAGACAATTGTTTTCATCATTATCATGGGTATGCCATAATTTAGTATAGATAATATCATTAATTGAGTTAGTGTCATAAATCAAGTCAATATTAAATTTTTTATAATTGGATTCTTAACATTGGATTTTCCTTTCACCAACATGATAACTTTTTGATGTTCTATAGAAAAATGACAGTATTATGATAAATAATTTGAGTCAATTTATTATTCTTAATCTAATGTATTTACCTATTTAATTTATATTTACTCACAATTTAAACTAATTTGTCATTTTAATCCATACATATTGCTTATATATTATTATTAGTTTCAAACGACACTTTCTATTATTTATTGCATATTATTTTAAACACATACCTATATTCTAAATACGTGGTTTCCACATGCATATAAGTGTGGAAACTACATATTTAGAATACAAGTATACGTTGAAAAATAATATATAATAAATAATAAATAATAAAACATATGATTTGAAACTAATAATAAAACACATACAATATGTACGAAATTAAAATGAAAAAAATTAGTTTAAATGGTGAGTAAAAAGAGATTAAATAGGTAAATACATCAAAATAAGAATAATAAATGCTCTTTGATTATTTATTATGATATTGACATTTTTTATAGCATGTGAAGAAGCTATCGTATTGGTGAAAGAAAAATTCGATATTAAAAATCTAATAAAAAACTCAATATCGAGTTGACTTATGACACATCAATGACATTATCTATGTACATAGAACAAATTTTATGTAAAATATTGTCATGTTAGATAACAATGAGGCTTTGGTTGTGTGACAAAGTTTAAGATTAATTATATAGAAATACCCTATAATAATATATATTAGTTATTCAAATTATGATTTTCAGTAATTTATATCAAGTTTACTCATGATACTAACTCAATTACATACTTAAATAATAGTATAAATATACTTTCAATCTAAAAAAAATTAATTGATTTCAAAAATAAAATTACAACGTTACTTTAAAAAAATAATTGATAAAGAGTAAGGTATAGTTAAATAAAGCAATCATTTATGTAACTTATATTTATGGAACCAAAATTTTTCAATAACCATGCAAGATTGGAGACAAAGAAAATGATGAATAAAGTAAATTCCCGTCCCGTCATGTTCCGCCACTATTCCTAACCAAATCAACTCTAACAGCGCCGCCGCATTTGGGTAACCCTAGTCTTGCCTCACTAGTGCACACTTTGCACCATCCCACATATGTATGATATTCCTAAACTTACCCAAAAAACCACAATTCTATTTTGAAAGGAAAGCCCTACCTTTGCTAGATGTTGCTCTATTTTTGATGCTTGGCATCCTTGAATATGAATAAAAGCCTTTCCATGAGTGACGAAATTGGCATTCTTGCGGTGTTATAGGGCTTTGATTTTTATTATCGGTGAAGCTATGGTTCTTCTTGAGGCTATGGCATCTTTGGTTTGCTATATCATCGTCCTAAGGCATTGATTTCTTCAACATTCTTTTCACTTTTTAGAGTGCTTTTTAGGCTTGAGGTTGATTTTAGTCTGCGTATTCCAACTGCAATGGTGAGATTAAAAATTTTGTATCGACGAGTAATTAGAATTGAATTATATAAATTTATGGATGGTCGAAATACAATTTTATTGACCAACAATAACTAGCGTTTAAAGGAATCAAAGGAGGCAATACCCTACATGCTTCTTTGCTGTTGTCATACTTTCTACTCGAGCCCTTAAAGTATCAAAATCTAATATTAATTAAGTTCTTTTGGTGGCCTAATTTGAAGTTTGAATTAAAATGTTTACAAGCAATAATGTTTTAAAGTTTGAAAATTAACTTAAAGTTTAGAAGCAAGGGAATTCATAACTATTAACTAATTTGAGGTTTATAATATTAACGCTTGATCAAATTTTTTTTTTTTGAGGTTTATAATGGAGCAATAATGTGCCAAACTATTCATTCTTGCTCGGAAAAGTTGTAGTAGATTATTATGAGATAATTCCACAATACATATTAAATTAATCTTAAAATTTTAAAACCTTTTAATTGTATTTTTAAAATATTCATATCATATTAATTAGGTCTTTTTATCAATCTAATCATTAATTTAAGTGTTAAATGTTAGCTTGAATCTACATATTAAAATATATGATCAAATTGTAAATAAATTTGTACCTACAACATGACATTTTTTTAACATATCATAATCAAGTTGAATATTCAGTAAATATATGTATTTATAATTAATATTTAATATCTAAATTGGAAAAACATAATTGATATCATATTGCTACATCCATAATTTAATTAACGTTTTAAAGTTTAGAACGAATACCCTATTATTTTTCTGTTAAAATTGGGAACCGATAAAAGATTTAAACATGTTAACATAAAAAACGAAAGTCAATGTAAAAGGCCTTACAGATATGGTCGTTTTCGAGCAACACTCCTCTTTGATCGAGTCTTTGTCAGGTTATATATGGAGGAGACATGCCTAACAAAGTGAAGCTGTAAGGGAAAAAAAAACCCAAAAATAAATTAATACAAACCAATTGTGGGAACAAAATAGGATTAATATACTATTTAGTATTTGAGTTTGATTTTAATATTCAATTTGGTACTTGATTTTTTCTCCTAATTTGGTACTTGAGTATAGCTTCATGCCTAATTTAGTACTTATGCTAAATTTCATCATGTGGCTCAATAAATATTTGACATATTGCTTTAATAACAAAATAATTATTTAATTGAGATAAAAAAAAATTCAAGTATCAAATTAAATATTGAAACTAAACTTAGATGCTTAATTGAGAAAAAAAAACTCAAGTACCAAATTAAAAAAAAACACATATATCAAATTGAACATTAAAATGAAACTCAAGTACCAATTAATCTATTAATCCGGTAATATATTATGTCAAATTATGTTGTACGAATACGAACCTGATGACCGTCTCTGATGCCATATTTTACGACCAGATCAGTGTCTGAGACCAGCTTCTGAGCATCATAACACAAGCAAAAATGTCCCCAAACATGCGGCCTTTAATGCAGATTCATATGAAAAATCATATCACAAAAACCAATTCAGTGTTAATACAGCATTAATTTAATAAACACCCGTCAACTATACTGCTTAAAATGTTAAGAAAATATGTCAAATTATTTGATAAAAATGATATATTCAGGATGAGGACGTACCATGAAATCTCGCCGAGCCCTTGATCTGGCATTTGACTAAACACATGCTCCACGGCAAGCTTCAGGTCTGCAATGGTAGCCATCTTTAATATTTCGACATCTGCGAAAAGACCCAATTGTTGAAGTTATAATTTAATTCTGGCTTTGAAAACAACCTGCTTTTTTATTTCGTTTCTTTACTTTAAAGAGTATCTCTAATTTGCACTCATGATACGAACCGACACACCAGTTCGTAACAGTTATAAATCTAACTATTTGATTCAGGGTTTCATGAATATGACGATTCTTGAAAACTCGGCATCGTAATGAGGAAACCACGGGGTGTTTTTTTTTTAAAAAAAACGAAAAGAAAGAAGAAAGAAATTTACCAAAGAAAGAGCCATCCAATTTGCGAACAGAGAGCTTGATGGGTTCTTCACGAAGCTTAGCATAAAGAAAACTATTACGAAGGGAACCGCCATTGGCAGTCCTCAAAGAAGTCAATGAGGTTGACCTCTGTGGGTTCTCAGAAGCAGACCTTGGGGTAACAAAATCCTCCACTTCCATATTCCTTCAAAGAAAGAAAAAAAAAACACGAATTTTTCGGGTTTTTTTTTCTTTCTTTTTGTTTGCTTCTTCGCGAAAATGCCAGATATAATAAAAGCTCAATCCATTTGATTTAATGGAAGAAAGCAAGAGAGAAAACGCCATTGCCATTTTGAGTTCTTTTATTATTTGAGGGGACGAGACAGTTAGAAATTCGGGGTTTTTGAAACGCGCGCTCACTTTCTTTGGTAATAATTAGAGACCAAATTAGTTAGAGAAAACAAAGAAGAAAAATAGATTTTACAGTTACGTGAAACTAAATTACTAAAATGTAAAACATTCCAAAACCTTCTAACATTTTTACCTAATTTTTTGTTTAAAGAATGTACGATAAGTAGCGGTTCATGCTTTCGTCTTCTACTTTCTTTTGGATCGGATTTGGGTCTATGTTTTCAAAACTCAAACAGATTCAATTCAGATAAAAATATATATATTATAGTAATATTTATATATTTTATAAGGATTATTATTTCATAAACTGTTAGTGGAGTAAAAAAAATCGACAAAGGAGTTTAGGATGATTATTTTTTTTTGTTTTTAAAGTCTAATAAAATAATAATAAAATGATTTAAAATGATACTTTACATCATCCTAGACTCGCTTCTAAAGATTTTCTACTCTACAATTGATAGAATAATTACCCATTTTATAATTAAATTTAAATACCATATTTTTATTTTTTAACAATAAAACATGTCATTTGGAAAAGGTTTGGATGGGCTGGACTCGGGAATAGAATTTTCTTGAAATCAAATCCTACTTTGCCCATAAACACTTCTAATGTTAAGCCTAATGTATTTTCTTTCACAAAACAAGCATGGACCAAGTACATTGTTTAGCCCATCCAAATTTATTTTGATAAATTTTGTTTTGGTCCTCTTATTATGCTGAAATTAAAATTTAATCTCTCTACTTTAGCTTGAAATAAATTTGTTTTCTACCTTTTACAATATAATTAGCTAGTTCAAATAGTTAACAACTTTAAGTACTTTGGTCAAAATATTGATGTGAATTTTTCTTAAAGACACTCTTGAATTTTTTGTTTTTGTTTGAGTGTGTGTTTTTAAAGAAAATTTTTTGGTATAAATTTAATTGAAATGATATAAATCTATGTGTTTTTAAGGAAAAATCGTTGGGTCCAAATTACAAGATGCTACAGTCATTACTGGAGCAACTATTGTAAAATTCACAATAAAAAAATCGTTTATACATTCTAATACGAGTCAATTGCCTTTAAATTATGATAAACAACCAAATCTAAGTCTCAATCGAGCTTACGAAAACTCTTTTGATTACCAGGGCATGAAATAAGACCAACTTGTAAAGTTTTAAAACTTTAGGGCCAACGTCGTGATGCCACTTTCCCCACATCATGACGTCTTCAAAACAGTATGTCATGTCGTGACCTCAAGCCACTCAACGTCATGACATGATTCACTATTTTGGCTAGCGTTGTGACGAGCTAAGTTGCACATCAAGATGTGGACTCTGTTTTTGGTAAATTTTGAGTAATTTGGTACATATTCCAACCTTCCATCCAACTTATTCAATATATGCATCAAAGACTAGATTCAATTAGTCCAAAACATACCTAAACCACACTCAGCAAGTTTAAACATCCATGTTCAACCATTTCCCAAGATGTTATTCATCTAAACATCAATCAAACCTTTAACATTTTCATACCATTAGGGCATAACAACCAATCATTCAAACATCAAGTTATACATATACCAAATCAACTTGAGACATGCCAGTTCAAGTCCATTTTGATCATTTTCATATACCACTCAAACTTTAAAACATGTTAAACAAAATAAGCCATTTTAACTATGCATCAACCATTGCCAATTCATGCCTTTTAACACCACGCATCAAAACAACTTTCAAACTTATCAAGTCTTTTATACATTCAAATATGTACCAAATCACATATATACAGGCCACAATCCTTGACTCAAAATGGTTAAAAAGCAACCAAAATGTGGATAGTGTGAGCTTCTTTATCAATCTGGCTTGACGTGTTCCACAAGATGATGATCTACAAGGAAAAGGGAAAACAAACATTGTAAGCTTATACGATGCTTAGTCAGTTCATAGGCATTAAAAAAAAGCTTAACTTAGCTTACAACTAAACACAATACGCTACTTAGCTTGGTAAAATTTTCCTAAACATGGCAAATCACATAACAATAAGGTGGCTTTAACATATAACCATATCATATAGTAATTCAAACATATAGTATTTCAATTCACTTAAATCAACATTTCAATGCCATTATCATAATCATTTTAATATCTAGACATTTGAATACCAAGCTCATACTGTAATAGGGCCCAATCGGCCCAGGTCCAAACAAAATATAAAAATAGTCCAAGTTTTTACAAGCCCAGGACCGCGCAAGCCCAATACAGCAAAAACACAACAACCTAAGTAAAAACCCTAGCCGCATTTGCCCAGCGCCGCCTTCAACGCCTCCAGCATCCAATCGCCACAGGACTCGGAGATCGGCCACCCCATGCGCATTTGCTCCCCACGACGCCTGCAAAAGCGGACTCAAAGAGTCCCGAAAGAAAAAAAACAACAAAGAAAATAATTTGTATTCAATTTATTTTCTTTCTTTCGGCCTATAAAAGGCCATTTTTTAATCTGTAAAAGGGGAACACGGACAGAGAGAAATAGATAAAAGAAATTGAAAGAAAAGCAGAGAATACAAAGTTTTTTTTAAGGTGAATCAGGTTCTTTTAGTTTCATTTTTATTTTTTCCCTTTTGCGTTTTATGGTTTTTTAAAGAAATAACAGAGAAAAGAAGAAGGAAAACTTACCTCTTTGGCCGGAAGCATCGACCAGTGCCACCTCTATCGCGGTCGGAGCTGTGGCACACGGTTGAACGGCGGCGCGGCGGCTTGGGTATGAAACCCTAGCAGAAAACAAAAAGGGAGTGCAATTTTTTTATGTTTAAAATGGATTATGAAATTTTTAAAAGGAAAATTGGGTTTTATTGAAACCTCAAAACGGCGCCGTTTAGAGCGGTTTGACCCGCGCGGTGACCCAACCCGGAGGGGAGGATCCGCGCGTTCTGGTTAATGGGGAAATTGCGTATTCAGGCCCTCCTGTTTGTGGCGCATTGCAATCAAGCCTGTTTTGCTTCTTTTTAAATTGATCCGCTTATTTTATTTTTGTTTCAATTCGGACCTTAGATGCGCAGCGTTTTGGAAGGCGGGAATAATTTCCCCTTTGGTCCTCCGCTGTCGTGCGCGCATTCAATTCAGTCCTATCTTCAAATTTATTTCAAATCCGCCCCATTTTTTCGTTTTATTTCAATTTAGTCCATTATTATTATCATTATCATTATTATTATTTATTTATTTATCATTATATCATTATTATTACATTGTTTACTATCATTATTACCACTGTATTTACTATACATATACACACATATTTTTATATATGATATGTGTGCTCTTTTTTAATATATACTTTTAAGTTTTTTTAAATTTGCATATATTTTACACATACATACTTTTTTATTTTACTCTCCTATTTTTTCATACTTTATACATTTATATGTGTTTTATAACATGTTCATTAAATATATGCGTACACATATTTGCAAATTTACTTGTATATTGTACTTGTATATATATTTGTAAATATTTATTCATACTTGTCTTAAATTAGAGTATTTGTTTCATGTTATACCTTAACCCTTTTTAGCATCCCTTTTAAAAATATATATTTTGATTTTCTCAAAGTATTTAAATCATCCTATTTTATAAATACCAAAATATTTGAGCATTCATGATTTTCGTGAAAAATCGTGTCCTAACTTACTGGATCGCGATTATTTTTCGATGAATTTAGAAAGCCAAGTATTTGTTTTGCAATAAATTCATAAATTTCAAATGAAGCTTATTCTCGGGGATTTAAAATGTTGGGTCCTAACTTACTGGTCCTGATACTTTGACTTCTCGAAATAAGAATTTTCAAAAACAAAAGGCAAAATTCGGATATTTTGAAGATTTAAAAACATTGTGCCCTAACTCACTGGGTGTGGTGTTTTATTTCTTTGAAATAAGAATGTCTTATTATTTTGATTTATTCATGAAATGAAAAGTTTCCTTTTAAAATCTTTTCAAGTTTTCGACACCAAGGCATAAAAAAATCAATTTGGTACCAATTTTAGGCGTTACGAGGGTGCTAATCCTTCCTCGTGCGTAACTGACTTTCGAACCTGTTTTCTCAAATTTCGCAGACCAAAAATTATTTTTAAGGTGGGCCGATCACACTTTGATAAAGGATCGGTGGCGGCTCCAGTTTTGTTTTTAAAGTCGACAACTGAAAATTTTTGTTTTCAAAAAAACGGTTTCGACAGCTTGGCGACTTCACTGGGGACCTTAGAGAGTCGAGCCAAAAACTGATTATGTTTGTCTTTATGTCGAAAATAATTTTTTTTAAAAAAATTCATGAGTTCCCTTCGCACTCATTGACTTTTCATCATGGTATGTTGGTAACTTTGCATTTGTATTTTGCATTTTACCCTTAAGTGGGAGCGAGAAACTAGTCCTTCGTGAGGTTTTCACCTCCGTGCAGGGTAGTGGACCGCTTCCGGGATACATCCGTACCTATGTTTTCGTGAGATTTTCATCTCCGTGTAGCCATAGGGAAATGTATCCCCCTAAACTGAACTCGATCTATATGAGCCTATAATGGGTGAGGATCGAGGAATCTGCTGGTTCGGGTACCCTTACTCTAGAAACTAAACATCATATAGTGAGCTCTAGGAACTTGCCCTAGGTAGAGCTATACCAAACCCTAGTAGATTCCTGAATGAATGTTCTTGTTATTTTATATTGGATTATATCTTTATATGTGATACTGACTTGGGTTTACTTTGTTTTGATTGCATGACATCATGATTGCATAGCATTTCATTATAAAAGCGTTGGTTAATATTCGGTTGCCAAATAGAAAGCTTATCATGGGAAATGGGTTTCTTGATAGAGTGGAAGACAATGCGGCCGTCCGGACTTGGTCTGAGATGATACAGTGTGAAAAATGTGACAGTTTGGCCGTGAGATACGTATCAGAGTTATGGGACTTCACTCGTGTTAGTGTAGCTCAGAGTAACTTGCAGGAGTTGAAGGAGATTTGGGATCAGTGGGACAATGAGGTTAGGCAGTTATTCTATTTAAATTATGGGGATTTGCCTTATTTACTTGAAATGAAGGTAGACAAGCGTCTGTTTCGAGCTCTTGCCCAGTTTTGGAATCCGTCCTACAGTTGCTTCACATTCAGGAAGGTTGATTTGGTGCCTACAATAGAGGAGTACACGGATTTACTTCGGTTTTTGAAGGTTCAGGTAGATAGAATTTATTCGAAAGTGGTAAATGTACCGACCTTCTTGAGGAAGCTGATGAATATAACAGGGATGAGTGAGCAGTGGGTTACAGCTCAGATTAAACAGAAAGGGGATAGTAGGTGTATTCCTTGGAAAAGTTTGAGGGACCTCATTTTAGCACACCCAGATGCGAGGAAGAAAGTAGACGCCTTTGCTTTGAGTATATATGGCTTAATCGTGTTTCCTAAAATTTCGGGACATATTGACGAGGCGGTCACTGATTTATTTGATCGGCTTGATAAGAGAGTTACACCAGTCCCGGTGATTTTGGCGAAAACCTTTAGGTCATTAAATACATGTTGAAGAACGGCTGAGGGTAGATTCATTGGATGTGCGCAGCTACTGCTTGCGTGGTTCCATAGCCACTTTTGGAAGGTTGATAATGTTTCATATCAGGTCTTCTCTGAAAGTTATTCACCGTTGAAAGAGATAGTGGCTACGTCAAGGAGAGATGATATTACAGAGGAGAAATGGATGGCAATCTTTCAGAATCTGCAAGAGGAGACGTCGAGTGGAGAGCTCCGTGGTTGCTTCCAGATGAGATCCTAAATCGGTGTGGGGATTTTGACTGGATTCCGTTGCTCGGGATTTGGGGATCTGTTGGTTATGCCCCATTGCTAGTATTAAGAAAATACAGGTCAAGACAGTTTATGCCCGCCACTCAAGGACTAGCTGAGTGTGAATTCTCATATAAGGATGATGGCTACAAAAGGAAGGCTCGTGAGATGACCAATACATGGAATCAGACTCGCCGAATGAAGAGATTAGCCGTGGGTCCAATGACAACTTCTGAGTACAACGAATGGTATGTTAGGAGGA
The DNA here is from genome assembly GCF_007990345.1 of Gossypium hirsutum. Classification (NCBI taxonomy): domain Eukaryota; kingdom Viridiplantae; phylum Streptophyta; class Magnoliopsida; order Malvales; family Malvaceae; genus Gossypium; species Gossypium hirsutum. The sequence goes on along the minus strand of NC_053442.1, from coordinate 23,532,069 downwards.
TTAATGACAACATTCCTGGGCCAAGTCCAGAAAATAGCCAGTCGATAGAGGAGCATTTGTGCCTCGTCCCTTCTGAGTTGGAAATCATAAAGCAAGACTTCGAAAGAAGGAATGTAGAATTAGAGAAGAAAATAGAACAAATGGAGGAGGAAAAGATGAATTTAAAGTTGGACATAGATGTTCAGAGCTGGAAACCGAAGGCCTGAGAAAAGGTAAGCGCAAAGTCGAGGAAGATCTGAGCAGCTTGAAGACGAATTATAAGAGACTGCGTTTGTCAGTGAGAACTGCTGGGTTGGGAAAAACCTCAGAGCAGTGGCGTCAAGAGGTTCAAGAAGAAAAAGCCAAGGCTGGTAGATGGGAAGGAAGATTCCAGGAAGCCCAGATGCAAAATAGATCGCTTGAGAAGAGTTTGTTAGAAAATCAAGATGAAAGAGATAAACTAAAGGCTAGAGTGGCCGAACTTGAGAAGATTGTTCATCAATATCGAAATCGTAATTCAGTGGTGGAACTGCAAGTAAGTTTAAGTAGAATCAAGCAAATGAAGAAAACTATAGAAGAACTAGAGGTGGCATTGCAGAATTGTGAAGCCAGGATCGAGTATTTGGAGGCAAACGAAGATCATCAAAGCGAACAGCTTCACTATTTCCAGAATCAGGTCAGAAGCAGGGATCGTGTTATGGGGGAAGCTTTGGTTCAGATTCGAGAAGTAGCTGATCAACTACAAACTTTGGCAGTACAAGCTGACATGTTGAGCATAAAGTATGAATTAGAGTCAGACCAGGGATGGGAGTTAGCCTCGTTGCTTCAAAAAATCAAGGTCTTAAGTATTAGGGCGAAGTCGTATTTGTAGTCTATTCTATGTAAAGAGATTTGTTTTCTAATAAAGTTTTCCAAGTGGAATTGAATCATAATTAGCGACTTTCTTGCATTCATCTCATGCATTGTATCATATGCATTAAAAACCTTTAATTGATCCTAATTAACTAAAATCATTGCTCAGTTAACCTAGAAACCAACCAACCAACCCAACACCGATACGACACTTGGGCAAAGACGAAATATATGGATCAGAGATTAGAAAACCTCGAACAGTGTCAAAAGGAGATGCAGAACCGACTTCAGCTACAGGTGCAGGAGCGGTTAGACAAGATGAAACAAGAGATGTCTGGGAAGATGCGAGAATCCCAAGAAGATATAGTGGCAAAGTGAACCCAACTAATAACTAAGATAAGTGATAAAGGAAAGGGCCCCATGGTAAATGTCGATGAGAGAAATGATGATGAACCACTCTATCCTCCAGGTTTCACCCCTCCACATATACGAGCTCAAGCTGAATACCCGCGCAAATCTACTGTCACTATCATGCCTCAGCAGTTTCGGGCTGGTATTTCAAACTTCCAAGCTGGGCCGAGTTCTAATCCTGAAAATAATCATGTTAACTCTACTGTTCCTGACTTTGATGAAGTGGTTGAGAAGGAAAGAATGAAGGAGGAGTTACCGAAATAGTTAGAGGAAATGTGTAGGTGGCTCGAGGAGAAGTTCAGGGCGATGGAGGTTACTAAAAGTTATCGAGGCACTGATACCAAAGAGCTGAGCTTAGTTCCAGACTTGGTGCTCCCTCATAAGTTTAAGATGCCGGAGTTCGAAAAGTACAACGGGACAAGTTGCCCAGAAGCTCATATCACCATGTTCTGCAAACGAATGGCGGGATATGTTAACAACGACCAACTCTTGATACATTGTTTCCAAGACAGCCTCGCAGGGGCAGCATCCAAATGGTACAATCAATTGAGTCGTGCCACGAGTGGTTCATAGAGGGACTTGGCACAATCGTTCATGAAACAATATAGTCATGTGACAGACATGGCTCCTGATAGAATCACCCTTCAAAACATGGAGAAGAAGTCGAGTGAAAGCTTCAGGCAGTACGCACAGAGATGGAGGGAGGTCGCGGTCCAAGTTCAGCCACTGCTCCTGGAAAAGGAAATGACCATGTTGTTCATTAACACCCTGAAGGCACCGTTCATTACACATATGTTAGGAAGTGCCACAAAAAGCTTTCCTGACATAGTCATGAATGGCGAGATGATTGAGAATGCCATCAGGAGTGGGAAGATCGATGCAGGAGTGAGTAACAGAAGATCGACTTTGAAGAGGAAGGAAAACGAGGTGAACAACGCGAGCATGTACAGCAAGGGTTTCTCGAAGTCAGTAACAGTGAGTCAGCCAGGAAAGGTGGCTGCCAATCAGCAAAGCTCGTCGAGACAAGAGATTGGTACAAGGCGAAATACTGAGAGGCCCCAATTCACACCAATTCCTATGTCGTACAGGGAACTATACCGAAATTTATTTGACGCACACGTGGTTTCCCCTTTCTATCTGAAGCCTTTGCAACCCCCGTATCCCAAATGGTACGACGCGAATGCATAGTGCGACTATCATGTGGGAACAACAGGGCATTCCATAGAAAACTGTACGGCCTTTAAGAGGTTGGTATGGGTGTCGTTAAATTTGATGACTCGACCAAGGCAGAAAACCGATTACCGAACCACACTGACAATGGGGTAAATATGATGGGTGAGGATAGAAGAATCAAGCCAGACATTGCGGATGTGAAGACTCCTTTGAGATGGGTCTGGAAGGAGATGGTAAAAATGGGACTAATTACTGTAGAAGGAAGCTGTGAAAGGAGGGGGAACTACTGCGAGTTCCACCATGAAATGGGGCATGAAATCCAAGAGTGTACGGAGTTTAGAGCCATGGTACAGGGTATGATGGATAATAAGGAGATGGAATTCTGTGAAAGAGTTCAGAGGGAGAGTCATATATGCGCGTCAGAGTCGGCATTGGGTGTTCTAAAGGCTAACCATCCTGTGGTTATCATCTCGCGGCCTAAGAACAATGAGGTTGGGGCACGAGTAACACCAAAGGTTATCATTCAAAAGCCGGCTGTGTTTGCATATAAGGACAACAAGCAGGTTCCCTGGAATTACGATTGTAATGTGACAATACCGGGGAAGGAGGATATAATCAGTAAAGAGGATCAGGATGAAGGAAGGCACTACGAAAAGATGAAAACTCGAGTAGAGCCAATAAGAGAAGAAGCTTCGGCTGAAAAGAAGAAGAATGCGGTCGAACCCGAACTATTGGTCAATGAACCAATAAAAGAGGAGCAAGCTAGAGAGTTTTTGAAGTTCCTAAAGCATAGCAAGTACAGCGTTGTGGAACAATTGCACAAACAACCAGCTGGCATATATGTGCTAGCTTTACTCCTGAACTCGGAGGGACATCGAAATGCACTACTGAAGGTGCTAAATGAAACTTATGTGGCCGACAATATCTCTGTTATCAAGTTGGATCGACTGGTCGGCAATATAAGCGTTGATAACTTCAGCTTCTTCAGCGATGATGAAATACCACCTGGGGGTATGGGATCTACTAGAGCTTTGCATATCAGTACAAGGTGCAAAGGGTACACATTACCAGGAGTGCTGGTAGACAACGGATCGACATTAAATGTATTGCCCCTATCCACGCTCAACAGGCTACCGGTGGATAGTTCGCATATGAAGTCGTGCCAGAATGTGGTTCGAGCATTTGATGGTACCGAGAGAAGGGTTATGGGAAGAATTGACATTCCCTTGTTAATTGGCCCAACTATCTATGAGGTGGACTTCCTAGTTATGGACATCAAGCCTTCTTACAATTGTCTATTAGGAAGGCCATGGATTCATTCAGCAGGAGCGGTACCGTCATCGTTACATCAAAAACTGAAGCTAGTGACAAAAGGTCAGCTAGTGACGATAAATGCTGAGGAAGATATCATTGCGTCTGTGACCAACGATGCGCCTTATTTAGAAGCAGGTGATGATGCAATTGAGTGCTCTTTTCGATCCTTGGAGTTCGTAAATGTAACATTCTTCTCTGAGGGAAACAAGATCCCAACGCCGAGAATATCAAAGACCACGAAGATGGGACTTCAGTTAACAGTTGGAAAAGGAGCCTTGCCAGAGAAAGGGTTGGGGAAGTATCTTCAGGGCCGAGTTGAGGCTCCAGTGTTGAAGGACAAGCAGGACCGTTTTGGCTTAGGATACAAGCCAGATGCTATGCAGAAGAGGATAGAGTAAGAAAAGAAGCGAGAGAGAAGAAGGGCTCGTTTGACAGGTGATGAAGTCAAATGGGAGCCCATGACCTTTCCCCACCTATCCAAGACTTTTGTATCGGGAGGACTCATCTATCAAGGAATGCCAGGAGTCAGAAGTATTAACACGGAGTCAGAAAGTATTCATGCTGTGTATGAAGAAGCAGCGGGAGGAAGAACTTTGCTGGATATTCACTCTTACGAGCCGGGAAGTGTGCTAAACAATTGGACTACATAAGAAATACCTGTAGTTTTCAGGACTTCCTCAGAGTAATGTCCAGAACACCCTTATTGCTTTTAGCTTAGAAGTGATAAGGATTTCTTTGTGAAATAGGCTCATGTCAAAAATCGTTATTTTAATAAAATTCATCTTTGCAATCATTTTGGAGTAAATCTTTCTTTCCATAAGGGCAGTTATTTTGAATTCCCTCTCAAATTACACTTGCATTTCATTCATGACCATATTGCACCAGACAAATTCCTGAATCCATATTATTTTTCATACCTATAACAGGTCCCTCGATATCAATGATACGAATATCACTCTTACAAATTCAGAATCTCCTTTTGAACGAAACATGTTTTTAGAGGGGTCGCATGATTTTGAAGATGTCGAAGACTGTGGTTTATCTCCGGACTTGTTGAAGGTGGTAGAACGGGTCGAGAAACAAATCCTACCCCACAAGGAGTCAATAGAAATTGTGAGCTTAGAGGAAGGAAAAGAGGTGAAGATAGGATCTGATGTTTCTGAAAAGACAAGACAAGACCTCATCGAATTACTCCAAGAGTTCAATGACGTGTTTGCATGGTCGTACCAGGATATGCCGGGGTTGAGTACCGACATTGTAGTCCATTGCCTTCCTATAAGAGAAGATTGCAAGCCAGTGCAGCAAAAGCTCAGACGAATGAGGCCTGATATCGTGTTGAAGATAAAAGAGGAGGTCTAGAAGCAGTTTGATGCTAGATTTCTGCAAGAAGTCAAGTATTCTGAGTGGGTGGCCAACATCGTACCAGTTCCAAAGAAAGATGGAAAAGTACGAATGTGTGTGGATTATCGGGATTTGAACAAGGCTAGTCCAAAAGATAATTTCCGATTACCTCACATCGATACATTGGTAGACAATACGGCGGGCTTTTCATTGTTTTCCTTCATGGATGGTTTTTCTGGGTATAATCAGATAAAGATGCATCCCGAGGACAGGAGAAAGACTACGTTCATTACGTTGTGGGGAACGTTTTGTTATAAAGTGATGCCGTTTGGATTAAAGAATGCGAGAGTGACATACGAAAGAGCCATGGTAGCTTTGTTCCATGATATGATGCATAAGGAGATCGAGGTTTATGTTGACGATATGATCGCGAAATCTGGAACGGAGGAGGAACATGTGCAAGTCTTGAGAAAGTTATTTTTAAGATTGAGAAAGTTCTAGCTCAAGCTTAATCCAGCGAAGTGCACTTTTGGGGCCAGGTCAGGAAAATTTCTAGGCTTCATAGTCAGTGAAAAGGGAATCGAGATTGACCCAGACAAAGTCAAGGCAATACGAGACTTACCACCACCTCGCACTCAGAAAGAAGTTCGAGGTTTCCTCGGAAGACTGAATTACATCGCTAGGTTCATTTCACAACTAACTGAGAAATGTGACCCTATATTTTGTCTTCTGAAGAAACATAATCCTGGTACTTGGGATGAAGAATGCGAAGAAGCTTTTAACAAGGTGAAGCAGTATTTATCTAATACTCCAGTGCTGTCACCACCTAGCCCGGATAGGCTGCTGATATTGTATCTGACAGTATTTGATAATTCCATGAGGTGTGTGCTAGGCCAGCATGATGAAACGGGGAGAAAAGAAAGGGCAATATATTATCTCAGCAAGAAATTCACTGACTGTGAAATGAGATATTCGCCCATTGAGAAGTTGTGTTGTGCCCTGATTTGGGCAACCCGAAGATTAAGGTAGTACATGTTATACCATACGACTGGGCTAATTTCAAAGTTAGACCCGTTAAAGTATATGATGGAGTCAACTGCTTTGAATGGGAGGATGGCCCGGTGGCAGATTTTACTGTCTAAATTCGATATCGTCTATGTGAGTCAAAAAGCTGTAAAAGGGAGCGCAATAGCTGACTTTCTGGCTAGCAGGGCTTTGGAAGATTACAAACCGTTAAGTTTTGATTTTCTGAATGAGGACTTGTTGTATGTAGCCGCTATTGAAGAAAATCCCCAAGAAGGTCACAGTTGGAAGCTAAACTTTAATGGAGCCTCGAACGCCGTGGGCAATGGAATTGGGGCAGTCCTGGTGTCCCCGAATGGTGATCCTTATCCTTTCACCTGCAAATTGGATTTTGATTGTACAAACAACATGACAGAATACGAAGCATGCATCATAGGTATTCGTGCAGCTATAGAGCGAAGAATCAAAGTGCTAGAGGTCTATGGAGATTCAACATTGGTGATATATCAACTCAGGGGTGAATGGGAAACGAGAGATCCCAAATTAATTAGTTATCGAAAGTTGGTTCTCGAATTGATTAAGGAGTTTGAGGACATCACTTTTTCCTATCTCCCACGAGATGAGAACCAGATGACCGATGCACTAGCTACTTTAGCCTCCATGATCAAGGTGAACAGACATGAGGATATGAAGCAAATCCAAATGAGTATCTATGAAGACCCGGCTCATTGTTACAATATTGAAGAAGGAGAAATCGATGATAGTCCTTGGTATCAAGATATACTACGATATGTAAAAAATCGTGAGTTTCCTGGCCAGGCAATGGAGAATGAAAAGAGAACTCTAAGAAGACTAGCCATTGATTACGTCTTAGATGGGGAGATCTTATACAGGAGGGGAAAAGATTAGGTACTGTTAAGATGTGTGGACGCCGTGGAAGAAAAAAAAATTCTGGAGGAAGTCCGTGAGGGCATCTGTGGAACGCATGCCAGTGGGTTCACAATGGCTTGGCAGATTCTGAGATTCGGGTATTATTGGTCCACCATGGAAGGGGATTGCATCGATTACTCCAAAAAGTGCCATAAATGTCAAATCTATGGTGATAAAATGCATGCATCTCCTTCGCCTCTTCATGTCATGACTTCTCCATGGCCTTTCTCCATGTGGGGTATGGATGTCATCGGGCCAATATCGCCGAAGGCTTCAAATAGGCATCGTTTCATTTTTGTGGTTATTGACTACTTCACCAAATGGGTGGAAGCTGCTTCATATGCTAACGTTACAAAGTCATCAGTCAGTAAGTTCTTGAAAAGAGAGATCATATGTCGGTATAGAATGCCTAAAAGAATCATATTCGATAATGCGTTGAACTTGAACAACAGCTCAATAGCAGAAGTCTGCAGTCAATTCAAGATCAGACATCATAATTCATCGCCGTATCGCCCAAAAATGAATGGTGCAGTGGAAGCGGCTAATAAAAATATAAAGAAGATTGTGGGGAAGATGACTGAGACCTACAGGGACTGGCATGAGAAATTACCGTTTGCCCTTCTTGCTTATCGAACGTCAATAAGGAACTCCACCGGGGCAACGCCTTTCTCCTTAGTTTATGGCATGGAGGCAGTCTTGCCCATCGAAGTTGAAATCCCTTCTCTCCGGGTTTTGACTGAGCTACAATTGGATGAAGCAGAATTGGTTCAATCTCGATACGATCAGTTGAACTTGATAGAGGAAAAAAGGCTAAAGGCTATTCAGCATGGTCAGATGTACCAGAAAAGAATGATGCAAGCCTACAACAAGAAGGTCCGACCCAGAGAATTTCACAAGGGGGACCTGGTGTTGAGAAAAATTGTTCCTATACAAAAAGATTTTAGGGGGAAATGGATGCCGAATTGGGAGGGTCCTTATGTTGTAAAAAAAAGTCTTTTCTGGAGGAGCCCTGATCTTGGCTGAAATGGATAGAAGAAACTTGCACAATCCAGTGAATTCAGATTCGGTCAAGAGATACTTCACCTAAGAAGGGGAAGGAACCAAGGTGAAAACCCGCAAAGGGCGCTTTGATTCCAAAAAAAAATGGAAAGGCTAAGGTGAAAACCCGCAAAGGGCACCTTAAGACCAAAGGGGTTTGAGTTGAAAACCTGACAAGGGCGGCTCAAAGTCCGATTGAAGCATGTGGTAGTCTTGTTGTACCTAAACCGGCAGAAAGGAATAGACGATATCTTGGGGCATCATCAAAATACTGTGAATCTCCTAAACACATGTTGAATTCGGAAGGGTCTTCAGAAAGTTGTATAGAGCAATTCAAGCAAAGATATTTGGGGCACTTGTCCATAATTTGTTGTTTCTAAAACACTTCATTTTTCTTTCAATATAAGTGTTTTAGTCAATTCTTTTTTTTGACTTGTTTTCATTGAAAATTTATTGCAAGTTATGATATCAAATCAATTTCGTTTTATCCATCGTTATGATCTTTTCGAAAGCATGTTGCATTAGAATAACGATTAATGGACTAATAAAACTTTCACAAGGGAAGTTTTTCATATTACTCTAGAAATTTCTAAATAATACAAGAACCTGAAGCAGGACTATTGTTTAGACTTCACCGGGTTAAAAGGTCGAAGATATATAGGAGTAAAAAGCCGGATCAAGAATTTTTGAGTTTTTTCGAAGCGTTATTATCACAAAGGAAGCCTTAATGAGTAATAACGACTTCAATATTTAGCATTAATGAATCATTTTCATGGCATCGAATTTAGATGCCATTCATACACGCCTAGTTAGGAGCATGTGATTCATTCCAAATCATGATATCCTAATTACTAGGCATAATTAGGTTCATCATACAGGTCATGTTCCACAAGAAAACAGGTCGGTGGAATCATAAAGCCTTATCTCCCTGAGCAGCAGTGGAGCAGGTGGAAAGATAACAGATCTTGTTTTCATGTACTGGCTTGAAGTAGATCAGAGATACCAGATCTTGCCTTCCCATACTGGTGGCGAAGCAGATCAAAGAAAGTAGATCTTGTCTTCATGTACTGGCGTGAAGTAGATCAGATACAGATCTTGCTTCCATATGGTGAGATCGAAGATCGATAAGATAACAGATCTCGCCTTCCCATACTGGTGGCGAAGTAGATCGAAGGAAAAAACAGATCTTGTCTTCATGTACTGGCGTGAAGTAGATCAAAGGTAACAGATCTTGTCTTCCCATATTGGTGGCGAAACAGATCGAAGAAAGCAGATCTTGTCTTCATGTACTGGCGTGAAGTAGATCAAAGATAACAGAGTCTTCCCATACTAGTGGCGAGACAGATCAAAGAAAGCAAATCTTGTCTTCATGTACTGGCGTGAAGTAGATAAGAGATAACAGATCTTGCCTTCCCATACTAGTGGCAAAGCGGATCAAAGAAAATAGATCTTGTCTTCATGTACTGGCGTGAAGTAGATCAGAGATAACAGACTTCGCCTTCCCATACTGGTGGTGAAGCAGGTCAAAGAAAGCAGATCTTGTCTTCATGTACTGGCGTGAAGTAGATCAAAGGTAACAGATCTTGTCTTCCCATACTGGTGGCGAAGCAGGTCAAAGAAAGCAGATCTTGTCTTCATGTACTGGCGTGAAATAGATCAGAGATAATAGATCTTGCATTCCCATACTGGTGGCGAAGCAGGTCAAAGAAAGCAGATCTTGTCTTCATGTACTGGTGTGAAGTAGATCAAAGATACCAGATCTTGTCTTCCCATACTGGTGGCGAAGTAGATCGGAGAAAGCAGATCTTGTCTTCATGTACTGGCGTGGAGTAGATCAAAGATAACATATCTTGCCTTCCCATACTGGTGGTGAAGCAGTTCGAAGAAAGCAGATCTTGTCTTCATGTACTGGCGTGAAGTAGATCAAAGATACCAGATCTTGTCTTCCCATACTGGTGGCGAAGCAGATCGAAGATGGCGGATTTTACCTCCCTGAGATTACAGAAGAGTACATTGAAGCCAGTTATTCCTATCTCCTTGAAGTTGCAATGGAGTGGATTAAAACCGCAGATCTCATCTCTCTGAAGTTCCAGTAGGGCAGATCGCATCAGACTTATCTTTAAGTTGTAGCAGAACAAATTGAAGCTATAAGTCTTATCTCTCTGAAGTTGCAGTGGAGCAGATTAAAGGTAGCAGATTTTGTGCTTTTGAGAAGCTACAACATATGAATCCTATCTCCCCGACATCCCAGTTGAGTAGATTAGGGCACCAGTTCCTATACCTCTGAAGATGCAGTAGGAAGGAACGAGGCTACTTAAAGAAGAGAAGCATTAAAGAAGTTGAGACTCAATAAGACCAGATACAATTGGGTCTTGTAGTCTTTGCTCTATTCCTGTTACACGACAATGAGCAAAAAGGGGCAGCTGTAATAGGGCCCAATCGGCCCAGGTCCAAACAAAATATAAAAATAGTCCAAGTTTTTACAAGCCCAGGCCCGCGCAAGCCTAATACAGCAAAAACACAAAAACCTAAGTAAAAACCCTAGCCGCATTTGCCCAGCGCCGCCTTCAACGCCTCCAGCATCCAGTCGCCGCAGGACTCGGAGATCGGCCACCCCATGCGCGTTTGCTCCCCACGACGCTTGCAAAAGCGGACTCAAGAGTCCCGAAAGAAAAAACAACAAAGAAAATAATTTTTATTCAATTTATTTTCTTTCTTTCGGCCTATAAAAGGCCATTTTTTAATCTATAAAAGGGGAACACGGACAGAGAGAAATAGACAAAAGAAATTGAAAGAAAAGCAGAGAATACAAAGTTTTTTTTAAGGTGAATCGGGTTCTTTTAGTTTCATTTTTATTTTTATTTTTTTCCTTTTTGCTTTTTATGGTTTTTTTAAAGAAATAACAGAGAAAAGAGGAAGAAAAACTTACCTTTTTTGCCGGAAGCATCGACCAGTGCCACCTCCGTCGCGATCAGAGCTGTGGCACACGGTTGAACGGCGGCACGGCGGCTTGGGTATGAAACCCTAGCAGAAAACAAAAGGGGAGTGCAATTTTTTTATGTTTAAAATGGATTATGAAATTTTTAAAAGGAAAATTGGGTTTTATTGAAACCTCAAAACAGCGCCGTTTAGAGCGGTTTGACCCGCGTGGTGACCCGACCCGGAGGGGAGGATCCGCACGTTCTGGTTAATGGGGAAATTGCGCATTCAGGCCCTCCTGTTTGTGGCGCATTGCAATCAATCCTGTTTTGCTTCTTTTTAAATTGAACCGTTTATTTTATTTTTGTTTCAATTTGGACCTTAGATGCGCAGCGTTTTGGAAGGCGAGAATAATTTCCCCTTTGGTCCTCCTCTGTCGTGCGCGCATTCAATTCAGTCCTATCTTCAAATTTATTTCAAATCCGCCCCACTTTTTCATTTTATTTCAATTTAGTCCATTATTATTATTTATTTATCATTATATCATTATTATTACATTGTTTACTATCATTATTACCACTGTATTTACTATACATATACATGCATATTTTTATATATGATATATGTGCTCTTTTTTAATATATACTTTTAAGTTTTTTTAAATTTGCATATATTTTACACATACATACTTTTTTATTTTACTCTCCTATTTTTTCATACTTTATACATTTATATGTGTTTTATAACATGTTCATTAAATATATGCGTACACATATTTGCAAATTTACTTGTATATTGTACTTGTATATATATTTGTAAATATTTATTCATACTTGTCTTAAATTAGAGTATTTGTTTCATGTTATACCTTAACCCTTTTTAGCATCCCTTTTAAAAATATATATTTTGATTTTCTCAAAGTATTTAAATCATCCTATTTTATAAATACCAAAATATTTGGGCATTCATGATTCTCGTGAAAAATCGTGTCCTAACTTACTGGATCGCGATTATTTTTCGATGAATTTAGAAAGCCAAGTATTTGTTTTAAATAAATTCATAAATTTCAAATGAAGCTTATTCTCAGGGATTCAAAATGTTGGGTCCTAACTTACTGGTCCTGATACTTTGACTTCTCGAAATAAGAATTCTCAAAAACAAAAGGCAAAATTCGGATATTTTGAAGATTTAAAAACATTGTGCCCTAACTCACTAGGTGTGGTGTTTTATTTCTTTGAAATAAGAATGTCTTATTATTTTGATTCATTCATGAAATGAAAAGTTTCATTTTAAAATCTTTTCAAGTTTTCGACACCAAGGCATAAAAAAATCAACTTGGTACCAATTTTGGGCGTTACGAGGGTGCTAATCCTTCCTCGTGCGTAACTGACTCCCGAACCTATTTTCTCAAATTTCGCAGACCAAAAATTATTTTTAAGGTGGGCCAATCACACTTTGATAAAGGATCGGTGGCGACTCCAGTTTTGTTTTTAAAGTCGACAACTGAAAATTTTTGTTTTCAAAAAAACGGTTTCGACACATACCATTCCATTTCAATTTTTCACTTTTCATTAACCATTTAGCCCGATGAACTCTAGTGAATAGATTTGGATACATGAGTAACTACACTACACCAGGGCACTGAAGTGTAAAACCCGTAGGCAATCATACATACAATCGTATAACAATACGTCCCTCCATCATACTAGGGTATCCCTAGACACATGCAATCACTTATCCCGTGCAATTTACATATCCTGTACAAGAGCGCATATAACCCTATTGACATGCGAATTGTATCCTAATATTTACTAAGTTCACCCGGGCATCTTTAACACATATAAGCATTTCTTTACAATTTAGTCCACATCTCACCTTTTGTACCAATTTGCAAACAATTCAAATTACAACCAAACATACACATATTTATAATTCAAATACCTAAAAATTTAAACACAATCATACCATATGAAGTTACCTGAAAAAATCAACAATTAAGTTGGAACTTCAAGGACTATTCGACAATTTTAGCTTTTCCCCGAGTGTCTTTAATTTGATCCAATTCTCAATCTATACATTTATCAATCTATCAACCACACATTTTAAATCATTCCATGATATGCATGTACCTATTTAATTTCATTTTTCAAATGCCCTTGAAGTTTTGCATTTTATTCAATTTAGTCCTTAAAATCTAAATAACCATAACTTTCAATTTTGAGCTTCAGTTTCAAAATAGTTCTCAATTACATCATTTTAGGACCCTATACTATCTATTATTATAGAATTTCACATCAATTATACAATTTATTCCATTTGGTTCTTTTGAACAAAACTAACAATTAAACTTTACAATCTACTCCTTTTTCACTTCTAAGCTTAAAATATATTAATTTAACACCTATTTATTCAAGGATTCAACAATGAAAACTTTCAAAAACTTTAAAAAATTTAAAAATTGGTACATGGGTTTAGCTAAATCAAGCTCTCATGACTTCAAAAACGTTAAAAATTACAAGAAAATGACTTAATTGAACATGCCAATTGCTTGCTAAAAGCTTAAAACCCTTAAGGTTGATTCTCTCAATTCTTGGCTATGGAAATCTGTGGTGGATGGAGAAGATGAAGCTTTCATTTTTTTCTTTCATCTTTTATTTGTTTTTATTTTATACATTTATTTCATTTAATTATAATTTTAATAATAATTAAACTTACGCATTTCACCACCATCCACTATGCTCATTTCAAAATGGTTTATTTTCCTAATTAGACCTTGGGTTAATTGTAATTTAAAACCCTAAACCTTTGGCCAATTAAAAACCTATAGTGATAAACTTTTACAATTTAGTCCATGTACCTTAATTAATAATCAATTTAACAAAATTACTAAACCAAACTTTAATATTTTTCTATATTAACTTTGTAAATATCTTGAACTACGAAAATTGGTTTCGAAACCACCATTTCCAATACCATTGAAAATCGGGTTGTTACAACTCTCCCCCTTAAGAAATTTCGTCCTTGAAATTTACCTGAGAAAAGATATGGGTATTGGGTTTTCATAGTTTCTTCCAGCTCCCACATAGCCTCTTCTATATCATGACAATGGCATAGCACTTTCACTAGTGCAGCCCATTTTTTTCTTAACTCTTTTACTTCTCGAGCTAGAATCTTTATTGGTTCTTCATTATACGTCAAACTTAGCTATAATTCTATTTCATCGGGAGATATCACATGAGAAGGATCATGTATATATCACTGTAGCATCAACACATGAAAGATGTTGTGAATCTTTTCAAGTTCTAGAGGTAGAACTAATTAATACGCTATAGGCCTTATTCGTTCGCGGATCTCACATAGCGCAATAAACTTCCTTTTTTGCTTAAACATGAACTTTCTTCTAGGGCGGCACTTTCAAGAAAACTCTATCACAAATTTCAAGTTCAATGTCCTTTCTTTTCAAATCTACATGAGATTTTTGTTGATCTGAGGCAACTTTCAAATAATCTTGAATAACTCAAACTTTTTCTTTTGTCTAACATATGAAATCTGTTCATGCTAGCTTTCTTTCACTCAACTCTGACCAGCATAGAGGAGTTTGCATTTATAACCGTATAATGCTTCATAATGTGCTATTTTGATACTCGTCTGATATATTTTGTTATATGCAAACTTAGCTAATGATAGAAATCTTTCCAACTGCTTTCAAATTCAATTATACAATAATGTAACATATCTTCAAGTATCTAAATCACTCGCTCTGGTTTCCTATCAGTCTAAGGATAAAATGTTATACTAAAATTTAGTTTTGTGGCTAGGGCTTCGTGTAACTTACCCCAAAATCTAGAGGTAAATCTAGATGCAAATCTTAGGTCTCGATTTGAAATGATAGACAAAGGTATGTCATGTAATCTCGCAATCTTGGAGATGTAGATTTCAACCAATTTTTCAAGTGAATAATATGTTCTAATAGAAATGAAGTGTGTTGATTTGGTCAATCTGTCAACTATTACCCAAATTGTATCTTTCTTTTTCGATAACAATGACAAGCCCGATAAGAAATCCATTGTGACTCATTCCCATTTCCATTTCGGAATCTTTATAAGCTATAAAAGTTCAGGCGGACCTTGGTGCTCTGCTTTGACCTGTTGACATTCCAAACATTTTTCTATGTATTTAGATATTTCTATTATATGTCTTCATAGGGTTCCAGTTTCAATTATCTCAGATAGAGATCCGTAATTTACATCGAGGTTTTGGAAGAGATTGTTAGAGGCTTTAGGGTCAAAGCTTAGTTTTAGTATGGCTTATCACCCCAAAATGATGGTCAGTCAGAGAGAGTAATTCAAGTGTTAGAGGATATGTTGCGAAGTTGTGTGATTGAGTTCAGTGGTAGTTGGGAGTGATATTTTCCCTTGACAGAGTTCGCTTACAACAATAGTTTTCAAGCGAGTATTCGTATGGCACTGTTTGAGGCTTTGTATGATAGGAAGTGTAGAACTCCTTTGTGTTGGACAGAATTGGATGAAAAGTGAGTTGTTGGACCAGGTTTAGTTTGTGAGATTGAAGAGAAAGCGAAGTTTATTTGTGATCGTTTGAAAGCAGCGTCTGATAGGTAGAAATCTTATACTGATTTGAAACGTTGAGATATCGAGTTTCAAGTTGGTGACCATATGTTCTTGAAAGTTTGACCTTGGAAAAAGGTTTTGAGGTTTGGAATGAAGGGTAAATTTAGTCCAAGGCATGTTGGACCTTATAAAGTTGTTGAGAGGATTGGTTCAGTAGTTTAGCGACTCAAGTTACTGCCAGAACTTGAGCGAATTCACAATGTTTTCCATGTGTCTATATTGAGGAATTATGGTTCAAATCCTTTGCATAATGTGCCAATAGAGGAAATTGAAGTTTGAACTGATATTACTTATGAGGAGGAACCGATTGATATTCTAGCTCGTGAAGAGAAAGTTTTGCGAAACAAGAGGGTTCTGTTGGTTAAGGTTTTGTGGCGCAACCAGAAGGCAGAAGAGGCTACTTAGGAAGCTGAAGATGTAATGAGACAGAGATATCCTTATTTTTTAGCTCCGGTAAATTTCGAGGACGAAATTATTTTTAGATTATGAGAGTTGTAACACCCCAAAGTAGGGTCTAGGAGTTTTAGGGGTATTTTAGGGATTTTAGCTCTAGTAAGCTCGAGAATTTTGTTAGCATGGTATTCATAAATGATTTTGACTATGGCTTTTGGAAAATTAAATCAATTTATAAAAATGAATTTTAATGACCTTTAATTTTGAAAATAGGACTGATTTTAAAAAGGGTCAAAATTCTGTGTGTTTATGAAGCATTTTTACCAAATTTTAAAAATACAACCTAAAATCATCCCCCACATATAGATTTCACGTTAACTCTTCTCCTTTGCTAGTTTGTGCTGTCCCTTGCTCTCCCAACCTCTCATAATTGATTTTCAATCTTTATCCTTTTGATTCATATCATCACCCAAGTCATTAATCTACATAATATTTCAAGAAAACACCCAAAAATCTCATTTATTTCTTCATCTTCCTCACTTGTGGGGTTCCTTATGTTTGCGTCAAAATTTTATTTTTCTTTCATCAAAGGTAAACATTCATCTTTCTATTAATTTTAGATATTATCTAGTCTTTAAAACTGAGTTTTTAATCATTAAATTGCATGTTTTGATTAAAAACCCAAAATTAAGTCATTAATGGTGGATTTTAGATTATTGAGTAAAAACATGGTTTCAAAGTGTTTTTCAATTAGTTTTGGTGAGATTAAAACGTTTCTAAACTTAATTTAAAGCTTCGTTAAGTAGTTCTAAGGATTTAATGGATTTTCGTAAAAATGGCCATAAATTGTCGAAAAATCTTGATACCATGAATTGGGTAGTTTTGTGTAGTTTAAAGGTTGAGAATTAGTCGTAGGTGAATAATTAGATGAATGGAATTAGTTTTAGACGAAAATATTAAGTATAGACCGAGCTATTTGGAATTTAAGTTTGCTATGTCGAAGGTTTCGGTTACTTGAGAACTTAGCTTAGGCTTATGTTTTTAATTGTTTAAAGTGAATCCTTAGCTAATTGTTGATTGTGTTATTGTGCGAATTATTGTGTTGAAGCTTCGGATTCGTTAGGACCTGCTACGAGCTAAGGAAATGATAGTTGAGCTTTCGGAGTCTAGGCGAAAGTAATTGGTGAGTGTTTGGAATCGCTGCTTGTAGACATGATTCAATGCGTTATTTGAGAATTTAGAAATAGCCTAAACCGCGAAAGTAATTGGTGACTGTTTGGAATCGCTGCTTGTAGACATGATTCATTACGTTATTTGGGAATTTAGAAATAGCCTAAACCTCTACTCTAAATTCCGAGTGTAAGCTTTCTCGTACTCGTGTTTAACTTGTGAAATATCTGCTTGTGTTGTTGTGTAAATGTGAAGTAAGATGTGATGTTTTGATATGTGTTATGTGTTCATGATGATGGTTATGAAAGTGCAAATGTAAACATGTTATACATGTTATATGACAGTGATGATATTGCGCTAATGATGCAAATATGTAGTGATAGCGAGCGAAAAATCGATAAGTAAAATATGTGTTTAATAAAAGATATTTTGGCCTTGTGAACCTTGAGAGCATTGGATATAGTTGGCATGCCATAGGATTGTGAATACTCACATATATGTGTTACATGATTTGGGCGTTGAGGCTCCATGTTGGAGAGATAAGGGAATGTGAGCTAAGCTCCATTCAACGGGACATGTTTGGTAAGATGGAGAGTGTTAGCTATATGCTTCACTTTTTGGGATATGTTCGACTTTATGAGTCATTTGGTGTGTTGGAGATCCATGTATCCGATGAGTGGTGATAGAGCCCACTTTTACATTTCATAGCTCAAGTATCAAATTATCTATAAATGTGACTGTATGTATTGTGTGATATATGATTAAAGTGTAGGTGATTGCTATGATAACGAACTAATAAATATTGCATGATTGAGTATAATATGACACTAGAGTTGGAACTGTTAGAATTATGTTTAATGGTTGCTTTGTTAATGCTTGATGAAATGTTTGCACGATAGTTGTTCTAAGCATTCATTGACCTTGTTAAGCTCACCCACTCCTTTTAAACCATTGCAAATTAGTAGCGCTCCACTAGTTCGTAGGTGTTTATTAATTCTTTATGCTTTGGGAAATAAAAGCAATGTGGTAAAACTATTGCATAAATGTTGTCATAATGTTTTGGTTATTTTCATAGCTTATTAATTCTTAGGAATTATGGATACTGTTCTTATTATATCGTTTGGTTACTCGGACATGTTTTCGATGATTGAACAGTTATTGTGGTCATTTTGATGTTTATTTGACGAGGTATTAGTTACATGTTGAATGGTTTATGATTGGGATGGATTATTTGTCTTATTATGTTGTATTTTTGGTGTCTGGAGTAGAGGTATCGATATTCAGATTTTAAAAATGATATCTCTATGATATTTCATTGTGCAGGAAGTCATATTGTAATTTGGTATCGATAACTTATCATGAGTAATGATACTCGGGGTAAAATAATTAATACTTTAATAAACTCGAGTAAATGCTAAAATGGAAGACGTTTCTTTAGTATTGAGTTCATTTGTACTGTGTGTGATGTGAGATGGTGTAGCATCCTGATATTCGGGCTCGACGACTGGGCCGGGTGTAGAGTGTTATATAGCCTCTTTTGTACCGTGACGCTGCCATAATACTTTCACATGTGATACCTATTTGTTTCTTAACTCTTTTACTTCCTAAGCTATAATCTTTATTGGTTCTTCACTATACGTCAAATCTGGCTATAGTTCTATTTCGTCGGGAGATATCACGTGAGAAATGTCAGATCTATAACAACGTAGCATCGACACACGAAAGATGTTGTGAATCTTTTCAAGTTTTGATGGCAGAGCTAATCGATAAGCTACTGATCCAATTCTCTCGAGAATATCATACAAACCTATAAATCTCAGATTGAGCTTTCCTTTTCTGTTGAAATGTAAAACTTTCTTCTAGGGCGACACTTTCAAGAAGGCTTTATCACCAATTTCGAATTCAATGTCCTTTCTTTTCAAATCAGCATTAGATTTCTATCAATCTGATGCAACTTTCAAACAAACCCAAATAAATCAGACTTTTTCTTCTATCTCACTTATTAAATATGTTCCTGCTAGCTTTCTTTCACTCAACTCTGACCAGCATAATGGTAGAACTCTTTCCTAGCTGCCTTCAAATTCAATTATACAACAATGTAACATAGATTTGAGTTTTTGAATCACTTACTTTGATTTCCTGTCAATCTAAGGATGAAACATTGTATTGAAATTTAGTTTTTTGCCCAAGGTTTCGTGAAATTTCAACCAACTTTTCAAGTGAATAGTTTATTCTAACAAGAATAAAGTGTGCTGATTTGGTCAATTTGTCAACTATTACCCTAATTGCATCTTTATTTTTTGGTGACCAAGGCAAACCCAAGACGAAATCCATAGTGAGTCATTCCTATTTCCATTCTAGAATTATTATAGGTTTTAAAAGTCTTGATGAGACCTGATTTCAACTTTGACCTTCTGACATACCAAACATCTTGCAACTTATTCAGATATCTCTTTTTTCATTCTTGGCCACCAGTACAATGGTTTCAAGTCACTAAACACATCTTATTACTGTCTAGATGTATCGTATAAGTACTATTGTGAGCTTTGTATAGAATATCTCATTTCAACTCTAAATCCTTCTGTACACATAATTGGTTCCGAACTCAATGGTTTGTTCTGAACTCAGTGGTCTGTAATGGGAGAGCTATTAACGAAAATCCTTTAACAAACTGCTGATAATATCCAACCAGCCCCAGAAAACTTTGCACCTCAGTGACATTCTTGGTTTCCAGTTCACAATTCTTGAGATTTTACTCGGATCAACTCAGATTCTTTCAGCCGATATCAAATGGCCTAGAAATCCCACTTCTCGCAACTAGAACTTACATTTGCTAAATTTTGCATACAATTATTTTCTCGCAAATTCTATAGCACAATTCTGAGATGCTGATCATGATCATTTTTGTTCTTCAAGTATATCACTATATCATTTATAAACACAACTACAAATCGATCTAGGTACGGCTGAAAAATTCTATTCATCAAATCCATAAAAATGATTGGAGTATTAGTAAGCCTAATCGACATTACAAAAAACTCATAATGTCCATATTCAGTTTGGAAAGCAGTTTTCGGCACATCTAATCGTTTGTTTCTAAATTGGTAATAACTCGATCAAATATAAATATTAGAAAATGCAGTTACTCCATTTAGTTGATCAAACAAATCATAAATACGGGGAAGCAGATATTTGTTATTTATAGTCACTTTATTTAACTGCCGGTAGTGGATACACAGTCTCAGGGTTCCATCTTTCTTTTTCACAAATAACACTAGAGCACCCCAAGGTGACACACTCGGTCTTATGAATCCCTGATTTAACAATTCTTGTAATTGTGCCTTCAATTCTTTTAATTCCATCAGAGTGATTCTATACGGTGCAATAAAAATTAGAGCAGTTCAATAACAAAATCAACTAATCTTTCAGGTTGTTGGATGCTGATTCAAGTCTAGAGACTTCAAGATCCACATAAACTTGTGCACGGAATAAAAACCATACACTAAGCAATAAACCCTTCCATGATTCAAGTCAATATATCATAAGCATTAATCCTATGCATATAATCAATACAAGTTCAAACTTTAAAAATTTCATATACACATTCATGCCAAAAGCTTCCATTACCATATGAAACATACCTACAACCATTTTGCACAACAATTAAACTCACATTAAAATTTAACTTACTACATCATACCATTCAACATTAGGATACCAATTCTTTCATTTATATCAAACCAATTTAAATCATAAATTCATTGACCAATTCATATGATTGTGTCATGCTATACTTCATAAAATTAGCCATACCATTTCCATTTATTTCACCTATTACTTAATCACTTCGTATCATTATTTATAAGCTTATACTTACACATACATATTCATCAATTTATATACTCAATTTCATCTAATCATTTTAATCATGTTTAAGCCTATTAGCTTATTCATACTCCATCACCCCCAAGCTTGTTTTTAACCAATTCACATGTCATCATATATCACATTTCATATGTAAGCAAGTATACCAAATCCAATCACATTTCATTCCTATTACCATATAGCAAATTCATGTTTTTATTACCCTATTAACCAGACACGAAATTAAAACAAATACACAAATCTATCACCTCGGGTTGCTCGACAATGATGACTCTATATATACATTCTACCATCGCGGGTTGCCTAACAATGATGGTTTTTAATCAATATACTGATCTTATGGCATACCAACTATATTTGACCCTATTCGAACAACTAATAAGGTGACCAATTTTCCAATTTCATTATATAATTCAATTCATATTACATCGATCTCAATTAATCACCATTTCACAATTGCATAGAACCATATAACTTGTTTAATTAATTTCCATACCACATATCACATATCAATTAAATCATGCTACTTTCAATTTTATTCAATTTAATTCACTATCTCGATATTTAATCTCAAACATATCAAATCATTCCATATGAACATTATCAACTCACCTCAATACTATATTATGTAGAATATTATGAATATGCAATAATTAGATTGATCTTCAATCATAGAAATACAAATTGAAATTTCATGTTACTCGTCTCCAACTCTCGCTTTTCATTTCCCTCTCGATGACTTGGCGTCGTCTTTAGCTACGTACTATAATTTAATAAATAAGAAATATTAGAATTCATCCAATTTACATTCAAATGAAAATCCAAGCATATTTCGTATTTTATTCAATTTAGTCTCTAAACTCGGGATAAGCATAACTTTCGTTATTTAGCTTCAAATCAAAATCCAATTTCACAGTCACTCATTAGGGCCCCTATTCTTTCTATTCCTGGCATAGTTTCATGAAAATTTTTCATTTTATTCAGTTTGATCCCTAATGTAAAAAATTTAACAACCAAGCTTATTACGCTTTACAATTTAATCCTTTTTCATAATCTATGCTTCATTTCTATCAATTTCAAGCCTAATTCATCAACTTCTCAACAATGGTAACTTGATAAAAACTCAGCAATTGAACCAATTGATACATGGGCTAGCTAAATCAAGCTCCCATGACCATAAATTTATAAAAATCAAAATAAAATGGCTTAAAGACTTACTTGAATTTTGGCCGATTGTTTAAGCTCCAAAAATGGAGTTTGGTTCTTATACTATGGATGAACAGTGGAAGATGATGATAAATTCATATTTCTTTCCAATATCAAGCTATTTGTACTTATTTTAATCTTAAATTAATCTTAGTTAATTAACTTATTCATATTTAACTTAATTAATTATCAGTTACTTAAGCTTAATGGCATCCATCATTCTCATCCACTAACATATATTTAAAATTGATTTATTAACCATTTTATTCCTTTAGATAATTGCTATCTAGGTTCTCCAATCCTTTGATCAATTTAGTCATTGAGCCTTAATTAACAATTTTTTGGCTAAATTATTTAACTGAACTTCAATATATTTTTATATTAACTCCATAAATATTCCTATTTTATATTCACAGACTCAGTTTACAAAAATGAGGTTTGGAAATCGTATTTTTCAACACAACTGGAAATTGAGTAATACAAAGGTAAGTTTAATTCTTGATGTACTTACTAAGCTTTTGCAAGCTTAACGCATTATTTTTCCCACGCGTAGGTGAAGGTTCGATTTGAAGCTCTAGAGTGAAGTTGCAACCTTAACTCATCTCATCACATCATAACGCTTGGAAGAGAGTAAGAAACTAGTCTATTGGTATTTTTTATGGTATGTACTGCAACACCCTCTACTTGAACCGATCATTAGGTCCAACTATCGAATGTTACGTTAAACCGAATGACTTAATAAAATTTCAATTTCCGATTCAATTACTTAACTAATGACTTAAATTTTATAATTCTAATTGCTAATACAACTTGTACATAGTTGGTGATAGACACTTAAGAGATTTGTTTCCAACAAATGTTTAAAATTCTTGGATGGAAGTTTGAAAACATATATAGTCAACTTATACTCTGTGGCAGGCCCTCTACGGGTGCCCATCTGTATACATGGAAAACTACTATGCACCATTTAAGTTGGCGGAGTCTAGCTTGGTCCCTCTTGATTTGTCCACGTAACAAGCTAACTTGCATTCAACCAAAAATTCTTATAAATTCGAAAGAAGTTAATGAGTTCTGTACGTATATGCATATGGAATCTCTTAAAAATTTTCTATGAAGTTGAGTTTTCCGGTTCAGAAGTATACTCCCTGGGTTTTATAGGAGATTTCATGAACCTAGTTGTCAAAGTCAGTGACTTGGGGGCTCTGAGCCATTTATTTGCGGACCTAGATTCTTGATTAGGCTAAAATCGTGATTTCTCATTGGGGTCTCACCCCTCTTATTTTTAACCCATAACCCTAATTCTCATATTTATTTCTCCAGACTAGCGATACTCTGCATTACTCATAATATTTCCATAACGCAAGTCTTTACTAGAATACATTCTCTTTTCCTTTGGGAAAAGATGCCTATATAATGTGGTCCCCTTACCACTAACCCTTTCCATACATTCGTTAAGATACCTCTTCACATGTGACATTTACCTAGGATAGAGCATCAAGATCAATACTATTTTCTCATGATTTTGAAGAACCCCTATTTTCCACTATCCTCTGTCGAACTTTACTAGCCATTCAGCCCTGAACAGTCCTTTCCTCCCACAAGACACTTATCAGCCTACCCAGCCTTCTTGGCTGGCTCTACGTCGATTCACAATTTTTTACTGTATTCTATTACAACCTGTTTCGTGTCAGCTTAAACCATGTGGGATCCACAACTTCCCTAGTGAAACCATTTTGTCGTACATTATGTAAACCTACTTACCTAAAGGGTTTCTCCCTCTGTTCAACCTAACTGGGTTGAAACTTACCCTTGGCGTTAGTCATTATTGCCATGGGTGAATTCTTTCTTAAACTGCAGACTTTTCAAATGTGGTTTCACATTTTTTTACATCCTGACAAACTTTCCCGTGTTTATTGTCCCGATGGGCTACCCCGTGTTTACTACATCGACAGACTACACTGGTTGCCATAGTCGAGATATGGTCTTACACATTAAACCTCTTTTAAGGTGTCGTCCCATAAGACCTTAACACCATCGCGATGTTGCTCTATCGAACCTAATCACCTTAGTCACAATGTCATCCCAAAGGACTTGTTTCACATTTCACCTTTGTGCTCGAACACCACAGTGTCCTCCCCACAAGGCTCAGAGCTTTGCACATCACAGTTTGTACTCAGCAACATCGTATGACGGTATGTAACAAAAATTCCCATTTTCAAGTCCTAACTTCGTCTATCCCTTTAATAATTTCCCTCCGCCACACATATGCATTACTCAACATTTCATACAAATTATCATTTTACATACATCATGCTAGTTAACTAAACATTTGTTATCTACCATTTAACAATAAACACACAACTTGCAAACTTACATAACAATGTCTATCACCTAGAAAGCATGGTGCAGAAACTCACCTGAATTCCCTTATCCCTAGAAGCTTAGCTTGTCTAAATGCTAGAGTCTTTTTTGTACTGGAAGCTAAGCGTGACAACCATTTATTGGTTAAACTAAAGGTGTTCAACCTTTTTAAAACCCATAATCCAGAGTTATGTAGAAGCTTTTAAGAATTACTGCTTCACCCTTTCTTCAACCCATAAGTACAGAGAGCTAAGGAAGCTTACCAATTTCTAAATTTCTCTACTATCATACTTCAACTCTTTTGTCTACTATGGCATGCAGAGCTCCCTTCAACTACATCCTCTTCTTCTTCAGTACATCTAGATAAGATGATGTTATGGAATGAATAAGATTTGTAAACATAATTAAGAGAATTTTGTCTTCTCATGCACATATATATACACTCCTAAGGCACGATCTTCACCGACCATCTCAACCTTCTATCATTAATCATTTTGTCTTCCACTATGAAACTAGCCAGTTCCACCCGAACCGAACTAGAATTGAGATCCAAACAAATCAAAATTTTGCCACTAAAATTTCTAAATTACCCAGTGGATTCTAAAAATTTTCTAATTCTTTCAATTTAGTCTAAACTTTTCTTGTATTTCGAGTCAATAGAGATACCCGGGTGTTACATGTACATAGGTCTAATTAAGGAAGGTATATATGTAAGAAACCCAACACATCACATTACATTACCTAGCTTTAATATTTTGATAGGGAATTTAGTTGAATTATGTTTTGAGTACATGATGAATTAGATGGTATTTTGAGGTGTTTTTTCATATCACATAACAACATCAATCTTGTTGTCACGACAACAATGGGTTTACTCCATTTCTTCCAACAGTAAGGGCATTGTCGCGATAAAGCTTTTCTTGTAGTCGTGAAAAGGATTTGAAATGCGAAATTGACATTTGAGCCAGTGACCCCCTTGTTGCAACAAAACCATCCTATTGTTGTGACAAGGACTCTTCTTGTACTTCTTCATAATCCATTAGAGTTTCTCTTACTGTCTTCATTCATTTTGACCTCCAAAAGCAACCAAATCATAGGAGATGCCCAAAAATGATTCGTAAAGTTCTTTCGAACTAGAATTGAAGTGACTCAATGCTCAAACATGGCATACATTGCTCAAGTTAACGGTAAAACTTAGGTAAAGGGTGTTACACATCCAACACACCAGTTGCTCGAAAGAGAAAGGCTATAAGCCTAAGTACTTAAAAGCATTATGTAAAGAAAACAAAATTATGTTTGCACAAACCGAAAGTGTCACGCTAAATTCGTTTTCTCCTTCCCTTTTGCTTTCGATGTCCTGATGTTGTCTTAAGCTACATATAATAATCTGATTATGGAAATATTATTAGTATCACATTCAAAAAGAACATCACTTAATTCAAACATGAATGCATATTTTACAATTAGGTCCTCTAGAACCCTAATATATGAAATGTTCGTACTATATGATATACCCGATCAGATCTAAATTCGACTTCGTATTTATTCTCTAAGGACTTTAGATTATCAATATTCTTCATTAAACCTCAAAGTTCTTATCTTTTTCACACGAGTTACTAATAACACATAATTGGCTATATAGCTTAAAATTAAATCAAACCTTGATTCAACATATTTCATTTATTCTCTAACATAACTCAAGTTTAGTTACTCAACATGCATGATTTGATGCTTCCATTTCTCTAATTTCTCAAGAGTTTACTTCAAAGGAAACTTAGCATTTCTTCAACAATTGAAAAATCTATTCAATGGGTGATGAAAATCTAACTTTCTAGGTTAATAATATAATTAATATTTACTCGGAAAGCTTGCCTCTCTTCTTTAATGGTGAATGGAAATAGAGAAAGATGACTAAAACTTTTCTTCTTCTTTTTTTGTTGTTGTGGACAACCACAATGGATAAGGAAGGTGATGTTTTTAGTTTCTCTCACTCACTAATATGTTATATACTTGTAATTAGCAAACTTAATTAACTTTTATTGAAGCTTCCTAATGGAAATGATCACCTTAATCTTTTAGTAATAAAATAATCATGGTCTAATAGCAATTTAGATCATTGGTTAATGTCTTGCTTAAATCTCTCAATTTAACTCACTTCTCAATTTGGTCTTTGTACTATAATTAACAACTTTCCCGATTTAATCACTTAATAAATCAATACTATAATTTTATTCTTAACATGTAAATCTCTCAATTTTGAAATAGCTTTTTTTGACACTAGCTAAAATTGGATCGTTACAAAAATTCTAGCAACACTGCAGTGGAAATTCATGATTAAATGTTTTTGAAAACACTCATTTCATTCGTAAAAAATATTCTTTTACGATAAATAATTATTAAGTGTCCCAGTGACATCCGAACAATAATTTAAAAATTACCATCACTCTAAAATATTACCTCATTTTAAAAAATTAAGTAATAATAAATTGAAATTATTTGTAAGTATGTTATTCATATCTAGTGATTTAGACAACATAAAAATAGTAAGTATTTTTTTGGTAGAAAATGAACTTAGGACAAGCCTAAAGAAACAACAAGATTACACCTTTTTATCCGCTTCCAAGAGAAAGATGAATATCTTCCTCCAATAAACCTCAAACATAAAGCGGAGGTTCTTCAATGACCACCAATTGATTAAAACCACCTCCAACTACCTTAGCTAGACAGTCAACAACTTTATTACTATCTCACTAGATGTGTCTGAATTTGACCTGCCAAGCCTTGGAGCAATAGTTGTGAATCATTTTGACTTCATCAACATTACTTACTACTACAAGACCGTTTTGAATAGCTTCGATTAGTAGCGCATCATCACTTTCCAATTCTAATTTCCTGAAGCCTTGATCCCAAGCTAATTTCAGACCTTCAACCACAACCCAAGCCTAAACATGAAAGATATTTTCCATACTTGTTACCATTCTAAAACTAGCCAACCAACCACCACTTGGACCCTTTACCACTTCACTTACTACTGACTTTAAGTTGAATTAGGTAACAGAACCATCAACGTTAAACTTGACCTATCCAGATGCTGGTACTTGCCAACGTTTCTCCGTCATATTCGTGTAGGACCATTGCCCAATTGCCCCTTTAAGGTTCAAGGATTTTTTCCATGCGCTAGTCGTGGAAATAATCTCGTAGTTGCTCCTACTAGAACGACTAAAAATAAACACATTCCTAATTTTCCAAAGGAACCAACTAAAAATAGTGAACAAAGTAACTCGCTCTCCACCCTCGAATAAATAATTATCTTCATTTTGGATATTCCTTATTACCCATCTTTTGAAAGGTAAGTTAAAGAAAGAACCCCAAGCCCTTCCAGGTAAGACAAACTTCCAAACAGTTTGTGCAAACCCACAATCCCTTATAGCATGGATTGCAGACTCCTCTATGCTAACACATAGTTCAGAATACGAAAATTGAGTCATAACTTGCCTTGCTCGCTCCTCATCAGTCAGGAGCCTGCCACAGATAAGTAACTAAAGAAAGATTCTAACCCTTTGTAGATCAAAAATATTTCACAAAAGCTTATGCTCACACTCGATCCTGTACCGTTAGGAACAAATAGGTGCTTATACAATTCCGAAATAGAAAACCTCCCAGTTGACATCTATTGTAATGTAATACAATTAACATCTATATACCACGAAGGCGTTTTGCAGGCCAAAATATTATCTATCACTTCTCGTGAGAGAATTGAATATAACCATTGTGAGTTCCATATGCCTTCCGAAAGGACGTCGCTAAGTCGAATCATCTCATTAATATTCCATGATCGATATGATGATACTTTAAAGGACCCACAACTCTCAATCAATTATCATTCCAGAAATTAATCAACCTCCCGTATAGACCAAATGAGCCATTTCTTAACCTCGTTCCAAACATTTATTAATTAACGCTAAAAATAAGAATAGTCACTATGATGAATATCTCTTGGTATCAATCCATGAACATTGTATTTATTCTTCAACACTCGAACCCATAATGCTTTAGGATTAACGATC
This sequence comes from Gossypium hirsutum, assembly GCF_007990345.1. Taxonomy (NCBI): domain Eukaryota; kingdom Viridiplantae; phylum Streptophyta; class Magnoliopsida; order Malvales; family Malvaceae; genus Gossypium; species Gossypium hirsutum. Next base: position 23,503,379 of record NC_053442.1, on the reverse strand, counting down.
AAATTAAATCCAAGTTTCAAGAGGAACAACTTGTTTTGATCTTGCAGACATCAAATTCCAAGACCCTCACTTGCCAACATTATACAAAAATCCTTCCAACTAACTAGAGATGGTTTCTGTCCTAAAGAATAAGACCCTCACAAGAACTCATTAGTCAGCTTTTCAATTTTCTTATAAATTGAAATCAAAATTCTAGTCGTGGTCATAAAATAATTAGGTATCGTCATAAAAAAAATTCACCATTATAAGCCGTCTAGCCAATGATAAACTACGCACATCCTAACCAGATAGCCAATTTTGAACTTTGTCCAATGTAAAGTGAAAAGCATTATTCCTTGCTCTACCATGTAGTAAAGACATTATGAGATATCTCCTCAAATCCCTTACTCCGATGAAATCGAGTTTGGTACGAATGTTTCTAGCTACCTCCTCTGGCACATTATTTGATAAGAACACTTAGGTTTTCTGATGATTAGCACAACACCCAGAGTAATGGAAAAAAGTATCTAGGACCTGTTTGAGACATTCGGTATTTAAATCATTCGCTTTGCAAAACAAAACCAAATCATTTGCGCAAAATAGATAGGACACTCCTAGTCCACGAAGAGACAACATTAGCGATTCCCAGAGTTTCTGTTCAATAGCAAATTTAATCAAATGGCCCAAACGTTCCATCCCTAAAATGAAAAGATATGGGGAAAGTGAATCTCCTTGTCGTATACCTCTTATCAGAATAAAAGTCCCCAAAAGAGATCCATTCCATAAGAGTTGCATGGATGTCGATGGCATACACACCATGATCGTTATCACCAACTACTCTGGTAAATCGACATCAGATAGAGTATCTTGAAGAAAATCCAATGGAACCCTATTATAAGCTTTCTCAGGGACAACCTTAATTGTTATCCACCCCTTTCTACTCCTGGTGTGCCTCATTGTATGAATTGCCTCTTGAGCAATTATGACATTGTCTGAAATATTTTGTGAAGGAACAAAACTCGACTGATTTTGTTTCACCAATATTTGTATAAGCCATCGGAGACAAATCACAATTTTTTATGTAATGATCTTGTATAGGATAATGCAAAGACTAATAGGTTGATATTGACTTATAGAGTCTGCACCACTACTCTTGGGGATGAGAACCAAAAGTGTTCTGTAAAGACTTGGATCCAACTTCTCTTCCAAGTAAACATCCTCGACCATCTTGAACATATTTTTGCCTACAATGTCCCAGTGTGCTTGATAGAATTTGGCATGAATCCTATTTACTCCAGGTACCTTGACCGAACACCTTATTCTTGTCTCCCTTCGAGATTGTGTCGACAAGTCATTCCATTTCTCTCTTCCCTAAAGAAATTCCCTTGTTTTTCATTATCCTTACAACCATATTTCTCCCGTTTGTCTAAACCATGGCCGACCTCTTGAAATCTAATTGGATCATATCCATTCTTTAAAACATTTCAGACCAATTTTTTATCCATCGTCGAATAGGTTACTTATCGACCCAGATAAGGACCCTTACTTGTTAATGGGCTTTAGTACATCTGAATTAGTTTTTGGCCTATTCACTAAAATAACATATTTACCTTTGTTGTTTTTTGGCCTTTTCTTAAAGGCTTTAGTCTTGATTTTGGGGTTAAACAACAATTTTTCCCTAGCTAGCAAATCCTTCCCTAAAATTTCCTCATAAGATCCCTGATTTCTATTGTTACCATTTAAAGCAGCAGGTTTGACCCCTTCAACCTCCATGTGACCGTCGCTCAGAATGCCAAGTCTGGATCCTCTGGCCCCCGCATCAATATTGTCAAAATTTGCCTTCGCTACCATCATGGGTCTTTGTTGTGGTTTGTGTTCCACCAACATCCATGGCCTAAATTGATCCTCTTGGTCATTACCATGCGTCGTAGCAATCGTAACGGGGATCCCAACCACGAATCCTCCTTAATATGCTGCATCTTTGTTGAGATTCTCAACCGTAGCCCCTTCAGTTGTGTCTCTTTTCCCAGAATTGTGTAGACATGCATCACAAGAATGCTTGAATTTTCCACACCCGAAACACAATAAAGACATAGATTCGTATTCCATGCGTTAAACTCTCCCGTTGATTTGTAGTTTTGAAATCAACGACTTCCCCAAGTCAATGTAAACTGTAAACCTCGCAAACTACCCCCTAAACTTATTGTCTGTATTGTGGTCTATCTACGCAACCGGGCCAATCACGCTTCCAATGAACTTGAACAGGTTTCTCGTTTACATGCCCTCCGATAAACTAGGTGATAACTCTTGAAAAGAGTTACATTTTAAGCCTCTAGATTGAATTAATTATTTGTAATTAAGTAAATATGTTTGCATTTTTAGATACTTTTAGAATATTGCATAACAAAGCTTGGATTGTGCTATAAATGTTATTATTTGTTACTTCTATTATTGGGGAAGAAAGGTGTTGTTTATTGTTGGCAGTAGGTGAAGGATGAAGAAGAGAAGAGAAAAAGAGTAAGAAAATGAAAGAAGTGAAATATTTCCATGACAAAATATTGGTTAGATTGCCAATACGAATGCCATGGCAATTCCAAGAAGATGACGCAGCACTCAGTCTATGTCACTCTCAGCTAGTTGTACTTGTACCAGATAAACCACCCTAAAAAAGAGAAAGCAAAATGTGCGTGCTAAGAGGGAGAGACCTACCCTATAAAGAAGGAAAGAGAAAAGTGGAATCAGGGAAAGGGAGGAGAATTTAGAAAATAGTTTTTTTCTCTCTAGAGAAGGTTCTCGTGAAAAAAAATCTCGGAGAAAGAGAGGAAAGGGTAACAGCTCATAGAGCAGAAAAATTACAGACACAAGGAAGTGGAAGAGAAATCTACTCTGGGTTTTGCATCAAATCTCATTTTTAGAGTGAAAGCTGAAGTAGCAAAAGCTTCTTGCAGTTCTGCCTTTATTTTCTTATTTGAACTTTGTGATTTTTTATTTTAAACATGATGTTGAATGGTTTTGTTATGGATTCGAATGTTCAACCCATGAGTTAATTTTCATTGGGTTGGAATTATTTAGGTGAATTTTTATTATCTTTAATGCCCATGGTTTGATTTTGAGTAGGATACTGTTTCATTCAATTTGAGATTATTTTTAATGCATGCATGCAAGCTCTAGACATAGATGACTGTACAGTATGATATTAGATCTGATTTAATTCTGAAAAGATTAATTAGATTGGATTATAATCGGTTGATACAGTCAAGTATTCAAAAGAATATTTGTAGCACTCTAGACATAGAAGTTGCAATCTATATAGGGGAAGGGAGAAAAATCTGGATATCATTCTTGAGTTCTATAGACATAAAAAAAAACCCTCAGAATGATAGCTCAAAGTTTGGCTTTCAAAAGAAGCTGCAGTAGTGATTTCCTGAGCAGTAGTATGATCAAGATTTTGCCATGGCATTATTATGTTATAGAAATAAGCCCGAGTAATTCCAACATTTATTATTCAACAGTACTCTTTAAGAATTGCCACAGCATTTTAATTCCCTTAGCATATTTTTATTCATAATTGATTTTATTAATCCATTCATTACATTTCTTTATCAATTAATCACCTATTTCTTTTGCACAATTTAATTAGTCAATTTCGTAGTAATAGCATAACTAATTATTTCAGCCAATTCCAATCCCTGTGGAGATGATACTCACTCATCACTTTATTACTTCATTCGACGTATATACTTGCACATTCACATTACACATTCATATATACTAGGCAATCTAATCCAAACCATCAGATTATTGGGAAAATCTTGATCCATTGAGAACGGAGGCGTCTACGACCGTACGGTGAGATATTGACCAAAAATTGTCCAAGGCCTTCCCGACACCGCATAAAGGTACTTATCATCATCCTAAAACTTAACAGAAAAATAGTCATTCTCTAAGTCAATTATTTGTAGTGGTTACTTAATTTTCCAGATAGCTTGCAATTTGTTGGCCATAGTAAGATACGAAATTTTCCTCCCCAGCAATTCGACGACCACAATTCGGGTCATGTGCTTAGCAATGAATTGATGTACCCTTTCGAAGAAAGTGATGGAAGGGATGCCATCAAAAAAAATTTTTTTTTCGTCTCCCTCGAGTAACTCGATGTCTTCTTCATTCTGCAAATTAATCCTTTCAATCGTGGTATTCAAAAGCTTATATTTCCATGACACCGTTCGAACATTAATGGAGTCCAATTTCATGCCTTTGTCATTAACAACAGGATCGTCCAGATCCAGTGGCTCCTCTGGCCTTCGCCTAACCTTTTTTGCCAATCTCCTTATGTTGTCTCCCACTGAAACCGTATCACCATTCCCAGATTCCATTCTAGAAGATGTGTAAAAAACAAATATATATATATCAACAAACCAAGCACTAAAAATTATGAATTGATTAACAAACCATATCACAATTTCTTTAAATCAATAACGATAATTTCATGGAAAATAAAAACTTGTTGGAAATTTTATACTTTTAGAAATTATTTAATTCGCCACATCCCGAATACTGAAAAGAACTCTTTTAAAAATAAAAGGAAATATATTCTAAAATTATTTTAGTTTGTGGCACCTTGAGGATTTAAAAGACCAGTTTTAATAAACTAAAAGAAATGTATTTATTTGTTTAAAAATTAACTAATCTGAGACATTCTAAAGATTCCAAAAACATCTTTTAAAAAATAAATGAAATTTATATATTTTAAAATTGCTTAATGATTTTCATGAGGATTAATCTCAAATAAGTAACCACTCGAACAATGAGAACAACACAACTCAATGCACACATACAAGATGCTACGAGAGACACATAGTCTACATAATTACACACACTTAGGATAGGAGAAATGATTTCAAGTCACATATAAAACACGACTATACACATCTAACATATAATTACAAATACATATCAAATACATATGATATGCACCTTCAAACCACACATAATTTAATTACATAATTGCACAGATATATGTAGAAACACATGGATATATCTATACACAGAGATATATGTAAAAACCGAGGTGCCATGAGAGGAACATATGTACATGTAAATACCACGATAAATGGGGTATCAAAGATCCAAAAGTTTTGGGTTGAAAACTTGGAGTGACGAGAGAACTAAACTTCAAAATTTTCGATAGCAAGTCCTACTTCATAATCATGGGTACTGCTTTTATCCTCTTTTTCAGATTTTGCTTGTAGGTGGTGAACTGAGAGGGTTGAGGGATGATGAAAGTTCAAGTAGTGGGTGTTGGAACTTATGGTGAGATTAGAAGTGTAAGAAAGTGAAAGTGATCAAAGTTGTAATGCATGAAGGGCTTTTACCAAAACCCCATCTCTTTCTCTTTTGCTTTCCTCTACTTTAGCTTCTAATGGTCATGCTCCACTTCTCCCAATTCTCTCCTTCCTTGTAGATCTTTCTCAAAGTCTCTTTTCCCCCTAAACTTTTCTTATCTCTTTCGATAATATCTATTTCTTCTCTCTCTTTTAAAATATAATAACTTTTTTTAAGCTAAAAATATAATAATTAAAAATAATATTAGTATAATAATAGTAACTTCAAAATAATAATCCCTTCGAGATCATCTCGGACAAAATATGATTGTTGGCATAACTATTGAGGTTAAATTTTGTTTTTTTCACAGTAATATTAAATGAGTACAGCATTTTCGTATTTTCCCTTAAAATTATGGTTCGACAAATCAAGCTGAAAAGATAAAAAAGAAAATTATGCTTACAGCTTTTGGAAATTAGATTTTAGATGAAACGATTTTATTATTCTCACTTTTTTATTTTAAAATTACATATAAAGTGTACACTTTGATACATGAATTTTAATTTAGTATAATTATACACATAAAACTTTATTTGTGGTTCAAATGTATATATGAAATATTAATTTTGATTTAAGCATACATATTTTAAAAATATAATTATTTGTGTATACAATATATAAATATAAAAAAATGTTATACCAACAATTGTATTAATAGTTTATGAATTTTAAATCAAATTAAAATTTTATATATAAAGTTGCATATTAAATTAAAATTAATATATAATTTTAAAATTTATCCTAATATACTAAATAATTGAAAGTTTTCCAAATTATTGTTTTTTCATACGTTTTAAACATATTATTATCGAGCCAAGCTTTTTCTGACAGTAGCGTTAAACTCGCCTTAAATTAATGTTAGAGTTATTAAACAGAATTACATAAAAAGCCAGGCCCAATGAATTGGACTTTAAAACGGGAAAGGTGATAGTGCCTAGATAATGCGATGGAAATTAACTTATAGGAGTTAGGGTCCATAGGATGAGCCCACTCTAGATTTATCCATTGGGTAGGTCCGCTTGAATTCTTTTTAAAATTTTTAGTTTAGTTCAAATCAGGTTAAAATATAAAGTAAGATCGTAAAATATAGGTGTTTTTGGGTCTGATTCGGGTAGAGCTCAGCCAAAATTTTAGGCTCGTTTACTAAGCCCAAGTTTGAAAATTGAATCTAAAATTTTGTCCATATCCGACTTAGTTAAAAATGTTAAAATTTGAATTCGGCCTGGCTGCCCGTATTAAATTTTTATATAAATTTTTTAAAATATATATAATACATCAAAAATATTAAAAATATTAAAATAAATATTTCCAAAATATTAAAAAAAATTAAAAATATGTATACTTAAATAACATTAAGATAGGTGCAACTTAACAAGCAAACGTCTCTAAAATAGTATCAAAATTAACAATAAAATAATAGTTATACAATATCCAAATAATAATAATATGATAGTAAAATGATAGCAATATAATGATAAAACAATAAGAAAATAGCAACAAAACAGTAAAAAAATTAAAAAAAAAACAATTTTTTTTTAATTTTTACAAATTCAAACTAGACTCAGGCCAAAATTATTTTTCTCGAGATCTAACCCATTTCCTAAACAACTTAACTGTAGAGTTCTAAAATGCAAACCTGCATATGATAATTGTGTGTTAAGAACCCAAAAGCTCTTGCCAACCGTGCGAATCGCGAATTTTAAAGCAAACAAAAGCTTTGTTTTTTTGACATTGTGAAGTCACCCTTGGATTCCTAATCCCAAAACCATAGTTTGCAGATTCCATTGCGTACTTACCTTATCTTTTCATTAACAACTTGCAAAGTACCAGCAGACAATACAGATAGACAGACAACGAGGAAAGAACCAAAAATCTCCCTAGACCAAGATTCTACTTTTTATAGGATTTTTATTTTAAATTAAGGGCATTTTAAAAAGGTCAATTTCTTCTATTAGTCCCTACACTCTATGTAACTCGTGTATTTAGTCTTTATACTTTTATTTGGTAAATTTTAGCGATTGTACTTTTTTAATTTGATCAGTTTTGGTCATTATACTTTAGAGTAGTTGTTAAATCCACTTGGTTAATTTCTATAATTAGTTTCATACTATGCGTAAAATTATAAATTTAGTTAATATTCTCCAACTGGATCATTCTTAGTCCCTATAATTTTTAAACTTCAAATTTTCAACCTTGATGCAAGCAATAGCCATTAAATCCATTAAATGGCTTTTATATGAGTAATATGTAAAAATAACAAGCTAATATGACACTACACATGTGATAATATGCTTGTCACATCAAGTTTTGGAAATAGTAGATTAATTTGATGAATTTAGCAACCACAATTTAATCATGACTAAAATTTTAAAACTATAGGGACTAAAAATGAAATTAAAGTTTAATGATTTAATTAACATGTTACACGTAGTACATGGATGAAAAGTAAATTTTAACCCATTTCTAAAATACATGGCAAATATGATCACATATAGTGTATATATTACAAGTTTTTAGTTGCAACCACAATTCAATGGCAAGATTGAGGTCTTGAGAAAAGCAAGATCTTAGGTTTGAGTCCTACTTATATAGACCATATATGGGCAATTTGTGAGTTGAATTAGTTTATTGACTTGGCTAAATAAGCCTAATGTGCCATTTTTGTTTTTTTAATTGGCATATTAGCCCATTTTTTTCGAAATTTAGGGAAATAGGCCGATTTTGGAGAGAAAGTGTGAAAGCACGAAAGTGCGCCTAGCTCGGCCTTCAATTTTTTAAGGTTAAGGTTTTTGTTAAGAATTAAAGTTTAGGGTTTAAAGTTTTAAAAGTGAAACCGTTAAAGTTTATAAGTAGATTTGAGGGGGCAGGGATGCAATAACGCGTTTCATAACACATATTTTTCATATGTCATGTTGGGATAGGACCATTACCTTAGAAACCCATCTTATAGAAGTTAGGTTTCGGGGTGACAGTACTTCATACAGTCACGGGTTGAAGTCTATATAGAGGTCCCAATTGACGGCCGTGATACAGCCACGGGTTTGAGTATAATTGAGGGCCAGTTAACGTTTGTTATGCGATCACAAGTTCAAGCTTTTTGGATACTTGCAAATAATGCCTTATATATACCATATATAAGATTGAGGTCATAATCATAAGGAAAAACGAAGGGCTTTTTGGTGTAATCAACATAATTTTTTTCTCTATTTCCAAGTAACTGGTATCTTTAACCTTTAATTCTTATCCGAAGGTTGACACCGAGGTGGACATAAGAAGGCTCTTAGGAATGTTTCGGCACAATAAAGGTTAAACTTGGGTCGGCGCGACAATGGTTGTAGTTATTAATATATTGTTTAATAACGGCAACTGTTGTCACCTCGAAAGGAGCATCACCTTTACTACACCGCAATAGCCGATGCCCGCCAAAGAGCCTTCTTGCATCCACGGCGGTGCTGACCTTCGAATAAGAAGGAAGGTTAAAGATAACGGCTACATAGAAATGAAGAAAAAATTACATTGATTATATCGGGAAGCCCCACAGTTTTTCCTTATGATTATGCCTGCAAACTTCTGTATTGAATTTATAAGGCAACATCTCCGAGTAGCTGAAAAGTTTGAGTTGGTGTCCGCATAGCAACCATCAATTGGCTCCCAGGTTATACTCCTATACATGACCTCATAACTATTGCTGAGACCTCTATGTAGACTTTCACTCGTGACCATAGAAAGAAAAATCACCCCGGAACCCAACTTTCATAGGATAAGTTTTTGAGGTAATGGTCTCATCTCGGTAGGATATAAAAAATAGGTATGTTTCAGAGCGATATCACCTCACCGTCGACTCAAGAATACATCAAACAGGAAATTTTATTAGCGACAAAATTTTTTAACACTGAAGTGGGGAGGAAAATCGAGAGAGAAAAATATTATAAAGTGGAGATATGAAGGTCAAGAGAAATTATGGGTTTAAGGATGATGGAGTATGAAGGGAAAGCCCCTTTTTTATAGGTGTGGAGGCGAGTGAGATTGGGAAGAAGAAAACCACGTGGCTGAAAACGTGTCGCAAGAGAGGTGTTTTCATCAAATATCTAAAAGAGGAGCCTTAAATCTTACCCGGGATCAAGGCACTTTTGTCAAGTTTTGAGTGGTGGTAGTAAGAAAGCTCACTTAGCTAGACGAGCTTTCTTACCATTTCCACTAAAAGCTTAACAAAAGTGCCCTTCCTCCGGGAATCTCGGGTATGTTTTGAAACATGTTATGAACACTAAAAACCCTTTGAAGCACGTGTTTGATAAAATTAGTTGATTTTTGAAGCACCCTTTGAAGTACGTGTTTGAAGCACCCAATTTGTAAGCGGCCCTAAGACCAGCAAACTCCTTCTTTAAATATTTGAACACTATTTCAATATGAATGTTCACGTCTAGTTCAGCCCCATTGTCCTCTGCTTCTGCAAAGAATCTCATAAACTTAAGCATATGTTCTTTGACTGGAGTGTCGAGTTTCTGCTGAGAGTTACCAAATTTGTAATAGTGGATTATCAAGCCAGTGCGACTTGGCCTCTGAGAAAATCCTCCAAATTTGTCATGATTTCTTTGGCAGTATGAAAATTCTCGTGTTGTTTTTGCAACACACTACTTATGCTGGCTAACATATAACATCAAGAAATCGAGTTAGAATCTCTCTAGGGATTTCTCGCTTTGGGCTGAGCTTCAAGAGGGCATGTTTCATCAAAAACGAATTTGTGTTTCTTACAATTGAGAACTATTAGCAAGTTCCGTTTCTATTCTCAAAAGTTATCCCCATTCAATTTGTTATTAGTAAAAATGCTAATAAGAGGAGTAGGAGACATATTTGAACTGAAAAGTAAAGATTCACTAATTATTATCTTTGTATTAAGTAAATAATTTCATTCCAGCAACATATCAATAATGTAGTATGATGTATGTGTCTTGCATTAAAACCTTAAAAAAAACATTTTTCCATTACTATGATCATTCTCACACCCATAAATCATGTCACTTTGGGGTCTCATGATTAACTAGCAAGAACATGGATTACATCCAATCAGTTTGTGAATCTTAATTCTCAAGACTCCATACAAACCAATGATCGTTTAATGTTTGACCTTCATCTCTAACTTAAATATCGTTTCTTAGGAAACTATTTAATAAGAGAAGATCTTAAGTGTGTAACCATTGACTTAACACCCATCATGAACAAGCTTTCATTTGTGAGTCATCTTAGGACAATCTCACTGAGAGTCATGCATGACTAGTTGTCCTTAAAAGGAAATCTCATCTAGTGAACCCACATGATAAAGTTTACTTTAAGGTGCGACCAGGGTAGGAACCAGCTCGAAACTTTACCAAACTATCACTTAGGGACCATCAATGGAGGTCATAAGTCTTGTTAATGGACCTTTTCCCACTCAATATTTTAAAATAATATGCAAGGTCTTTTTTATTTCATATTTCAAGAATGTTTATACAATAGTCCTAGTGGAATCCTTACCTAATCTATATGACATAATTTCAATATATGCATGGCATGCTATGACAATTTTATAATATTCACATTCATTTATTCACAAGAATCAATCAATCATAAAACAAACATTTCTTCTTTTGAGGGAAAAACCAAAGAAGTGAATGTGAATTGTGCACTAAGTAGGGTCTCAGGAAAGGAGGTGAGTCAAATTTGACCGCTTAAAAATCAAGCATTTCCTAACCAGAGCCAATCTTAAACATGCACATTCTCATTACCACATTTCTAACAGTAACCGAATAACCTAAAGAAGTGAATAGAACAATACAACACTTGTATTTTCTCATTACCACACGTCTTATTTTTTAATCGATCAACTATGGATAATCTCATATACATATTACAATTATAACATTACATAATATAAATATTATAAACAATTATAAAACAGATATATAAAGAGATAGATAATTAAAATAAAATTGTCAGTCAAGGCTTCCATTGTTCTATTTCTAGAAAATAAATGAAAAAATCAAATTACATAGATTTTCGCCACAAGGCATTCCTTGGGTCTTCAATGGCCATCACTCCATCTTCTCCTCGTCATGGACTTATTTTGAAAAAATTACATTTAAGTCCTATATCCTTTCTGGCAATGTAAATGTTCTTACAATGCCACTTATCATCAGTTTGAGCTTATACAATCAATGAGCTAATATTTTCTTGTCACAATTTCACTATGCATGCAAAATATGAAAGATAGAAATACAAAAGACATAACAATGAAATGTAAAATTTATTTATTCATCATTCAAATACATAAAAAATAATTACATATTTACTACAATATGGACACAATTCCCAAAAAAACATGGGGTTAAAGAAAGGAACAGAAATATATGGAGGGAATTAATTGGAATGTGGTCAAAAAATCGGTTGCCTTTGCTGGGGCGATTGTCGTGGCCTATTCAGACAAAGTTGCCTGCTCCTCACCTCTATTGACAATAGATATGGCTTGTCGACGACTCTAAACCATGGCATGTACTCCAAACAAGTCTCCATGTTTGATAAGAAAAAAATATTCACGAATTGGTAAAAATTTCATCCTACAATTCTAAATGTCGATATACTCTTTGTGGAAATCTCACCAATTTTTATTGGTCTTCCCCTACAAATCAAGCTTGTGCAGTGCTTCAATGTCTTGCAGCGGCGACGAAATTTTTTGCCTTCATTCAAACTATCACATCACTTGATCCGATTTGTGCAGCTCCACCATTGTGTAAACTATCAATGGCACCTTCGCGTCCCACATACTCTAAATGGCCAAAAATTCGAGCTAGATGCATTTTATGATATCTCGATTGACGTATGGCATCCATTCAAACTATAGTGCACAATTATAAATTTTGTTATGTATAGAATTTTAAACTTCAAATCAGTGCGTAATTATTATAGGTTTGAAAATTTCAATAATTAACCTCGGTTTTCGAGCGTTAATCTAACATCAACTGGATATCTTCAAGCTGTTTCGGTAGTCCCGCATAACTCAGCCCATGGTTACACCTACTCAAATAATATGTTAGTTCAAACATATAATAAATAAACAACATTTACTATATTAACTATATATTATTATCAAATGAACTTTACCCTGTAACCAATGAGAATGTATAAGGGTCATTCACTCAGGGACATAGAAATGGTAGTGCCACCACACCCATGACTGTAGTAGGAGTAGACAACCACCGATTAACATCCTATTCGGTTTCGTCACCCAACACAACTCCCTGTAGAATGTGGCCAACACGACTAATCCACAACTTAGTCATCTACATTCTTTGAAGTCAACTAGGTGTAGTGGCCACCTTATGTGTACCAAATTTTAAGATTTATCGGGTATTGGAATGCCCTCGATTAACCTCAAGATGAATATTCGTGCATATTGTTCTTTGACGATGTCAGTCCAACTTTCTTAGGAAGTTGTTTGAAATTATTTTTTCAACCACTTCATATCTATCTGGCCACCTTGAAACTTGTTCGACACCTTCCCCAAAAATGCCTCGCAAATGTCCTATTCATTGAGAATGACTGACCCATCCACCGATAAACCGAGTTGTAAAGCTACGTCCTCAAGTGTGATTGTACACTCACCGCATGAAAGATGAAATGTGTGTGTCTCGAGTCTCCGTCTTTCCACCAACACATTGATAAGTGTAGGATCCAATTTGAAGCCTCCGAGCATACGAGATGCATGTAAAAATCTCGCATCTTGTAAATAACCACGGGTTCGTTCTTTGGGCTCTTTAACAAATTATGTATGAACCCCTCCAAAACACGATCATCCGCCTATTTATATCGACAGAATAAAATAATTTAAAATCTTTTAAAAATAAAAAACTTTAAAATTAACTTAATTAATAATAACAAGATTTAAAATTTTGCCTTACCATTATTGATTGAGCGGTAGAGATGTGCTTGTTGTCGAAAATAATTAGAAAGCTTGTCATTCGTGAATATTTAATCGAAATTAATAATATATGAAATAATAAAATAAAACTATAATAGTTTTAAACAAGTGTATTGGAACATTTCGCTCAACACTTGAGAAAATTGAGAGAGTTGAGAGAATTCAAAATTTAGAGAGAATAGAGAAAGTTGGATTTGAGTGAAAAGAATAAAAAATGGTATGGTATTTATAGGAAAAAAATAACCGTTGGCCTTTAAAAATTTTTACCATTGGCTTCGTTTAAATTCTAGCCGTTAGAGGAAAGCACGCCCAGTTGGATGCGCTTTCACACTCTTTCACCAAAAACGACCTATTTCCCTAAACTTTAAAAAAATGCCTATTTGGTCAACTAAAAAAAACAACATATTTATCTAATTTAGCCTATTGACTTAGCTAATTAATTCAATATTTGTAATGATTGATTATAATGATATTTGTTAGTACAATATTGATATACTTTTAAGTAGTAACCTTAAAAAACATGTTAATCCCTAACATCTTTACCCTGCTATCAATTTAAAAAAAAAAGATGTTAATTACACTGGATATCCTCAAATTATGTCATAGATTTTAAATTTATCTCAAATTTCAAAACATTTTAATTGAATCTTAAAACTAGCAATATTGTATCAAATCAGGTTCTATCAACTTAGTCATTAAATGCTAAATCAAATTTTATACATGTTTACCTCTCGCATGTACAACTTATATCCAAGGGGCAAAGGCAAAAATTTGGTGTGTTGAGGGTTGAGATAAATTATAAAATTTAAAGAGGCAAAACTAAAAATTTTGTGTCAAAAAGCCATATATTGATTTATTAATTCTTTTAGATGGGCCAAAATAATATATATTTTTTCAATTTATAAAACGAGCCAAGGCCAGTTTCTCCTCGGCTTCCTTTGTATAGATGAATTTCAAATTTGGTCTGGGTTCTACATATGCTTCATGTCTAATACGAGCAAGAATTAAATACCCAACTCCCCACTGAGCTAACAAAAAGAGATATCATTGGTATCGATGTTTTGAGGACTTAATTATGCTCCATTTGGAAACATGAATTTGGATTTCATTGTTATGTAAATGGTAAGATTGAAATGCATATAGTTTGAGTTCAATACAATATATAAAAACATGAATTTGTTAAATCTAAAAATATTTTAAGAATTTTAAATTCATTACTAAATAAGCATCAAACAAATCCACAAATTTGAGAAATTATCATAAATGCTACATTTTTAAACAGCTAACTACTTAATTTACATTATTGTTGAAATTCAAATCCAAGATCCAAATGCAATCTTAGAGTTTTTTTTTCAACATTAATCATATTATAGGTTCTTTTCGTATTTGTTCTATTTTATACAATGTCTAGAACTACCCATAGCCCATCCTTAACCCTTAAATAGGAGGATAATGCGCTTCAGGGCACCTGAACTCACGTCCTCCTACACTGGCAACAATATCGATGCTAATCGAGTCAAAACCAATCAAACTTTAGAATATTTTGAAATTCAAGATTAAGTTTAAGATTTAAAAGTTATACTTTGAAGACTACTAATGGAATTATCCCTTAAAAGAATTAATAGGGTAAGCAAGAAAAAATAAATTTCATTACAAGATTATAAACGGATAAGATTTTTCATGTACCCACTTAAAAGTAAATAAATTTGGGGATCAGGTGATTAACACCCACCCAGGTTCGGCTAAAGGTGCTCATGAGTTAAGTCGGGTCTAAAAATGATATTAATATATTTTATGTTTGTACAAGCCCATTTTTTTTAAATTTTTTAAAATATTTATATTATTTTAATTTAATATTTAATAATTTTTATTTATTGAATTTTTTATATAGTAATTTTAATATTATTTTAATATTTACATTAGAGTAGTATAATATATTTACTATTTATTTTTCTTAATGTGTTATAAATTACATAATATAAAGTATTATAAAGTTAAAAATGGGTTGGGCCAGACCAGGCTTAGGGCTTGAATGTTCATGCCCGAGCCTAGTTCATATTTTAGACGAGCCAATTATTTTTGCCCATGCCCATTTTTTGGGTATAATATTTTTTACCCAAACCTCCTAAATTTCGAGCAGGCCTTTGCGCCTAAATGGATAACCCAACTCATGAGCAGGTTTAAACTCAACCCCCTTAAGGCAGAACTTTTAAAAGAAAATGTAGTGTCTCGATAATAACCCTAAATAATAAGTATTTATTAACCCTAAATAATAAACAAAATCAAATCATTATAATGCAATAGTAACATATTCAAATGGAATCAAAATTAAAATGAATCTCAACTGAACTTATTTTTATGAAATTTAGAAAAGAAAATCACACAATGAACTCAAAATTAGTCAATTGATATTATTGTCAGTATAGGAGGACGTGAGTTCGAGGGTACTAAAATATGTTTATCTTCCTATTTAAGGATTGAAATGAGCTATGGATAGTTCTAGGCATATTTGTATAAAAAAACTCAAAATCCATGATGTTTGATTCAGACTTTGGTATGAAATCTAGATACGATTTAACCTATTAAATTGAGAATTATACATAATTAAAAGTTATTATTCAAGAGGATAAATACTAACGAGTAATAATAAATGTCACTTGTTTTTCTTGTAAAAAAAATCAAAAGTACTTATTCAAGAGATTAAATACTAACGAATAATAACCAATGTGGCTTAATTTTTTTTTTATTATAAAACATTTGAATGAAAATAGAGGTTACACAATTTAAATTTATGCTAAACAAATATCTATTAAAAAGTTTAACTATTAATCCGCACAAATCAAGACAAAAGTCAAATGTCTATTTTAATTGTATAATAATTATTTTATTACATGATCCTAAATATTGTGAAATTAGATATAATGATGCTTTTTGTTAAGACGAAAGCAAAATTAAAAGTTATTATTAACCCTAAATTTGTAACCATTTAACTTTTCTGTCATTTTAAGTTTCTCCTTGTGTCACTCAACATTAAGAAACGCTTTTCATGACAATACGAACGAAATCACTGGGTGTTTTTTTTTTTGTCCTAGCGTTGCTTTTTTTTTTTGGCTTATAAATGTTTTAAGTAAAAAAACCTGATGTACCTCCCAATTTCGAGTTTAAACAAATTTATCCTTCTAAAAAAATAAAATAGTTTAACTCTTTTCAATTTCGTTAATCAATGATTAATAACAATTACAAGCTATGTTATTGTAATGACAAATTTTACCATGAATTTTTATATATTTTATTAATTTATTCTCGATTCTAATTATTTACTTTAATTTAATCTAATACTTAAACCTTTTATTATATTAATTCTAATTCTAAAAAATATTATTCTAAAAAATCTAAAAAGAATATATAAAAAATAATTTAAACTTCGTACTAAAGGTCAACCAGATTGTATCATAACAAATAAAGAACTTTAATTAATTACTTAACCTTGTCAATTTTATTTCTTTCCTTTTAATCTTCCTTCCTCCTCCACCTCCTAGCTTCATCACCATCACAAACGCCAAGCTTCGTTCAGGCCACCACCACCTCTACTCAAGCTTCGACCCAGCGCCGTTCACACACCTCCACCGTCGTCATTTTCCAACTGAAGCTTCATTAACACCAAATCTCACTAAATGGTAAAATAGCAAGGACAGAGGCGAACCCATCGATACAAATTTCAAAAAAAGCAGTAAAAAATGAACAAAACTCAGCTCAAATCATCTACAGAAACATGCAAAACACAAATTAAGAACATAACGAGTAAAAATATTTTGACATGTCTATGCTGATTAAAACATAGAAACCCCAAAGGGATTTTTTAAGGTTAATTAATCAATTAAAGTAAAATTATTTATTTTTCAATTTATAAAAATTAAAAGAAACAAATGAGATTTTAAATTATATATTTTTAATACACATGGCATTGACCCTTTAATAATTCATATATATTTTATAAAGTTCAAATTATTTTATTTTTTATTTTTAATTTTTTTAGATTTAAAAAAATATTTTTATTTATCTTCTTCATATAATTTTTTAAAATTAAAATTAATTTGACAAATATATAAATATTGAGAATTAATTTAATTTAATTATTAAAATTGAGATTAAATTAATAAAATATATAAATATTGAATGTAAAATGTATTATATCAATTAATATTATATAAAAGGGATGAAAAACAATTATCATTAATCGCTACTTTTAAAATTGATAAAAAAAATAAATTATTCCATTTTTTAAAAAAAGAGTAATTTTCTCGAGAGAAACTGGAAAGATTTTTTCACAAATTTTATAAAACCGTTAAAAGGAAATTTACAACAAAGCCATTTCACACACACACGCTAATCCTCTAATCCTTGAAAATGAGGTCACTTGCGATGCTCATCAGTGGCCGGATAGAATCCGGCGAGAACTTCCGAGCGAACAAAAACAGATCACGCCACCGCATTAAGGTTGGATCAGAGCCGTTGATTCCAGCATCGTCGTACCTAGGCTTATCATTTCTCAGCCTCACGATCAACTGGGGACCCACCTCGGACGCTGCGTACATGCGCGGGTGACCGTTGGAGCTCCCGTTCCAGTCCACGTGCGTCAGGGTACAAGGGACAACATTACGCGGATCCCGCATGTGGATGAGCGTAGGGAAGTAATTTTCTTCCGGATAACACGTGTCCCACACCAAGCACGGTTGGTTGAACTTGGCCCAAATTTTTTCATCGCTAACGATAACCCTTGCGTGCTGACGTGTCAGGGACCAAAACTGGGACCCAATCCGGAAATCCTCCAACTTCACCTCCGGCAACATCACGTCCGGCCCACGCGCCGCCCACCTGTCGTAGCTCCCGATCTCGTTGTTCAGAATCTCGATGAAGCTTTTCTCGGACTGGGTTAGGGTTTCGTAAGTAAAGTTGAAAGAGTGAATGGGTATGCAGGAAGCGGACAAGAGGGCAAACATGTGATTCGAACGGTCGTGAAGCAACGCATGAGCCAATAACCGCCGTGCCGCGGAGATGAGAGTAGGGGTGTAACGGAGGGTGGGTTTTGAAGGGATGACTCGATGAGCGAACACACCCGAGAATGGCGTTTTGTAAGGGTAAGTTGGGTCGGCATGGACGTAAACATTGAAGAGGTTTTTAGGGGTTTTATTAAAGTAAAGCTCCCAAAGGGGAGCGAAAGGGAGAGGCGACACAGTTAGGAACAAAAATGCGATCTTTTTAGGTAAGCCGGGAGGTGTTCTTGAGTTGACTCGGGAAGCGGCTGGGAGGAGTGACTTGTCATCTGCTGGTGGTAAAGGCGACGGTTTGACGGAGAATCTTTGGTGGGTTTTGGCTGCGAGAGCGAAATCTGAAACAGGGTCGTGCTCGGAACCTCCGTGGATCGTGGTTGTCGGAGAAGTTATTGTAACAATAACGACTAAAGGCAAACAGAGGATTAAAGCACAAAAGAGTGACAATGGTGTTGGGGACAACATGATTTTACTTTAAGACGCTGAGAGGGAGAGAGAGTGTGTAAGACATTTAGAGTGAGAAAAAAGTGGGATTTGAGGGTTTTTTACTAAATTATTATAAAAAAATAAAAAATAAAAAATAATCAAAATATAATATTTTTTTATTTATCAAAATATACTAAAAAAACAAAAAATAGAAAAAAAACTTGCATCGATTTGACAACTCCCTGGTGGAGGGAAAGTCATTGGCGACACCAAAGGTGCCAAAGTGATTGGCGACACCGATGGTGCCAAAGTCATTGATGGCACCAGTGTTATAATGGGGCCGATAAGTGGTGGGGGGAGAAGGAGAGAGAAAGAAAGAAAGAAAGAAATGAAGGAAAAGAAAGAAAAGGAAAGGAGAGGAAAGAAAGAAAAAGAAGGAAAGAAAAGGAAAGGAGAAGAAAAAAGAAAGAAAAAGAGGAAAGAAAAGGAAATGAGAAGAAAAAAGAAAGAAAAAGAGGAAAGAAAAGGAAATGAGAAGAAAAAAGAAAGAAAAAGAAGGAAAAAAAAGGAAAGGAGAAGAGAAAAAAAAGAAAGAAGAAGAAGAGGGAAGGAAGGAAAAAAAAGAAAAAAATGTAATTTTTATTATAAATTTAATTTTTTTGTAATATTTGTGTGTTAAAAATTTATGTTATGTACATTATACGTATTTTATTATTTTATTTAGCATATATAGTTTATGAAATATATTTAGAATGAAAAAATTTATGTGTACCAAGCCTGAATCTGACTCGACCTGGCCCGACCCGACCCATGAACACCTCTAATAGTAATGTATAAATTATGTCATATAGGTTTTATCTTTTTTTTTTAAATCTCATATATATGTGTGCGCGCATGCATGTGTAATATGCATTTGACTTAGTGATTATCACGTATGCTTTGCAATTATTCTTCAATTAACAAAAATAAAACATATGATTTTTTTTTTACAAATGCTTAAATATTTTGATATTTTCATTAGCTACAAGCAACTATGGTGAAACAATTCAGAATTATATTTGCAAGAATATTTTACTAGTTTTAGAAGCAGTGCATTTGTTATAAGGATTGTTGTAGAAAAAAGATGAACACAACAATATGCTTACGCAGTTTGGTTTTCCTACGTCTGCGGAGTCTTGCCTACAAAGATAATTACACCTTGTAGGACAAGTGATTCAAGTTCTAACACCTACTAGTTTAGCAATCTCACTTTTGTACCAAAGATCTAGATCTCTCTCATCTAAGTTTTCCTCTTGAAAACTTAAGGTTGAAAACCAAGTAATTCACTTGCTTTCACACTCAATGCACTCACAATTACAATTTCCTTACTGAACATATTAATACTAATTCTCTCCATACAAAATTTATAAAATCCTTATGTATTTAAATTAATTTTGATTTGTCAACATACTAGATCCATGACAATCAATCTTCCATCAACGTAGCAAGATAATTAACATAGAAAATACTCATTAAGTCTAGGATAAATCCTCAAATCTTCAAAATATGTTACCAAGTTACCCAATCCAATATCCTTAAAATAGGGAAGTTGATTTGCTTGATCAATCTAAACCAATCTTCAAGATATGTTACTATAAAAGGTTTGGTTTTCAAAAATGAGCTTGCATAGGTCCAAAATATCAAAAAAGACCACAGCGCAAAGATACTTTTTACAAAATTGTCAACTCTAAAAATGACAAGTTATAATGCTGAGTAGTGCCAAATGTAGTGGGCACTACTTTTGACACTTCACTCATAATTGCCTCAACAGTCTCTCCCTTTGATAATTTTTTGAACAAAACTAGAATAGGGAAACATATAAAATGATAGAAACAAATGCTCCCCTAACAAACTCCCTTTTAATTAATCAAACCTAGCTATAAACATAATTAAGCAAATAATCAATTAATTCCATTAAAGGAATAAATGCATTAACAATTAAAGTACTTAGAATTATATTATAGCAAGTTGAAAGATAAAGGTCCAAGAAAACAAATTAATAAATATTTATAAAAGTAAACATCCGCAAAAACAAATAAAGTCTAAAAGAACAAAATAAAAAGACTACATCACAACAACAACATCAGAAACATATCATCAACAACCTTTAGCCTTTTGCAACCTACCCCTTTTTGTTCAAACAAAGTTTCCAAAAAACTACTAGAGTTGTTTAACTAGAAGATCATTCTTCAATGCCTTGGCACGTTAAACATTTGCCTTAAGTTGAGCAATGGCTTTTTTTTCTTGAGAAGTAATTTTTGTTGGATCTCATGCCTTAAGTGTAGTATTTTTGTCTATTTACAGTTGTATTTTCAAATTAAATAATTTTCTCAACCCAATTCTAATTCTGTTAAAGTTGTGACAACTTTACCATAAAAAAATCTATGAGAAAATATATTTAATTTCCATATTCAACAGATTCAAAATGACCAATTAATTTAATTCCATTTTTAAATTCAATTATTTACTTAAATAATAATTTAAAAAACTTACATTAATTCTCAGGTTATTTCCATACTTAGTGAGAAACCACATTCATTTCCAAATGTAACCCATTTATCTGAATTTATCATTTCTATCCATTTTTGTTCATTTGATTCTACATGCAATTCATTTATAGTTTCAACGAGCTAGTGGAGGGTTCAATTGGACATATGTAATTAGGGCTAAAATGATTTATAATTAAGTTCCAGTTTTTCATGAAAAGTCAATCACTATCAAATAGTAATTAAGCATCCTTCAGAAAGACAAACGATTTGTGGCAACGTTTGCCTTTCATCTATCTTGTAATGCCAGTGAGAGAATACAATTTGCCCATTTCTTGGCTTATGGATTCCATTATCGTGAATGGTGCTACATACTGTAGAAGATGTATACACTACGCATCAGCTTTCGATTCCTAATCTATTTGAACCCAGGCTTTACTTACATCAAAGTATATGAGTCACACACACATAGCCCATCATCCACTCATGATTAAGGTATTGATCAGCCACAATTTTTTGTGGCAAATTAAGCTATTTTCAACACTTAATGAGCTCGTATTCAAGTAATTTATTGGCTTTTTTGTCCAGTCTATAGATTTAGTAATTTTATCCTTGAAATCAATAAAAGAAGAATTTTGGTGTGTTTTTTTGACCTATTAGGCCAATTTGGGCCTAAGGGAGGACTAATGGGTTGATTGAGTATGCAGGACGACGTTTTAGGCTGATGAGTCAATGGACTGCCCTGAATGTTGCAACATTTAGAGAAGATGTTGCGATAACAAACTTCGAACCTAATAGGGAGCATTCAACCTTCAATGTTGCGAAAATCACCTTGCAATGTCGTGACACCCAATTTCGAACTTAAAGGAGGAATACCCATCTTTCAATGTCACGACAACAACAATCCAGACAACAAACTTCAAACTTAGAAGAGGATGTCCAACAACTGATGTCGTGACAACGATTACTCAATGTCGCAACAACCAACTTTGAACCAAATAGGGGGAGTATTTGATGTTCAATGTCGTGACACAGGTCCGACAAGGCCCAATTACCAGCCAAGGGTGTTTTTTGTCTGCGCAATACAAATTAACATGTTTAAAAGACCTTAATGGACCTAATTTGGTCATTTAATAAGGAGACTATAAATATTAGTGCTCAAGACTTAATTGGGGGACTTCTTTTGATTATTAAATTTTCTTGTTCTTAGATTTAGGGTTTTTATTTTAGTTTTCCTGTTCAAACAATTTTTACATTCAATTCAAGTTCAATTCTCTTTTACTCAGTAAATTTACTTGTTTACTTCTGTTTCTGCTGTAATCAAATCATAATCTACATCTATTCTAAGGGTTTTATGAATCGATCTTCAACACACAATTTCAGATATAGATTTCTCTTCTTTCTTCTCTTGTTTTTACATTTCTTTTGAATGTCTAAATTTAAATTAGGGAAAATTGCATCTAGAATGGCCATAAACTAAGAACCCTAGGAAGGTTGACGAGTGGCAATGAGAGTGATTGACTAAGGGTTTAGGGTTTACCCTAAATTAGTTGGCATAGAGTAAGCAAAATTAAACCCTAAGATTGATGACCCTAGGAAGTAACTTAGGTAGATAAGGTCGAAAGGATAGTCTACTAAGCACCACGTAATCTATCCTGGTTTAAGCTATCAGGTCAAAAGACAAGTAAGTTAAGCTGATTAATTAATTATGTTTTAGGCAAAAATGTATTAACTAGGCTAGTTGTTAGCTAATTTGCTAAAACTTGAACTTGAAGTTAATCATGAACACGGATGCAAGTTATTTTTCTGTCTGCATAACTGGATTGAAATTCAATTTTTTATTTTAGATTTTATTTTATGTTAGGTTATAACATCTTTTTATTAGTTTCTTGATGTAATATAATTAGTATGTCATTACTATTTAGACCTATTTATGTGATAAATTGCAATTTAGTTTAGACAAACCTCCTTTGGGTACGATCCTTGGAATACTGCCTTGTGTTCTGTTGTAATGCTTTAAACTATATTACAATTTGACCTGTATACTTGAAGATACCACACTTCTGTTTTTACATTTAATTTTAAATTTACAAGTCTCGATGCATGCATATCGGGGTGCGGTCATGTTGTTGGCGCCGTTGCCAGTGAGGTTTTGGTATTAGATTAGATTGTTAATTTTTGCATGTGAATAGGCTTAGTAGGACAATAGAAAGTGACAGATACACAATTATCTTATTTTTATCTATTTTCTCATATTGCTATTACATATTAATAAACTCAAGTTTCTTTTGAATGTAAGATGGGAACACTCCTTGGAAAAAAACCTTTTGACACAAGCTAACTCAAACCTAGCATTGTGAAACCTATCATTAGCATCCCTCTGTTTGGGATTAACCTGACTCTGTTAACATGGGTCTCAATGAATCTTCAGTTTGATAGTAGTGAAGTATTGGATCTGGTGACATTTCGTAAATAATTCGAACACCTATGCAATACGATTTCATATGTTGAGGTTTCAAATGAAGTAATTAAACTATTGTTAATCTCATTTGCGCTTAGAGATATAACCAGGGTATGGTTAGAAGCTTTATTGCCAGGGACTATCACATCCCAGGAAGAATTTGTACAACTGTTCTTGCGCAAAACCATACCAATGACTGCAATTCTCCATACCTATAATGAATTGTTCGATTTCAAGTAAAGCTCAACAGAAACTTTGGTTCAAACATGATATATATTTAAAAGAATTATTCAGAGACTACTTGGGGGTGGTATTGATATGGAACTACAATTGCAACACCTTTATGGAGGTTTGGACGATTACAATAAAGAATAGCTTGATGTTATTGTAGGGGGTAGCATTTGGACCAAAGTGGCACATGAAATAGTTTTTCTCCTAGAAAGAGTGAGTGGGAATGATCATATTTAGGAAAGAACTAGGAAACCATAATAAAAAAAATAAAGTAGTGCTAATCAATGAAGAAAACCAAATAGAGACCCAGAAGAAGCATTTGAAAGAATCGGGGGCATTAATAGGCATAGGGTACAAGAGCTGATTAAAGATAGTTCTGATAGAGAGGAAGAACAACTCAGAGACAGTGAGAGTAATTCATCAGATGAGGAAGATGAAATGGAAATGAGCTGGTTGAGGACCCTGTGGGAGATGATTTAGGATAGGCTTATCGATTACACATGTGGAAACATTATAAAGAACCGTTGGGACCAGTGGATAATTCACCCGATTAGATGGTTCCATCAATAATCGAACAACTAATTTTGGAATTGAAACCGTTTCATGCATGCTTGAAATATGGATATATGGGTAAGCACAACACCTTACCAGTAATTATCGTCGCTTATCTATCTGCAGAATGAGAAAGGGCATTGTTGGACATTTTAAAAATTATATAAAAAAGCAATTGGATGGATGATTGTTGATATCAAAGAGATAAGTCCAACATTATGTCAACATAAGATATGACTAGAGGAAGGAAAAAACTAGTGGTCGATGCAGAAAGGTATCTCAATCTGGCAATGAAAGAAGTGGTGAAAAAAAAGCTATTAAATTGGTAAGATGCTGGAATAGTCTACTCCATCTTTGATAGTTAATGGGTGAGTCCAACATAGTGTGTTCCAAAAAAGGGCAACTTGATTATTGTGGTGAATGAGAAAAATGAGTTAACTTCAACTCAAATAGTGACAAGATGATGGGTATGTACTGATTATAGGAAACTGAACAATAAAACTAGAAAAGATCACTTCCAGTTTCCATTCATCAATCATATGTTAGACAGATTGGCCAGAACGGAGTATTACTGTTTCCTTGATGGGTACTTGAGACACCAACAGATTCTAATACATCCGGACGATCAGGAAAAAATAACTTTCACATGCCCATTTGAGACATATGCTTTTAGAAGAATGCCCTTTGGGTTGTGTAACGCCTCAACTACTGTAATAACCCATTTTTCAGTGGTGTCAAAAATAGTGGTTTCAGGGCCACAAATCCGACAAGTAAGTTTTTAAATATTATTATTTAATATTTACGAGTCAAATATGATTTTAAAAAGGTTTTTGATATGATAATTTATGTTATATAAATGATTAATTAAGTTTAAGTGGTTTTAGAAAACGAGGTATCGGGACCTCGTTTATATAAACTGAGCCGTAAGTATTTTTATAAATATTTAGGAAGTGTTATTAAGGTTGTATTAAAGTTTCGTTAATAAATTTTAATATTTAGATGGTTAATTAATTAAAAAAAGACTAAATCGTAAAGGATGTAAAATTTGATCATTATTGGATTTAAGTGATTAAATGGCTTAATGAATAAAGGTAAAGGGACTTGAATGGTAATTAAAAAAAATTAAGGAGTTAGTGGACAAATATGGACATGTATGGTTTTTCATTTAATTATTAACCAATGTTAAAATGGTAATTTGATAAATTAAATTAAATTAAATAAAAATAAAAGGCTTAATTAGTATCATCTTTTTGGTTTCTTCTTCAACAACCGAATATCCATGGAAAATTTAAGCTAAGTTTTGGCCATGGTGATTTGTTTCTGCATGGTAAGTAATTTTTACACTTTTTTTTAGTAATTTTGATGTTTTTGAGATCCTTACAACTAGGTCCAACTAGCTCGTACCTTCGATTTTGAAACTGTTAAAGATTTTGAATGTTTCCATTGATGAATATTTGTGATTTTAGATGTTAAATGATGAATTTGAAGTATTAGTTGTTATTATAAGTATTTTGTTAAGTGATTTTTGATGAATTTAACGATTAGGAATTAAATTGTTGAAATAGTAAAAATGCAAGGACTTGATGTGAAACTTTTATAAATATGGGCTGAATTGGAAGTTTTGAACATTCAATTGGCTTGGGTTTGCAATAAAAATGGTTAATTTGCATGTTTTAGGCTTAGGGGCTAAATTGAGTAAAAGTAAAATGTTGGGGCAATTGTGTAAAAATGTCAAAAAGGACTAAATTTCATAAAGTGAATTCGTTTTTCTGTCTAAATTAATGAATTTAATGAAATTATTAATTTAGATCAAGAACGAGTGGAAAATTGAGAAGAAGGGAAAATTACCAAATAGCCCTTGTACTTTGTCATTTTTGCAATTTAGGTAGGTAAGTTCGTATGAACTATAGTCACTTAAATGTTGATTAAATTGATTGTCAATGTGTTGTTCTAATGTAAATGATTCAATATATATATATATATGTTATTATGCAATTTATCATGTAAAGAAACGATTGAAATCTAACGATGTTACGACAATTATCGAGCCCCGTTTGAACCTTTGGAATTGGTAGGATACAAATGACATGTCATTAGGGTTTTCATGTTTTGAGTGCTGATCTTGAATTTCCTACCGATGGCTAAGGTCCTACATTTATTGCAGATACTCCACAGCTCGTCTGAGCATCATCGTGTAGCTTACATTCTGACCCACAGCTCGTGTGAGCAGGCCCATTTCAGAGCTCGTATGAGCAATGATGTAAAGGAAAGGAAATGTTATGACTATATGTTTAGCACACTTTGTGTGAGCTTTCCCGCGTATCCAATGATATTATAAACGGTTCAATGGGCATGAAAAGGGAAGGAATGGTAAGTATTAAAATGACTTATGTCATGAATCTATGAAAAGGAATGAAAAGGTAATGTTCAATGAAAGTATGTTTATGTTCATGAAATTGATGATTTCAAATGATGTTGTTCATGTATATGACTTACCTTATGTTATTTCAAGTGATTTATGAGTTGATGCTCTAACATGTGTTGTGGATAATGCTTAGGCTTGTGTCAAGCTTATGATTGGATTATATCATGCTTAATCTTAACGAAATACATTGAAATGGTAAGTGTTGAAATGGTAATATGCTTATGTTCATGAAAAGGTGGTATAAATCAAAAGATGTATTTTCTTATGAAATGGTTTATCATGTAGTTGATTCCAAAATAATTATGTTTAAATGCACTAGCTTGTGGTTATGGTTAATGTTTATGCTTATGTCTTGTGTGTTATGCAAATGAAACGGGTGAGAATAGATAATGAAATGATAAGTTCATAGATGTGACGAAATATGATGAATTAAAAATGATTGTTGAGTTAAAGGACTTACTTGTAAGGAAGGAATTTACTTATGATATATGTGAATTTACTAATGTCATTAATAGATACATTGATTTGTGAATTGATAACGTAATTAAGCTTACGCTAAGTAAATGGAATGGTAAGTAAGTAAATGAAATGGTTCACCATTTTAAGAAAAGATTGATGATTATGTAATTCAGCCTATATGACCTTATTATGTTATAAATGGAAAGTATTTGAGATGTCAATGAACCTATTCATTTGTGAGTTGATAGTTATATAGTTTGATAAATCTTGAGGCATTGGTATAGGTTTATTTATGACTTATAAAGTTCATAAAAATGGAATGTTATGTTTAAAGTTCGTACGAGCTTACTAAGCATTTAGTGCTTATGTGGTTGTCTTTCTCTTACTTGATAGATTATCAGAAGCTCGACCTGTTTGGAAGCTAGTCAGAGATCTATCACACTATCTAGCGGTTATATTGATAGATTTTGATGTTTTAGTCAAGGTTATAATGGCATGTATAAGTGGACTTGTGTTGAATGATCTAATTGTTGTGATAGGTATAAGTGTTATTATGGTTGATGTTTTTATGGTGTTTTGATGCCTTTTTGGTTGATGTTAATATGGTTAAATTGATACATGTTTGGAATGACCATATTTGGTATATTTATAATGAAGCCAAGTTGAGTTATGCTTTGAGGTAGATATGAGCTATTTGAAATGGTATAAATGCGGTCAAATATGGTGAGTTTATGTTGAAGAGATATAGGTCAATTTATGATGGGTTTTGAGATGGAAAATGAATTTGGTGCTGATGAATGACATGTGTTAAGTACATGTATATGTTTAGGTAAATTGTATGTTGCATTTGAAGTGCTTATATGGCATATTGGTTGAATGGAATTTGGTCATTTTATGCATTTTTGAACATGTTTTGATGCTTCGGTCATATGTGCAAATGATATTTAGGTGCATGTTTGATGTGGGTAAAGGAAATGACTTGATTTTGACCAATTTCTTGTCCACACGGCCTAAGACACGACGTGTATCTCAGTTGTGTGTGACACACGGCCAAGCGACACGGCCGTGTGTCCCCTGTAGGTTTTAAAGGTTGCTTTTCAAAAGTTACACGGCCTAGCACACGGCCTGGCTCACGGGCGTATGGCTTGGCTGTGTGACCCAACTCAAAGAGTTACACGGGCACAGACAAGGGCGGGGACACGACCATGTGTCCCTACTTCAATTGTTACATGGTCTAAGACACGGGAGTGTGTCTCAACCGTGTGAGTCACACGGCCTGGCCTCACGGTCGTGTGACCCCTGTAATTTTAATTATTCTAGCTTTTTCATAAAGGTTCTAAATGTTTTCGATTTAGTTCCGAATCATTACTAAAGTATTTCTAAGGCATTGAAGGCTCGATTAAGGGACGAAATGTTTATATATGATTGAACTATTCTATGCTTAATGAAATGTCTGGAAATCAATGTTTTTATGTTACAGTTTTATGGTAATACTTCGTAACCCTATTTCGGTGACAAATATGGGTTAGGGGTGTTACAGTTACTTTCATGAGATGCATGATAGAAATTTTCACCGATTTGATAGAAGATGGGTTGATTGTTTTTATGGATGATTTCTCAGTATATGGTGATTTATTCACGGAATGCTTGAGCAACTCAAGAAGAGTTTTGGAAATATGTGAGGATACT
This sequence comes from Gossypium hirsutum, assembly GCF_007990345.1. Lineage (NCBI taxonomy): Eukaryota > Viridiplantae > Streptophyta > Magnoliopsida > Malvales > Malvaceae > Gossypium > Gossypium hirsutum. The sequence goes on along the minus strand of NC_053442.1, from coordinate 23,474,248 downwards.
AGACATGACCATTTTATGGTTTGATTGTTTGTTATGGATTGCTTAATTGGGAGAACTGTCATTTTATGGTGAATGAGGAAGTGTCCTGGGGTATCAAATCTTTAAAAAGGGGTTTGAATTAGACATGGCCATTATTGAAGTTATTGAGAAATTGCCACATCCGAAGATAGTCTATAGAGTTTGGAATTTTCTAGGTCACGCTGGTTTCTACAAACGGTTCATAAAAGACTTCTCTCAAATTGCGAAGTCACTGACTGAACTTAGAGGTGATCATGGGTTGGGCTACCCAGCCTGGCTCGACGGCCCGCCTAAAAAATGGGAGGGTTCGGGTAAAAATATAGGCCTAAAATATGGGTTTTGGCAAAAAAATGAGGCCGTTTAGAAAACGGGCCGGGCCTCGGGTAAAACTTTTTTGGCCCAAGCATAGCCCAGCTCGAATTATTTATTAAATATATTTTTTTAATTTTTAATCAAATATATATTTTTTTATTTTTAATCAAATATATATATTATATATATTAAATATATATTTAATTGGCCCAGCTCGGGCTTAGCAATTTTCTTTCGGGCCGAGCTTGGACAAATTTTTAGGCCTATATTTTGGGCTAGGCCAGGCCCGGGCCTAGAAAACGGGCCTAAAATTTTGTCTGGGCCCAACTTGAACCCAGCCCGGCCCAGCCCATGATCACCTCTAACTCAACTCTTGCAGAAGGACACATTGTTCGTATTTGACAAAGAGTTTGCTTAGGCCTTTGAGGTACTCAAACAAAAGTTAATTTTAGCTCCTATTATAAGAAGTCCGAACTAGATACAATCCTTTGTTTTCTTGTGTGATGGTAGTGACTATGTTATTGGGGGCAATACTGGAGCAGAAAAGGGATAAAATATTCCATGCCATTCACTATGCTAGTAAAACATTGAACCTAACCCAGTGCAATTATACTACTACTGAAAAGGAGATGTTAGTAGTTGTGTTCGCATGTGAAAAATTTCTTCCTTACTTGATGGTGAATCGAGTATATATTTACATTGGCCATTCATACCTAAAATATGCCATGAAGAAGAAAGAAACAAAGGCTAGATTAATGATGTGGGTACAACTATTTCAAGAGTTTGACCTTTAGATCTTATATAGGAAAGGATGGAAAACCAGGTTGCAGATAATCTCTTAAAGCTGGACATAGATGGGGAGAAAGAAATTGACATGGCAATAAATGAAAAATTTATCGACGAGTAGTTGTTCCAAGTTGAGTAATGATAGGTGATGCACATATCCCACAAAATGCCTTGGTATGTTAATATTGTTAATTATCTGGCATGAGGGTTTTTTCCTGCAAATGCATCATGGCAGCAAAAAAAAAAAAAGATAATGCATGACTTAAGAAAATATGTATGGGAGGAACCGTATGCCTTTCGACAATGTGCTGATCAATTAATTAGACAATGTGTGGTAAAAGAAGTGGACGATCTTCTGACAGGATGTCATACATCACCATGTGGGGGTCATTTTGAAGGAAAAAGAACGACACAAAAGATATTACAATTGAGATTTTATAGGCCGACTGACTAACTATAAATGTGTTATTGTTTAAATTTAAATAATACACCAAAAATATAAGAGTTCAGGATGGCGGTGTCCGGAAGTGTATGGTTCAAATTGTAATATAGTTTAGTTCAACAAAATACCTTGGAAGTATTCCAAGGATTGTACCTAAGGTAGGATGGAATAAATAATGAAAACGTGTAACGCCCTAAACTCGACCTAGGTGTTATGACCGAATCTTGAGGGTTACATTCTCTACTTAAAGCTAGATTGTTTGGTTTCCAAAAATGTTGCTTATTCTAGCATTAGTAATTTTGCAAAAACTCATTTCTGTTTATTCCCTAAAAGACTTATTTATTGTCAAATAAGTGTTTTTGAAAACATCCATTGAATCGAACTGAAAATCGTAATATTAACATATTTTTTCTTTCTAAAGAAAAAGACAAAGAAGCTAATTTGCTTATTCTAAATTTGCAGTGGTAAAAATTCTTAAATGTCTCAAATTTGAAAACTGAACATCCTTTTTAAACAACAAAAAAATTATATGGTATAATTAAAACTAATTTACGGAAAACCCAACAGAAATCCAAAATCAAAAAAATAAAGTCCGAATATTGTCTATAGTTCGAATCAAAGTCCGTAATTTATAAAAAATAAAATTTTATCATCTATTCATTTTAGAGAATCCGAATCATTGCTCCCAAACGCTACACAATCCTAGTACTGAGGATTACCTAAGAAGATAAAAATAATTGGGTGAGCTATGAGGTTCAGTGTGTGCCTTAGTCCAAAAGCATAACAAAAAAAAACGCACAGAAATATCAATTAGAATAGATAACAGATGGCATGTCATCCTAAGTAATGCATAGTTTCAAATAGAATAGATTCTACCCCTATCCGCTACACACCATCTCCATCCATCCAACACACTAAATAGGGTTATGTTAGACCCATCCAACCATTACACTGAATATGTGGTCATATGCCATTAAGTATTATGCAGACAAGCTGCCAAATATATTTGTGAAAATTTTTCCAGAAATAGATATATGTGGTCAAGCCACCAAAAATGCAGTCAAATTGCTAGAACAGATATGTGGTTAAACCAGTAGATAGTGCAGATCAGTAAGTTGCCAAAACTTCCTCCACAACATAATCACATCCTTCTATAATGCACGTGCAACATCATAACTCATATACAAATATATTCAGATTAAACATGCTTATTTATAAGCCTATTAGATTAGAACATGCTAATGGTACTATCAGATTTACAGATCATATATATAATTTATACATAAAGTATGCACACACAACATAAACAATAGATTTCATTGATCGGATAATCATACATATCATTGATCAGAGTCTATGAAACTGTTAACCTTGAATACACAATCCAAAACTCGCCCCTAACTAAACTTACTCAAAATGAACCTACACGCCTTACCTGGCATAGCCCGTGTGGCCCGCACGAAAGAAAAAAAATAAAATAAAGGGTGAAATCCACTTTTATTTTAAAGAGACATACTATAAAAATAGACTAGTTTATGAAACTTCTTATTTGGAAGGGAATAAAGAATGTTCCAAGTTAGAAATATTAAAAAAAGTAAATATTTATTATGGATTGAAAAACCTCCTATGACACTTCTTTTTAATTCTAAACAGTGGAATCGACCTTTACGATATATAAAAATGATCGATTTAAAAATGCTATAAAAATGAAATGTCACAAAATTTTTTTATACATGTCAAAGTAATGGAAAAGAAAAAATATCTTTCACGTATCCACCCAGTGTAGCAACTTTTAGGGAAATGATATAAAAAAAATATTTTTACACAGGAAAAAATGTTTTCTGATGAATTGTGTACTGATTGGAGTTTTATCAATGAACTAAAAAGAAGAAATTTTGGTAAGGAGTTTATAAAAAGAGTTGAATCTTTAGATAAGGAATCTTTTGATCGCACACGGCTGAGCGCACGCCCGTGTGGCTCATATGACCATACACATGCCTGTGTGGCGTCAACAGTTTTGATATTTTCACTATTTTTTAGAAATTTGAGTTAACGCTACACATACAAATCGTGTAGGGTTAGGTCACACACCTGATGATTTTGAAAAATGATTCTACGACACACTTCCAAACCCTGAAAATGAAATTCAAAATAAAGTAATTAACAATGACTTGCTAAATCCAAATCCCTAATTTGGCCACAAGCATTAGACATTCGGCCCTAACAAGAAGAATCAATCCCTAGCAAAGGCATTTGATCACTTACCAACAGAACAGCGGTCCAACAATCCCCTCAACCGCTAAAGGTAAATCACGCATCTCATGATCTTCTCCTAACAATGCATCAAAACAATCAAATTAAGAACTAAGAACAAATTAAAATATTATTTCCTAACCCTAGAAACTTAACAATCGAAAATAGTATATCACCAACAGGAATTCCATACTCTTACCCAACACCAAAACATAGAAGAGTGCCAACGACATCGAATTTGGGACAACTAAAAAGAAATTGAACAATAGAACTCATGCCAAACTAGGAATTGAAATCAATAAAGATAAGAAGGCTAGAAAACTTGTGAGAAAGAAGCAATTTCAACAGAAGAGAGAAAAGATAATGAAACTTGTGGGGGAATGGACGAAAACAAGAGTGGGAGAGATTATTAGGGATTATTTTCAATAAAATAGTTTTTACTTAAAAAAACTCTAATATCTCGACTAACTAGATTTATCGACTAACCCTATCAGGCTGATTAGAATTTGAATATAACCCAATCTTGAGCACATGGACGGTACAAAAAGGGAGAAACAAAAGGAATTCACCTTTGCATACACACATGATTCAAACTTCAGAGCAAAGGGTAAGTAAAGACCTTACCACTGAACCATCGGACTCATTCTTGCCAACAACTTACAAAAATTAAAGATAACCCTTTCGAAACAAATCATATATGGAATCAAAATTAATAAAGAAAATCTTAAGGGTAGGGAATTGAACATACGACTTCAAGCACACAGCCAGACACCTAACCACTAAACCAAATCAATTTACTTGACACAACTCCTACAACATTTATTTAAAAATAGGCCGTGACCACACTCTCGGTTCATTAAACCAATTTCTATTAACTTAGTTTTTGGGATGTGACAAAATGTTTTTACAATAATAACAAGTCTAAGTAATAGTGATTTGTTCATATATTACGATTAACAATAAAATAAATGAAGAGATAAAAATTAATAAATAATGAAAATAATTAAGTAAATAAAAATAAACAAACAAAATAAATCGATAAATCAATTAGGAAGATTAACTCACTTTAGGGTTTGTAACTAACTTCGAATTGGATTTTTAGGGTAGATTAGTCATTGATTAACTAATTATTACCTCTCGACCTCTAATTAACTAATCGATTGGTTGATACTCGCTTACCTCCCGACCTCACTTTCTTAACTCAGATAAATTATGATTTACTCGGTTTGACTTATCTTCCGACTTTGTCTAGCCTATGATAACTTATTAGGGTTGTCGAGCCTAATAGTTTAAGAACACATAATTTATACCAACTAATCTTTCTCGAGAAACCCTAAATCCTCTGTTAATGACATCCCCATCCACTCGTTCATCTCCTCTAAGGGATTTAGTCACTCATGTTATTCGTAATCTCAACTTCAATTGAATAAACCATGTGAGAAACACGATCGATTCGAAGAAGAAAAAAGATTTGAATAATCATGGATTGAGTATTGAATGAGAAATGGAGTAGCAAATCTCTCGATTGAAATAAAGAAATAAAATGAATGCAAAGAAAAATATAAATTGAATACTTTAATTAAATAAACAAACTCTTTAATTCCAATTGATTTCAAGAGGAAAACAAGAAAGCATTTAAAAAGCCGAAAAGAAAATAAATTAAAACTAATTCTAAACTACGAGGGTTTTTAAAGGCATCTAGGATGACTTAGTTATGTCAAGCCCCTAATGTTATATTTATAGAGGTGTTGGTAGCCCAAATTAGGTCTTTGGCACATCCTAGGTCTTCAAATAAGTTTGATTATCGGACGAAAATATCCAGTAAGCTTGGGTAGCATGTCGATGTGTGTCACGCCATAACCCTTGCATGGCGCGACAAGACACCAAAATCTTGCCTTGTGTTGTTTGATTGAGACTTTGAAATCCCAGAAAGCTTGTGCATCACTTGACCCTTGCTTCCACGTCAATTGTGCCTTTATATCTTCATTCTACACACTCAGTTGAACATATTAGCACAACTTAAGGCTTGTGTCAGCCTATTGGGTCATAACACCTGCAAAATGTGTTAAAAACACTTAATTTATTAAATTTTATTCCTAAGGCCTAAATACTGAAAACGTAAATTAAAATACTAAATTGCTTAGAAAATAAGCTTCTTGACTGCAAAATTGATCTGAATTGACCACTACATTTGACGATAGGTCAAATACCCCCACACTTAAATCTTTGTTTGTCCTCAAGAAGACTACCCAAAAGCAAGATAAAAATCGAAATAAATAAACATGCAAATAAAATAAAATGTACTTGGGCTAGCTTGATACACAATATTGGGTCGGAGCATCGACATTAGGGAGATTTACCTAAATATGTAATTCTAGTTAGAAATTTAAACAATTCAAAGTTATTTACATCTAGGCAGATTAGTGCAATAAATTACAAAATAGACAAGTTGAATAAAATTAAATATATTTTCCATCAAATTGTTTATACGAATATAGTACTTATTTTTGTAGAGTATAGTCGGTTCGAATATTTCTTTCCTACTCGTTTATTTTTATCCATGCTTTGATCTCTAATGTAGTAATGTTTCCCTGATGACCCTTATGATTTTATTTTATTTGTGCCAACACTATCGAGATTTTTCTCGGGAATTTTTTGTAAGAGTTATACTAGTCATAGTGCACAGTTTCAATAACCATGGATTTTACCGATTATTATCTTTTTAATTCAACCCTCCTATACCTCTACAAATATAATTACCTATCCATATTTACGTTTATCACTTGGTATATTTAATCTTTTTTTCCTATTTATACTCTAATAAACTGAAATAATTAGTCTAAATATAAACAACCTAAATTATTTTATTGCAAGCTAAATTTACAATGTAAACAAACAACTTAGGTATATGCTCATAACCAATCACTTGTATTTCTACAAGCTCAAGCACAAACATGCAATTAAAAATTAAAAACTGCTAAAAACAAAGAAAATCAAATAACTAAAAAAAAGAATTTTTTAAAAAAAATTTCCTAAGTCACCCCACAGTTTATTCGGAACATTGTCCGTAATATGAAACTAAAAATATAAAGGCAAGAGGTTACTCGATTGGCGTGACACGTGCAATCTCACTTGGTGGGAGTACTCTTCCTTTTGATTTTGGCTCGTGATTGTAGTGCCGTAAAAAATCACGGGGTTCCTACAAAAGAAAAATTAAAAACACATACACATATATATAGAAAATACTAAACACTAACTAATTAAACCAACGAAAAAATTAAAAATCATTCCACAAATAAAATACATAATCCAAAAATAAAAATGTTTGGTTTCAGTCGGACTCAGATTCCGACTCCTCCATTAGCTTCCAAATTCTCCTCTTCTTCTGCTTGCCGTGATCGCTTTTATTGGTTTTCTTTGGAGTCGATACACGATTTTTTTCTTCCTTATTACTACTTCCCTCCGGTTGTTATCTCTAGTAGCGTTGCCTTGCATTGTAGTATGCCTACCGTTTGTGGTTGATCTCTCGATTACGCTTCTAATTTGGTTTGTCGCATTCCCATTCGTGTTTGTTCTTTGCATGACGGGTATGTTGCTATCAACCAAATAGTTTTTATGCCATAACTTCTAGCATATTGTTTTGCAATTGGCTTGATGTAGGCAATACCTTTTATTGTATATTCAAGATGTGCTCAAATGTCGTCCTCTCTTAATGTAGCTTGCTCTTTATTTGTATCGATAGCTTGCCATTGATTTGTGGGCTTGACGATCTTGAAGCGGTTTCCCCTAGGGGATGGTTGTGGCCATTGGAAGTCTTTAATTCCATATTTATCAGCTTCTCGGGTTGCTAACTTCCTATGTTTTGATTGCATGCAGCTTGATATTCTAAGTGTTGGTGTATTCGCGCGATCGTTTCTTCCAATGTCTGTTTTTGTGGCTTTTGTATGCTACATCTTGCTTTTATTGTGTCCATATGTGGTTTGAATGGTTCGGAGCTTCTGTCTGTGCTTTGCCTTGCTGCCATTCGATGTTATTTCGTCAATAACTTGTCTAGGCTTGGTAGGGGAAGACAACTATATTCGGGAAAATATTTGAGGTCGATGGCTTGAAAAGTGTTGGTTGCTAATAAATACATTATATAGAGGCATTCTAGGGCTAGATTTTTAGTGCAATGTTGGAGATATCCGTGAAGATCACTTCAAACCAAGATTGAAAAGTTTTCAAAAATGGTATGAATGTCGCGCAACAGAGAGTGCATAACGCAACAGTACACTAGTTGTTTCCGTGTTTGTATTGACTTTGAGGTTGTGTCGTGCCATAACTGTAATGTTGTGCAACACAACTTTAGTGTGGCCTCTATGGGACTTGTAGCAGATCTTCGGTTGTCTGTATATGCGCCCTACTAGTGTCTAGCTTCCCCATTGCTTTCGGAACCTATTTTATGCTGATTTTAACACAAATTAACTAATATAATTCCTAATCTAACAAATCAAAAACAAATTAGCATACAATATTTATAAATAATTAAAATCGATGGTTTGAAATTTATGTTACACTATCAAACTTTTCCGGTAATTCCTTGAATTTTACCATTGACTTCAACTATCGATCTTGCCCGTCTAGGCTTTTCCAATCACTCTTTATTCCAACAAAGTCTCGCCATTTATCTTGTTCTCGCATCTTGTGAGTACGTATAGTTACCCGACTCAAAAAATACCTTTGATCGAGGTTGTTAGAGGTTAAATTGAATAAAACATAACACTCCTCCCTAGCTAATCCCTTACTTGGAATCACAACCACATTTGAACACTTCTATTTCGTCATCGATCTTTATGATTAACTCATTTCACTCGAGATCGATAGTCGATTTAGAAGTGTTCAGAAATGACTTACCCAACAAAATGAGGATTTCTCAATTTTCCTCGGAGTCGAAAACTACAAAGTCAACAAGGATTATAAATCCCCGTACCTTTACCAATACAACTTCAAGTACACCTTTTGGGTGGACTAAGGATCTATCGACAAGTTGTAGCATTATTGAGGAGTTTTTGAGATCCTCGAGTCCGAGTGTCCGATAGATCGATAGGGGCATTAAATTTATGCTAACCCTTCAATCGCAAAGGGATTTGCTTAAAAATATATCACCTATCTCTATTGAGATTGTAAAATTACCCAGATCTTTTAACTTTAGGGGTATCTTCTTTGCAATTAATGTGCTACACGATGCATTAATGTCAATTTGCTCATCCTTTTTCATTTTTCTATGTCGTTTCATGATTTCCTTTAAATACTTGGCATATTTTGGAATTTTATCAATGAGTTCTAATAATGGAAAATTGACATTGAAATATTTAAATAAATTCAAAAAAATTATAAAATCTTCCTCGTCCCTCTTTTGCTTATTCTCTAATCGTGTCAGAAATTTAAATTGGCATATTTGTGCAATTATTATATACATAGTTGGTTGTGTGGGATGGAATTCCCTTGTTTTTTAGCCCCATTTTACTAAGGTTACGAAAGGCCTGATAAGATGAATGAATTCAAGAATGTCTAGTAATATACAAAGTTTCACATTTGAAAGTACGAAAGATAAAAATGAATTAATGATTTTTTGAAAGCAATTGAATTAAAATATGCTTGTTACTTTTGTTTATAAGATGATTGATGTTGACCAGTTCTTTACAAATTGTGCTTATATGATGTTATTTGTATTTTTTTTAATTTTAGAAACTAGCTCAATGATTCTTGTTTTATATCGTGTTTACCTTTTTCCAATAGGTAAACTTAGTTAACTTCTACAGGGAGACAAGGTAAGATTGTAATGTCCATTTAGACTTACTAAGCAATTATGCTTACGCACTGTTGTTTTTGCATTTGTTGATTCATGGGTTCGTGAAGCCAAGCGAAATTCAGGAACTATCATTGAGATCTTTAAGAGTTTGAAAATGTCATATTGTTAAATGTGGCATGTACTAGGGTGTTTATATTTAAATATATTAAGTTCATATTACTTGGTTATTGTGTTGAATGCTATTAAAATGTAAGCATGGAAGCTCTACTTGGTATTTCACTATACTATCCTTCTTTTGGTTAATCAATGATATGTATGAATACTCTACTTTAGAGATCATTGATTGTGATTTTAAAGTGTTTTGTAGTAGTTTTTTTTATATAAAATTGAGAGTACTTTAAGTAGGTGACCGCCGCCAGACGTGTGAGCGTCTGGACTAACAAAGTAGTAGTGTCCACAAGTATACAAGTTAAATTGTAATATAGTAAAGTGTTACAACAAAACACTTTGGGAAGTACTCCGAAGATCGTACCCAATGGAGGTTGAATTAAATGAAAAAGTAATTTTCTACACTAACTAGGCTAAACAGTAATAATCTAAAATTATATTACGAAAAAAACAAAATAGAAGTAAGTAATTAAAATAACATAAATTAACTAAGATAAAAGACAATCAATGTAACAATCAAAATCAATCTAATTAAGCAGGTTGAAGTTTAACTCATTTCAGTGTTCCTAATTAACTTTAGAGCTTGGGTTTATCGAGTTAGCTATTAATTAACTAGTTATTACCTCTTGGACTCTAACTAATTAACTAATCGACCAATAAATGCTTATCTCTCGACCTCACTTTCTGAATAGGGATAAATTATGATCTACTCGATAATCTTACCTCTTGATCTCGTTTATCCCAAATTACTTCCTAGGGTCGTCAATCCTAGGGTTTCATCGCACATAATTTAAACCAGCTAACTTAAGCTCAAACCCTAATTCTTACATTAATTATTCACACAGTCGCTCATTAATCTCCCTGAGGAAACTAACACTCATGGATTGTCACACCCAAATTAAATTTAATTATAGTAAATTCTTGAACAATTGTGAGTTCTAGCTAAGTGGTTAAGAGCAAGCTAAGCTTCCCTAGTGAACCAATTTCAATCCCCCTCTCTTTATTTTTAAAAAGTTTTTGCATTTATATTATTGGTCAACCCCTATTGTCGTCCCTCCTTCTTGCCTTATAAGGGAGATTCTTTCCTTCCTTGTAATGCTCTACTTTCCCTTCCTACTCCTTATTTCACTCCACATGTCCGTTTTCTTGCCATTTTCCCCCTTTTTACTCCCTTTTGTCTCTCGTTCTTTCCAGTAGAGTGTTAACTAGTATAACCGTCCAACCTTTGTAGTGTATGCACACATTTTTTTTCATTCTTGCAACACTCTTTCTCTTTCTCTCCTTCCTCCTCCCTTTGAACCTCATTGTGATGCCCCTTCTTGGTTGCTCTCCACCCCTTCTTGCTTCTTTTTCTTTTATTTTGTTGTAACAATCATCATTTCCACCACCATACACCACTCCTCGTCCCTTAAGCCACCTTTTCACCACTCCTATTAGCCACCACCACCATCCGCCGTCGTGACCATCGCTGTCTATCATCGACTAACTACCATACACCAATAGTTTTTCTTCATTTTCCCCTTTCTCTTATTATATAAATTTTTTATGTTATAATTTCAATCCATTCATTCTCTCTAGTTGTGTGATATATTAGATATCGTTGGCATAGCTCATAATCTTTGGTGATCCTTATCATCGTGTTCAATTCTTTGTTTAACAAGATCGTAAGTACTCTAAATCTTGGATATCATTAACATTTCCTAACTCTTAAATGAATGACTGAACACTATATTCTAATTTTGTGCATTTGGGTTGAAGGATTGTTGTCAAGTTTGCAATCTTCTATGATTTAGGGAGTGGAGATTATATTTGACCATAAAAGCATAAGTATTATCAAAACAATCAGTTTTCTATTCGAATATCCTAATATTGGGCTTAATGCGGTACAAACAAAAATATTGTCATATGTTTAATATTCATATTTATATCTTTATAATACCATAATTTAGATCGAAGATTTTGGACGATCGAAAAAAGGTGTGTGCCTTACCTTACTTACTTACATATAAAAGTGAAGTTTGATTATGTGATTGTTATGAATATTATATAGTAGTTTAAATCTATGTTGGCTATTTATGCAAATGTAATATTCTGAAATGCTCTAAGGTATGTACTATGACTACAAACTTTCTGTTGAACAATTTGTTAATGGATGAATTTATATGTTTGTTCTCACTCTCATATTTTGAGATTAAATGAAATGTTTTTTTATTAAGTAATCGGATATCATGATAAATTATTGATATTGTTATTTTTGTTCTGATTAAGCATGAAAATAAACCCATGCCTACTATTCTGTAAAAAAAAATTTGATCGCATGTTAAGGATGCCTATTGAGCTATATATGTTTCTATATGTCATATCACATTGCATGGGGTTGAGACTGTACGGAAAGGAAGAAGTTTTTGGAAGTTTAATGATCTCCACATTCTGGTGGTATATCCACATATTCTGGAATTATATTTGCAATATCTGGTGGCTTGTCCACAATTTTGGTGTGTTATTTGATGGATGAGTTCTAGGAAAGTATTTAATGGTGTGTACTGGTGTTGGGTAGGAACTTTTCTAAAAAAGTCTGTATTGAAGTTACCATACATATTGACATCAATAAAATTGGACTGCTTATATATCTTATGTTATATTCTGAATTGTATGTTTTAAATTATTATTTGTTATATAAGTTAAGTTTAACACTGAGCTTATTAGCTCACCCCTTAGTTTTGATTTGATTTCAGATAATCCCCAAGGTTAGGAATTTAATACAGTTATTGGAGTTCTCTGATGTTTTTATTCTTAAATACCTTAAACTTTATTAAATGATTATTTTTTTAGACTATAATAATTTTCTTATGGACTATGGGATGGGACTTTATATTGGGATTTTTATTTTATATTTGCATGATTTGAAGTTATTATCCGCTCACTAATGTTTTATTGAAAATGCATTAAAATCGATTTTTAATAAAAATATGATTTTTAAATCATTTTTCTATTGCAATACTTAAAAGTTGGTTTTTAACAAAATATAACTCAGATTTTCCAAAATAATTCATCTTTATAAACGAAACTCTTAATATCCTTAATGATTGTAAAATTAATATGATTTTTTCTTGAAACAAAGTATATAATCAAGATCTCTAGCCTGAAATAAAAAGACAATTGGTTTTAAAGAGTGATTTAAAATTGGAAAGTTTTTTCGTGCCATTGCAATAGCCAATGTAATCTTGAAGATTCGACATTACGTCTAGGCTAGGTTTTGGAGGTTACATCTAGTGGTATTAGGTCAAGTTAAAAAACTCAGACTGTGGTTTTTCTTAAATCTGTATGCATGTTTAAAGAGGGTATTTTGGGAACCATGCCACAAATAAATTTTATTTTAGAAAAGTTTTACTTTTTCAAAAGAAAAATCTGAGACTCCGAGGCGGATCCTAGATAAGTACTTTTTTTCTTACTGAAACTATAAAAAGACAATAGATTGTGAACTTAGGTCAACTATTAGACTGAAAATACTTAGGTTAATAATGAACTCATTTTTAATGAAATGAACGTTTGAGGTGTACGAACCTACGGCACTTGAGCTTGTGGAGCACAAGGCCACGATTCCCAAATTGAATCATTTGTGTCTTAAGTGCATACTCTTAAGCTTGTGGCTAAGCATGTTGAGAATGCATCTACCATTGAGGGTAGTTCTCATGATCTTACTGACGGTGTTGTATCACAGACCATTCTGAAGGTGCTTCAGCACGTGGATAGAGCCCAAACTAGAACCGATAGTCAATGGACTATAGTTGAGAGGCTTAGACCCAATGGAGTTGATTTAGGGGCGTTGCTTGGACGATCCTGACCGTAGTTGAGATTTGGATGGAAGCTATAGAAAGAATTTTGGATGACATGGATTGTAGCCCCGAGCAGAAGTTGAAGGGTATAGTATTGTTGCTAAGGGACGAGGCTTACCGATGGTGGCAGTCCATTATAAGAGGTACTGAGGTAGAGAGATTGACTTGGGACTATTTCCAACAAGATTTTTGGAAGAAATACGTGGGCACTAGATATGTTGAAGCCCGAAGGTTGGAATTTATGGAGTTGAAGTAAAGAGAAATGTCTGTGGCCAAATTCTTGAGGCTTATTCGGTACACTCAGGGGATGGTTGTGATTGAGCAAGATAAGTGTGCCAAAATTGAGAATGGGTTATAGTATGATTTGATGATCCAGGTTGCCCCACACCAAGAGAGGGTTTTTGAAACTTAGGTGGAGAAAACCAAAATTTTTTAGGAAGTTAAGCATGTAGAGTGTGAGAAGAGAGAAAAGGCTAAGGCCCCTGCTAAGAGGGATGTTGGGCTCACTGTCATGGCTTTGCAACCCATTAAGCAAGCCAGAGATGATAAAACTTGATAGAATACACATGTTATTGGCATTGGAGGTAGGACTCATAACTGTGCTTACTGTGGTAAGTAGAACCCAAGTGAATGTTGGAGAGGGATGGGTGTCTGTTTGAGATGTGGGTCTTTAAACTATAAGATTAAGGACTGTCCATGTCGTAACCATCAGATGCAAGCTCTAGTGCAAAACAAGTTAAGAATTAGAGGGTTGGGTAGCAACCTCAAAATGGTCAGGTTCAGTACAAAAGAGGTAATGCTGGGTAGGGACAACGAGTATTGGGTCAGGGTTCAAATTAGACCAATGGCAAATAGCCTGTACTTGTCTATGCAGCTAGACATAGAGAGGATCGTGGTGTAGCTAACATCATAGTAGGTTCTTTTACAGTTAATTTTGTTCAGTACTTTGCTTTGATAGATATTGGTTCTACACACTCATATGTTTCTTGTATGATGATTCATAAATAGAGGATTGGGGTAGAATAACTATTAGTGAAGTAACTATAGTCAGTCCCCTAAGGTAGGTTGTTACTATGTATAAGATTTATAGGAGATGCACAGTGGAAGTTTAGGGAGAAATATTTCTGATAGATTTAATAGAGCTACCATTTGGGGAATTTGATCTAATTTTGGGTATGGATTGGTTGGTGGAACACCAAGTCAGTTTGGGCTGTGCTTCAAAAAAGGTCACTTTGAAGATTTCGATTGGTAAGGAGATTAGGATTGTTGGTGAGTGTAGAGATTACTTATCTAATATGATCTTTGGTTTAGTGGCTGAGAAGTTGGTTCAAAAGGGAATTAAGGCTTATTTAGCCTATGTTTTGGACCTAAGTGTTAATGGATTAATTGTGGAAGGTATCTGTACTATGAGGGAGTTTCTCGACATCTTTCCACAAGAGTTACCTGGATTACCTCTGGAATGAGAGGTCGAGTTTGGGATAGACCTGTTGCCTAGGACTGTTCCAGCGTGTTGGAAAAAAAACCCGATTTCAAAATGATTTTCTTGCACATCAAAAAATTAAAATTTTGAAAATTAATTGGGTTTGTGATATTTATAGCAATAAACCTTAAAAGAATTTGTAGTGTGTGTTTTTTGAAAAGTGGATCCTTAATAGTCTCTAGCTTTCAACCAATCTATCTTCTCCACTATTCTCCTACCACGAACTACTTCGAGTGTGGGCTCGAACCAATTGAATCAAAAACAGAACTAGAAAAAGTTTTCATTTTGGGATGAAAATGAAAATTCTCTTTTCTTTAATAGAAACCGGTAAAATTGTTATTCTAAAAAATATGTTTATATCTTAAGAATAAATTCTCTCTATTTTCTGGTAGAATAACAAGCACTCAAAAGTTCTCTAAATAGCTCTACCAGTGCCATCTATTTAAAGGAAGAGCAAGTATAACCCTCGTAGAGTTGTAGAAGTTTATTTCCACTAGAAAAACAAATCCTAGTTTATCTATGATATGGGGGTGGCAACCCTAGTTAATGATACTAGGGTTTTTCCATTCCACCACCTTACATGAGGGGTTTTGAGCCTCTCTCACATCGGGTTCAATTACAAGTAGTTCTTAGACCTTTTTAACCTAGTACTCTGTAATATGATCCAACCCGATTCAATTTTTCTATTTCCTAAAATAAAATTTAATATCTACATATTAAATAATTTTCTCACCCCAATGTTACCCCAGTTAAATTTTGACAATTTTACACACGGTAAAATTTTGACAATTTTACCCTCGATAAAATTTCAAGAAAATTCGTTCAATATGTCACAACTCAACATGTTCACTATGACCAGATGATTTATTTTTATTTTTGGGCTTTAAAACAATCCGAAAACATAAACTCATTCCTCCATTTTTTAATTAATCCTATATAGGATTACAAGTTTCCATTTTCATTTTCATTTCTATTTTTGGAAACTTACATTCATTTCCAAATGATTCTATTTCTCTATTTCAAAGAAAACCATAATCATTCTTGAATTTTTCCCATTTCTCTTTTTCTATTTATTTTGTTCATTTATATTCAAACACGTAATTCATTTAGGGTTTCAATGAGCTAACTGAGGGGCCGATTGGAAATATGTAGTTGAGGCTCAAATGATTGATAATTAAGTTTTAGCTTTTCACCTATTAATTTTAAACTCTTTTAGTCATGAAGTCATTCCACTATAGTATCGTGACTAAGCTCTCACCAACAACATACCATTACGAAAGTAAATACTCAGTGCTCGTCCAATGACCTTGTTGTTAGTGTGTTACCCTCAAACGATATCCTTAATCTTTTTGGGATAATATTCGTGAAAATTCAATCATTATCAAATAGTGATCAAGTCGTCTATCACAAAGATGGACCACACATGGCCAATTTTACTTTTCATCGACCACGTAATGCCAATGAGAGGATATCATTTACCCATGTTTTGGGCTATGAATTCCACTATTGTGAATGACACTACATACTACAGAAGTCATACACCCAACGCAGCGGCTTTCAGTTCCTTATCTATATGAACTCAAACTTTTACTTACATCAAAGTGTACGAGTCACACATACATAGTCTGCCATCCACTCAAGATTTTGGTATGTCACACTATGAATATCATAAGTGAATAAATTCATAAACAGGTTCAGGATCTATTATGCTTGGGTCTTGTTCAATGTAGTATCATCTAGGAGTCATCCACTCTGATACCCAAAACAAGGCATCTCCCTAATTGGACTTGATAGACAACATATTAGTCTTTCAATCAGTTTGCTTTTTTTTATTAGACTAGGGATATATTTAGGTTCGTCTACTAATACAAGCTATCTTTTTGTACTACGATCCGACCACGTATTATCGCTTAGTATTAGTTAAACATTAGACAAATAATGAGCAATATTTGTTTCCATTTTGCTTTGTGTGCAAAAACCATGTGAGGACAGTATACAAAGTATTAATGTAATTCATGAATAATTTTATTAACCAATCTGTTCGAAAAAATTACAAGTGTACTGAAACAAAAAAATACTACACTCAAGGAACTAGATCCAATAGTCTCTTACTTAACCTAGTGAAGTAAATGAGTCATGTTTCACATTCCTATGCCCCTCCACATATTTTCCAAAGAACTCTCTAGATAGTAGAGTCTTGGTAAAACAAACCCCAAGGTATGTCCTCAGATGCATTTTTTGACTACATCCCCTATTCCATCAAACACTACCGTCTCCTTTAATGTGTTATGTCCTTATATGGTTTCTTTTAGGTTTTTCTATATTCACACTGTAATAGAGTCATAGCTTTTCTATACCTTATATTCTGCCCTTCATAGTGAAGTTAGCAGTGTAACCCTATTTGACACTTATTCACACTATGGACCCACCGTTTAGGATAAAAAATAGTCTAATGTCGATTTCCTCAAATCACAACACAATTGGATGTCAGAATTAATATATCCGATAGGTGTAAGGTCTCTTCCGGAATACACAAGCATATAATCTCTCGTTCTCTATAAATACTTGAGTATATGCTTAACTAATTGCCAGTGCCTGAGTCCTGGATTCGCATTATATCAACTTACCAACCCCACTACAAAATAGATAAATGGGCGTGTGCCTAGCATATCGTACATGAGACTTCGTACTGTCGAAGCATATAAAGCCTTTCTCATGTTCTCTCTTTCTTCCACTTTCTTAGGACAATCTTCTAAAGAGAATGAAATCCCGATACGGAGGGTTGATTTCCCTTCTTCGAATCGGTCATTGCATAATGCTCCAATATGTTATCTATGTATGAAGCCTGAGTTAGTGCTATCATTTTTTTCTTTCGATCCCTTAGGATTTGAATACCTGAAAAAAAATTAGCTTCTCCCTAATCTTTCATGCTAAATTGTTAGGTTAACCACAGTTTAACCGATGATAATGTCCCTACATCATTTCCAATTAGTAGGAAGTTATTGACATATAGAACGAGAAAGACCACATTTTCATCCCCTAAACATTTGTAAACACAAGGTTCATTTACGTTTTTCTAAAATCCAAAACTCTTGATCGTTTGGTCAAATTTTTGATTCCATGAGCGAGATGCTTGTTTATGTCCATATATGGATCTAAGCAGTTTGTAAACTTTATGCTCGTTTTATTAAGCTATATATATCTGGTGGGTTGCATCATGTAGATGCTCTCTTTAAGATAGCCATCCAATAACACTATCTTGACATCATTTTTCCAGATCTCGTAATCAGGAGCCACCACAATGTTTCTTTGTAATCAATACCTTCTTTCTGAGTATAACCTTTTGCTACAAGTCTGGCGTTATAAGTTTCCACATTTCCATCTACATTTATTTTCCTATTGTAGATCTACTTACACCTTATGGGTTTTATCCCTTCTAGTAATTCTACAAGTTCCAACACTGAGTTGGAATACATGAAGTCCATTTCAACTTTCATATCTATTTCCTAGAGCTTGAAATTATCACTTTCCATCGCTTCGTCATATGTGAGTGGGCCATCATCTTTTTCTTCTACAGACTTAGTGTTAAAAACACGTTCACCAGATTGGAAAAACTAAAGCCTACGAGACACCCTCTCACTATGATGAAGCTCCATATGTTGTTGATTGTTTGCAGGACTATTATTAGAAGTTGGTTCTGGAACCGTTTTCGTAGGGTTTTGTATATGTTCTGAAAGCTCCTTGAGTACCTCTTTACTTTGAGGTTTAAAGTCATTCATGTAACTTTGTTCAAGGAAATTAGCATGAGTTGACAATATAATAGTTTGCTTTTTCAGGTTATAAATTAAACCACCCTTTTTTCCCTTTGGACATCTTACAAACATGCAAAATTATGTCCGGAAGCCCAACTTCCTTACATCTTTATCTAATATGTAGGTCAGGCATCCCTAAATCCTAAAATGATTAAGATTGAACTTCCTGCCATGCCATAATTCATATGGGGTTTTTTATGTTGCCTTACTTGGTACATCATTTAGGATAGGAAGTCGTTTGTACAATGTATCCCCAAAAAAAGATTGACAGCTTCGAATAACTT
Source organism: Gossypium hirsutum (assembly GCF_007990345.1). Taxonomy (NCBI): domain Eukaryota; kingdom Viridiplantae; phylum Streptophyta; class Magnoliopsida; order Malvales; family Malvaceae; genus Gossypium; species Gossypium hirsutum. Next base: position 23,455,066 of record NC_053442.1, on the reverse strand, counting down.
AACATTGATTTCTTCTCTTTGCCATAACATTCTGTTGTGAAGTGCCCGACGTGGTTAACTAGGACAAAATCTCATTCTCAATGAGGTACCTTAAAAATTCATCAGATAAATATTCTCCAATTCCGTACGAAACTCTTTGAATTTATCAATTGTTTCACTATTATGGTGAATTAGGTATAAATACCTATATCTAGAATAGTCATCAATAAAGACTGCAAAATACTCGTAATCGCCTCTTGAACTAACACTTATGGGGCCACATACTTCAGTGTGCACAATTTTTAGGGGTTTTTCGGCCTTCGTTCTGTAACACCCCTAACCCGAACCTGTCGCCAGAACAGGGTTATGGAGCATTACTAGAGATTACAAATCAAACAGACAAAAAATACAAACATTTCATATCATATAGTATTCATGTCAAAAACCAATCAAATTCATACATATTGTCCCTTATACGAGCCCTTGAGGACCAAAATACACCTTAGAAACAAATTGGGACTAAATTGGAAACTCAGAGAAGATTTTGGAAACATTTAAAATTTTCAAAGCTGTAAGGGTCACATGGCTGTGTGACTCACACGACCAAGACACACGCCCGTGTCTTAGGTTGTGTGGGCATTCAAAATAGGGACACACTGTCGTGTCCCTACCCGTGTCTGTGCATGTGTAACTCACTGACTTGTGCCACATAGCCAAGCCACATGCCCGTGTGCTAGGCCATGTGAGCATACTGACTTGCACTCTTTAAAAGATACAGGGGACACATGGTCGTGTCACTTTGCCATGTGTCACGCATGACTGTGACACATTCCCGTGTGGACGAAAATAGACCATTTTACAAGCCACATTTCTCACCCAATTTGGCATCCACCTACACTCAACATTTTGCATATACACAAGTCATAAATAGGCATCCAAAACAATCCAAAATCAAGCTTTAAACATGTAAAATCTTCACATACAACAAATATGCCCTTAGGCACCTCAAATAACAACTTATAACATGTAAATCTAAACATACAATATATCCAATTTTTTAAATAACTCATGCATATTTGTACTAAAACTTACCATATAGAACATTAATCAAAACATACCATTTAGTACCATTTATGTACTTGATCTCTAGAATCAAATGGTCATGTATGTCACTTGTAATTTGTGCACTAAAACACCAATACAAACCATTCAAAAAGTAACCTAATTATACATATGTGCTTTCCACAATAAGCACTAAATCACTCCAAATTGTAGTACATATCCAAATGCATATTCAAGTGCCATTAAAATTTTCATCCATCAAACATAAATCAATTCACATATTACCTATACCACACCATACATCAAACATGATAAGGTCATTTATATATACATAGAAAAATATACCAAATGACAAGCTAAAACATATGGCCATAACCACAACATCACACGTAAGCCAACATTAGCCAAAATAACCTATACATGGCATTATAACAAAAATTAAACAACTGAAAGTGCCGAAAGAGCTGATAGATAGTGTGATATAGCTCCGACGAGCTTCCAACCCGAACGAGCTTCCGAATCACTATAAAATAAGAAAAATACACAGAGTAAGCATTTAAGCTTAGTAAGTTCATATAACAAAGAAATTAACTTACCATTTAGTCACATTTAAGGTAAAGCATACAAAGCATATCCAACTCAATTTGGCCAAAAGCCTAAACACATATCCTCATCAACCATGTTAGTCATGTAATTCATATAATATCAAGAAACATGTATGAACTCAACAATAATCAAACTTCCATGTACATATAATTTCCACTTCGTGTATCTATATATTATGCACCTATCATTTTCATATAGCTCATGTAAATACCTATAGTAGTTCGTATTGAACTCTTGTAATCTCATAACAGAACAGTGCCAGTTGAACCATTCAGAATATCGTTGGATACACGGGTAGTACACACGAGGTGTACTGAACTGTAATCCGTCAATTCCTGTACATGTATGCTCATACGAGCTCTGAATCGGTATGCTCTTACGAATTATAAACGGTAAGCTCCTTTGAGGTGAATAATGGTAAGCTCATGCAAGCTGAGTATCGATAAGCTCATACGAGCTGAAATCAGTAACCCTAATGACATGTCATTTGTCTCCAAAAAATTCCTAAGGTTCAAACGGGACTCGGTAATCATTGTACGTCTTCGGATATCCGTTTGGTATTTATATATGATGATTACACAATTCATAAACATATATTCAATTTAAAACATATAAATGTACAATTTCAGAACACGAACTTACCTCAACAAGTGTACATAGATATGGAGGCTACTAATTCGAGATTTTCTCTTTGCCTTGATCTAACTCCGTACGAGGTTTGACAGGATCTATACAAATGAATTTAAATCAATTCAATATAATTCATATTCAATTTAGTCCAACACACATTTTGGAAAAATTACCATTTTGCCCCTATACTTTTAAATCTTTACAATTTAGTCCTTAGGCTCGAAAAAATAAAATTCATTCAATTTTATCCTTACCCAATCCTAGCCGAACTATATACATACTAATAATAGCCTATATTTTTCTACAAATTCATAATTTTACCACACAATTTATCACATTTTTCAATTTAATCCTTAATTAATAATTTCATCAAAAATTCCTTTACAAAAGTTGTTTATCTAACAACAACCATTTATTTTTTATCATCAAAATTCAAAACCCTAAGATTTTCACCAATGGAAAAACTCAAATAATTTAACAGTTTCACAAATTAGTCTCCGGGCTAGCTAGATTAAGCTACAACGATCCCAGAAACATAGAAATTATCAAAAACAGGTCAAAAATCACTTACTTATTGAAAAATTAGGGTTATTTGAAATAAACTTCTTCCACGGCTATTCTAATCCTCCATTTTCGATTGAAGAAATAAAGAAGAAAGCTTTAATTTGGTTTTATTTATTTTATCTTATTAACTAATTTACTTAATTAACTTTTCAAGAATTGAAAATTTACTCAATATGCCAAGCCAACATCCTCTACTATCTCATTAATGGGCTATTTACCATATAAGGACTTCACATTAAATTTCTATAGCTATTTAATACCTTTAGCTATGAGAACCCAACTTTTGTACTTTATGCGATTTAGTCCTTTTTATCAAATTAAACATGTAAACAGTAAAATTTCTTAACGAAATTTTTATACGATATTTCTATCATGATGTAGGCAATAAAATATTAATAAAATGAAATTTTTGACTTCAAATTTGTTGTCCCAAAACCATTGGTCTGATTTCACTAAAAACAGGTTGTTACACGTTCCTTTTGCATTAAAAATTCACTTAGTCATCTTACCTTCTATGCAATATTCACAATGTGGAAGATCAAATTCTTTAAGTGAACTTAAGATGCCATCTTAAACAAGTCTGGTATTTTTTATCGGTTAATACAAACAAGTCTTAAATGCCAAAGGTACGTCTCATTGGAGTGAGAAGTTTTAAGCCTTTTAATTGACATTTCAGTCTCAAGCAGTGTGTACATCTTTGATTTGATAAAATAAAAATTATTTGGCATCCATCCATTACAGATAAGATTACGATTTCTAAATATTTCAATTCCATTATTTAAAGTCACGGTCAAGCTGTCTTTATATAAACATGCAACAAAAATTAAGTTTCTTTTGAAACTTGGTACATAGAAAACGCCTTTTAAAATAATCTTCCTAAAATTATCAAAATAAAGATGTATGCCTCCTACTGCTTCAGTTGCCACACTTGTCTTGTTCCTGATCCACAATGATAAACTCTTATCTCTAAGATTTTTCTTCTCCTCAAACCCCTATAAAGAAACACAAATATGATTAGTGGCCCCTGAATCAATGACCTAGTGGTCTATCGAGTCTTCCACTAAACGAGTTTCTATCATCAAGAGCTTCATACCTTTGCTTTTGGTAGCTAGGTTTTCCGTCCACTCTTTACAGTTTGTCTTGAATTGCCCTTTCTTACTGTAGAAGAAGCATTTAGGCTTTGGTAAGTCTTTAGGCTTTCTAGTTCTCTTCCTTACCACTTGTGGTGGCCTAGAGACTTTAGCCTTTCCTTTCTTAGCACGCTTTCCCTTCCCTTTTGAAGAAGAAGTGATGACTATATTTGAGTTTGCTCTTCGGACCGACTAATTGTCGCTCAACATTAACCCATAAGATTGTAACACCTTCATGAGTTGTGTAAGAGTTAGGTTTTCATTGCCAAGGTTATATACGGCCTGAAAACCAACAAAATCCTTTGCAAAGCTTTTGAACAGCACCTCAATTTGCGTGTTCTAGTCCAAATTGGCCTTATTGTTTGCAACCTTGGCAAAGTAGCCCATAAGAGTGATCATATGGTCTTTGACCGGAGTATCGGGCTTTTGTTGGGCATTCATCAATATAGTTATGGAAGACTATCAAGCTGAGCCAACTTGGCCTCCGAACATGTCTTCTAGCTTATCTAGTATCACTTTAGCAGTCTTACAACTCTCCAATTTCTTAAATAAAGTGTTGGGCATGCTTGTCAGTATATAGCAATGATCTATCTCATCAGACTCTTCCTAGTGTTTTCTAGCCTCAACTTGAGTGGTCGGAGAGTACTTAGTATCAATAAAACTTTAAGGTTATCACAGCTCAAGACAATTATTAGGTTCCTTTTCCATTCCTTATAGTTCTTTCTGTTTATTTTTTTTCAGCGAGTACGTTCAATAAGGAGTTTGTTCCATTTTTGAACTGAAAATAAAATATTCATATATTCTATCTTTGTATTAAGCACATGTTTGAAAACATTTTGAAACATTACAATATGCACTAAGATGATGCATACGTCTTACATTAAACCTTGAAAACATTTATAAACTATTAGAATGATAATTCCCACACCCATTGAGTTAAGCCACCCTAGGGTGATCATGATCAACTAGTAAGAACATGAATCTTCATCCAATTAGTACATGAACCTAATTCCTTAGGCATTCGAACATACTAATAATTGTGTAATGTTTGGCCATCATTCTAACTTAAGTAGAGCTCTGTGGGGAGTTACTCAACACCTATCGCATCATGCACCAAAAATGAGTCATCTTGGGACAATCTCACCGAGTAGCATGCTTCGATTGGTTGTCCTCTTTTGAACATAGGAATTCTTGACTTATCGCTTGATAATGCTTACCACAAAGGCGAGTCCAATTATCATTTGATCGCAAGAGAATTCTTCTTACTTTCAAGAAATCTCCTCAGTGAAATCCACATAGTAATCCTACCGTGGGCTAGTGCACTGGTCATGCCATCACAAGATACCAGTGGTGGAGACCATAGGTCTTGTTTAGGGACCTTCTCCCACTCAATATTTTAAAAACATACAATGTTTATAATTTTTGGTTTCAATCATGAATAATCAATATATGCATTACAAGTATATGTGGCATTCTTTCCTAAACTATATGACATGCTTATCTCATGTATGCATGGCATGTTATGGAAATTTTATAATATTCACATGATATTATTCACAAGAGTCAATGAAAAAATTTTGATTCTTCGCAGCTTTCTTTAAAGGAAAAAAACCAAAGAAGTGAACATGAACCGTGCACCAGGTAGGTTACCAAGAAAGGAAGGCGAATTGTGTTTGACCATTTAAAAACCAAGCTTTTCCTTACCAAATCCAATCTGAGACATTCATCTTCTCATTACCACATTTCTCATAGTAATCAAATAACCTAAATAAGTGAATGGAACAATACAACACATGTATTTTCTCATTACCACACTTGTTATGTTTAATATATCAACTGTGAATCTTCTCATGCATATATGTCACAATTTTATCATAAATAATTATTAAACAAATATATAAAGATATGACTAATAAAATAAAATTGTCAGTCAAGGTTTCCATGGTTCTATTTCTAGAAAATAAATGAAAAACCAAAAAAGTATATAGTTTTTCATCACAAGGCATTCCTTGTGTCTTTTATCGCCATCGCTCCATCTTCTCTTCGCCATGGAATCCTTTTTGGAAAAATTACATGGAATCCTTTTTAGAAAAATTACATGGAATCTTTTTTGGAAAAATTACATTTATGTCCTATGTTCATTTTTGGCTCACAAAAATTCTATAAATAAAAAAAATCCTAAGTGGAGATGATAGTCCACAATCTATTTCCTACGAACTATAACCTTGGCAAAAAAATAATTATTACATAACAAATATATAAAATTACATTTATTCACATACATTCCCCTAAACATGTGAATGATTACAAGAATGCCACATCTTATCAAATATTAATCAAACAAGATGAAGATAGAGATTCGATCTTGTTTTACACCATAAACATAGCACAACTTGTCATGATACCAATTATTGGAAAAAAATCCAGTTTGAAAACGGATTTCTTGCACAGTGGAAAATTAAAATTTTGAAAATTGACCTAATTTGTAATATTTATAGAAATAAATTGTAACTGAATTCGTATACGTGTTTTCTGCTAAGCAAATCCTTGATTTTTTTGGCTTTCAACCAAATGGTCTTCTCCACTATTCTCGTACCATGAACTGCTCGAGTGTGGGTCCGAACCAATTGAATCAAACACAAAACTCGAAAAAGTTTTCCTTTTGGGGTGAAAACAAAAATTCCTTCTTCTTTAATAGAAACCTATAAAATTGTTATTCTAAAAAATATGTTTATAAGTTGAGAATAAATTCTCTCTATTTTTTACCAGAATAACGATCTCTCAAAAGTTCTCTAAATAGCTCTATCGATGTCATATATTTAAAGGAAGAAAATGTAGAAGCCTTGTAAAGTTGTAGAAGTTTATTTCCACTAGAAAAACAAATCCTAGTTTACCTAGGGTATTGGGGGTGGCAACACTAGTTAATGATACTAGGGTTTTTTCGTCTCATCACCTTATATGAAGGGTTTTGGGCCTCTCTCACATCTCGTCCAATTATGAGTACTTTCTAGGCCTTTTTGACCTAGTACTCTATAATATTATCCAACACAACTCAGTTTTTCTATTTCCTAAAATATAATTTAATATCTACATATTAAATAAAATTTTCACCCCAATATTACCTTAGTAAAATTTTGACAATTTTACATATGGTAAAATTTTGATGATTTTACCCTCGATAAAATTTTGAGAAAATTCATTCAATATGTTCACTATGAACAAATTATTTATTTTCATTTTCGGGCTTCAAAACAATCCAAAAACATAAACTCATTCATCCATCATTTTTTAAGTAATCCTATATAAAATTGCAAGTTTCCATTTCCATTTTCATATCCATTTCTATTTTTGGAAACCTACATTCATTTCCAAATGATTCTATTTCTCTATTTCAGTGAAAACCATAATCATTCTTGAATGTTTCCCATTTCTCTTTTTCTATTCATTCTGTTCATTTCTATTCAAACACACAATTCATTTTTGGTTTCAATGAGCTAGCAGTGGGCGCCGATTTGACATATGTAGTTAAGGCTCAAATGATTAATAATTAACTTCCAGCTTTTCACCTATTAATTCTATACTCATTTAGTCACCAAGTCATTCCACTATAGCATTGTGATTGAGCTCTCCCCAATGACATCAAATCATTTCACTATAATATTGTGATTGAGCTCTCCCAACGACATACCATTACAAAAGCAACTACTCAGTGCTCATCCAATTACCTTATTATTAGTGTGTTGCCCTCATAGGATATCCTTAATCTTTTTAGAATAATATTTTTTCTCCCAATATGACCCTATTTTATCTCATGGTAACCATTACATTTGTAACAACCCGAATTTGGGGCTACTCAGAATAGCGGTTTCGGGACCACAAATTTGACGAAAATGAAATTTATTTTCATTATATTTTTATGGTCTACGATTTCACAAAATGATTTCGTGAAAATTTCGTTCGAAAATTTTGGCGTTTGGGCACTCAATTTAGTCAAAAGGACTAAATTATAAAAAGTGCAAAAGTTGAGTTCTATATGTTAGAGGTGTCCAGTTGTTATGAAATTTTAAATTGGAGGTCTTTATAACATTTTCCTTTATGAAAAGTCAATCACTATAAAATAGTGATCAAGTCCTCCATCACAAATATGGATGACCTGTGACCACGTTTACGTTTCATCAACCACGTAATGCCAAAGAAAGGATATCATTTACCCATGTTTTGGGATATGAATTCCACTATTGTGAATGATGCTACGTACTACAGAAGTCGTACACCCAACGCACTAGCTTTCAGTTCCTTATCTCTTTGGACTCAAGTTTTTACTTACATCAAAATGTTTGAGTCACAAATACATAGTCCACCATCCATTCAGGCTTTAGGTATGTTACACTATGAACATCACAAGTGAATAAATTCATAAACAGATTTAGAGCCTATTCTGCTTGGGTTATGCCTGATGTACTGTCAGTCTAGTGAGTCACATCTATGTCTCTATCCTTTGAGAGTCATCCACTCTAATGCCCAAGATAAGACATCTCACCAATTGGACTTGATAGATGACATATTAGTCTTTCAATTGGTTTGCTCATTTTTGATTAGACTAAGGACATATTTAGGGTTGTCTACTAATACAAGTTGTCTTTCTATACTACTACCCAACCATGTAATATCGCTTAGTATTAGCTAAACATTAGGCAACCAATGAGAAACATTTGCTTCCATTTTGCTTTGCGTGCAAAAACCATGTGTGGACAATATACAAAGTATTAATGTAATTCATGAATAATTTTATTAACCAATCTGTTCGAAAAAATTACAAGTGTACTTAGATGAAAATACTACACTCAGGGTACCAGATCCAATAGGTACACTTGAGGAGCTTAAGGTTTAGCTTTAGGAACTTTTGGACCGTGAGTTTATAAGACTGAGTGTTTCACCATGGAGAGCTTTAGCCTTGTTCGCTAAAAAAAAGATGGATCTATGAGACTTTTTATCGATTACTAGCAACTAAACAAGTTGACTATAAAGAATAAGTATCCCTTACTAAGGATTGATGACTTGTTTGATCAATTCAAAAGTGGCACTAGATTTTCCAAAATCAGCTTAAGGGTTGGATACTATTAGTTGAAGGTGAAGGAATCTGACGTACCTAAGACTACATTCAGGACTTGAAATGGACATTATGAGTTCCTAGAAATGCCCTTTGGTCTTACAAATGCTCTGACTACTTTTCTGGACTTAATAAATCGGGTATTTCAACTTTACCTTGATCAATTTGTTGTTGTCTTCATCGATGACATTTTGATCTACTCTGAGTTCAAATTTAGGCACATTGTACATTTGAGGGTTGTTCTACAGATCCTCCATTAGAAGAAGCTTTATTCTACGTTGAGTAAGTACAAATTCTGGCTTTGAGAGGTGATCTTGGATTGGAAGCAGCCTAGGAATGTTAGTAGGATCCAAAGTTCCCTTGTATTATCCTGTTATTTTTGGAGGTTTGTAGAAGGATTTTCGTTTATTGTGGCTCCTATGACTTTGTTTTCAAAGAAGTGTGCTCCTTTTAAGTGGACTGAGGAGTACCAAGCCAGTTTTGAGAAGCTTAAGTCTGTGTTGACTCAAGCACCAATTCTGATTTAGCCTGAGTCTAGGAAGGATTATGTGGTTTATAGTGATGCATCTCATGCCTATCTTGGTTGTATGCTTATTCAAGATGATAGTAGCCTATGCATCAAGACAACTTAAATCGCACGAGTGCAATTACCGGACTCACAAGCTTTAGCTAGGAGCTGTAGTTTTTGCCCTTAAAATTTGGAGACACTATCTGTATGGTGAGAAGTGTATCATTTACATGGATCACAAGATCCTTAAGTACCTTCTCTCCTAAAAGGAGCTAGACTTCAAGCAACGAAGATGGATAGAGTTGCTTAAGGACTATGATCGTACCATTGAGTACCACCCGGGGAAAACTAATATCGTGGCAGATGCATTAAGTAGGAGGTCGATAAGTGATTTGAGAGCAATGTTTGCTAAGCTAAGTTTGTCTGAGGATGGAGGTTTGCTTGCGGAGTTGCAAGTAAAACCTAACTTGGTTGATGAGATTAATATGAAGCGACCTCTAGATATGTCTCTTATGGCATGGGTTAAGTAGATTGAGGAGGGTAAGATTATAGACTTTGGTTTAATTCTGATGGAGCCTTGTGCTATCGTGGGAGGTATTGTGTACAGTCTATCATTCGAAAAGTGTATAGTAGGCCTTATGCTATGCATCCTAGTGGGAATAAGATGTACCAGGATCTGAGAGAATTGTATTGGTGGTCAGGTTTTAAACATGATGTAACCGATCTTGTGGCTAAGTGTCTAACATGCCAGCAAGTGACAGCTGAGCATCAGTTCCCTGTTAGCTTGTTATAGCCTATTCAAATTCCTCAGTGGAAGTGGGAGCGAATGAATATGGATTTTCTTAGTGGGTTACCTTTGAATCCTACTAAGAAAGATTTAGTCTGGTTAACTCTAGATAGGCTGACTAAGTCAACTCACTTCCTACCTGTCCGTACAGATTACTCTCTACTGTAGTTGGTGAGATTGTATATTTCAAAGAAAGTGAGACTGCATGGGGTACTGGTATTGATTATCTCTGATTGGGATCCTAGTTTTACATCTCTATTGTGGAAGAACTTGCATGAGGCTCCGGGTACTCAATTGGACTTTATCACGGCTTTTCATCCGCAATCAGATGAATAGTTTGAGCGAGTTATACAGATTTTTAAGGATATGTTCAAGGAAGATGTAATCGACTTCTAAGGTAGTTGGGAGGAGCATTTATCGCTAGCAGTGTTTGCGTATAATAACAACTTTCAATTGAGAATTTAGATGGCACCTGGAAACACGAGAATATAAACACTTTTTCATGCCCTTTTTAACTCAAATTCATGCAGTTTCGATAAAATTCTTGTCAAAAAATATATAATAATTATAAAATAATTAAATTTTACTTAAATATTTAACATGTTGAATTTTAATTAATTTTATATTAAATTTTGATTAATTTTGATTTATTTTTGACAAATTCGCACATAGGGCGAAAAACAGCTCGATAGACATTGCTAGAAGCGCAAAACCAAGAAGCAATTTTTGAAGCATCGAGGCGAATTAATTTTTCAGTCGAAGACAGTCCAAATTATGAATATTAATTCATAATATAATTAATTTTAATTTTAATCAAATTTATTTTGGGTTAAATAATTATTAATAATTAATTTTGAAAAGAGGCCCAATTAAGCTGAATCGAGAAAACCGATCCAACCGAGAACTGGGCTGCCAAAAATCATCCCACATGCTGGCCCAATCAGCTTATTTGGCTTGCAAAATAGCCCTTACAGACTCTTTGAATTTGCATTCAAACCCCTCCACAATTCATGCCTTTCTAGATTTGCCCCTACCTTAAAATAGCAAGTTTGAAACCATCAAACTTGTGACATGTGTGGCCAGCTATGGGGGACTCTATGGCTGCTAATTTTTTCTATTTTTGTAGCCTGCTCAATCTATAAAAACCCCCCATTGGCTGCCCATTTCAAACACATCTCAAAACCTCTCATCTTTTTACTTCTCTCTTCAGTCCCCTTTTGTTGCTCTTTATTTTCTTCCCCGTTCCCTAGTCGATTCACCTCTTGAAAAAGAATCCTTCAATCACCATTTGGAGCAACATTCAAGTGTTCGTGGAAGTCTCAGTTCAACAAGAATAAGCGGAGAAGGAGGAACGAAGAAAACTAGTCAAGCCTTAGAGAAACATCGGGTTTGATTCTTGTTCCTTATCCTTTAAAATTTATTGTTGTTGTTATGAACATGCCTATGAATAATTGTGATGTTGATATGTTTAATTTAATTAATATGGCTTAAATTTAATTCGTGTTAGGTTGATTGTATTTTGTCCACTTAATTTATTTAAATTGTGTTCGTGTTTTTATAGGCCTTGGTAAGATGTTTGATTAAGTAAAATCATGAGTAAGTTATTCTTGCATTACAATTGTAAGGTAGCTAATGAATTAATTATTTAAACGGATTAAAATTGTAATTAATTGACACTATACTTAATCAATGCACGTTTAATCATCTAAGGTAGCTGAGGGTTCAATGAGCATCGGTATCTAACGATACATTAGCCTTGCATAACTTGTAAGATTATTGTGATTAAACTATTTCAAGGTAGGAATACATTGTTACCTCACGTAATCTTTTATGTGCTTATGAGATGGAATTAATTGTTTGAATTGGCATAGAGATATGTACAAGAGATTTTTTTTAATTTCATAATTATGATTGTGCATTAACACATATTCTTATTAAAATTGGCTTAATCAGTTGAATTGACATAGAGATATAGTCAAAAGATAAATGGATTTTGGCAGGTGTGTATGTTCATAAGTTAGCAAATTACCAAGTTGCTGTGAATTTATTCGTAACAACATGAACATGAGTTTAGTAATTCTAAGCTAAGAAATGTAATTAATCTAACACAATTATGTCATCTTGATTAAAATCATCTTTTGAAATCGTGCATTGGAACTTTTCTTTTCTCTTTATTTATTTTACTAAGTTGAAAATCTTAGTTTTTAATCACCTCCTCAAATCAAAATATTTTTCATCACCAAAGTGTTTTTAATTGCAATCATAAATAATTTTTTTCACAGTCCCTGTGGGTACGATAACTCTACATATACTTGTCATTTTATTACTTGTTGTGATTGTGTACACTTGCACATTTCTGTCGTTCTAAGTTTTTGGCGCCATTGTCGGGGACTATTTTAAAAAGTCATTATTTGTGAATTTGTGAATTTTGCATTTTGGTTTATCTTTCTGTTCAATTTTAACTTTATTAATTTTTTCTGTGTTGTTTCAGGTGTTTATGATTATTGATTAAATTATCAATTTACTCGCTATAGACCCTAAGATTGAAAGAACTTTTCGACAGTGAAGAAGACAAGCATGTCAGAGAAGGGCCGAAGAGATGAACTATAAATATTCGAATCAAGGAGACGGAGCAAACCCTGCTCAAAATTCTATCATTATTACTAATGAAAGGGATAGAGCTCTAAGACAATATGTCATGCCAGTTTTTCATGATCTTAATCCGGGTATTAGGAGACCCAAAATTGAGGCACAACAATTTGAGCTGAAGCCAGTCATATTCCAAATGCTTCAGACATTGGGCCAATTTAGTGGAATGCCTATCGAAGATCTTCATCTTCACTTAAGACTGTTTATGGAGGTGAGCGATTCTTTCAAGTTAGCCGGAGTACCCAAAGATGCACTACGATTAAAGTTGTTCCCATATTCGCTAGGGGACAGAGCTCGAGCCTGGTTGAATTTATTTCCACCAAATTCCATTTCCACGTGGAAAAATTTAGAAAAAAGATTCCTCATGAAGTATTTCTCGCCTAGCAAGAATGCTAAGTTGAGGAACAAGATCACTGCTTTCCAACAAATGGATGATGAGTCCTTGTATGAGGCATGGGAAAGGTACAAAGAATTATTATGGAAGTGTCCTCGTAAGGGAATCCCTCATTGCATCCAACTTGAGACGTTTTATAACGGTCTCAATGCTTACACAAGAATGGTAGTTGACGCTGCTACTAATGATTCTCTCCTTTCTATGTCTTATAATGAGACTTATGAAATCATTGAGAGAATTTTCAACAACAATAATCAATGGTCAACCAATCGAGTAGCGTTAGGAAGACGAGTCACTGGAATACATGAAGTGGATCCACTCACTTTACTTGCATCTCAGGTATTTTCAATTTCCTCAATGCTTAAAAATTTTACCATTAATTGGTTTAATAGTTTTGCAGCTCAGCCACCCAAGCAATTTGAAAATATAGCTTATGTTTATTATGGAGAAGGACAATTGTTAGAAGAATGTCGATCAAACCCAGGATTTGTGTATTACATGGGTAATCAGAACCAGAATAGAGGAAGGCAAGGACTGTAATTCAATTCTTATAACCCATCTTGGAGAAACCACCCTAATTTTTCTTTAAGTAACTAAGAGGCTAGAACTAGCAACACTTTTGCCCAACCTAGACTAACCTAGCCACCTGTTTTTACCCTACAAGCTCAAAAGCAACCTCAAGTTGTAACTTCTAATGGCTTAGAAAACTTGTTGAAGGCATACATGGCTTAAAATGATGCCTTAATCCAAAGCCAAGTAGTTATATTGAAAAACCTGGAAAACCAAATGGGCCAGCTTGCCACTGAACTAAAAAATTGTCCACAAGGTGTTTTGTTTAATGATACGGAGAATCCAAGAAATCTAGGGAATGAGCATTGTAAAAAATTAACATTGAGGAGCAGAAAGACATTAGAGCCCAACACTGTCAAAGTTGAAGTAGAGCCAGTTGATGCTCAAGACTCAGTGGAAGTTCAACCGAGTATTGAAATTTCAAATTCACTAGAACCAGAATCTGCAAAATCTGATAAGGTAACTTTTGAACCAGTTAATTCTGATAAACTAACAACTTCGTTAGATGCAGAATTGCCATAGAAGATGAGTCAACCAGTTCCAGTAAAGAAGCCTCCACCACCCTACCTTGAAAGGCTTCAAAAGCATAAACAAGAAGTCCAGTTCAAGAAGTTTCTAGACGCACTCAAGCAACTTCATATCAACATCCCGTTGGTAGAAGCACTTGAACAAATGTCGAACTACGTCAAATACATGAAGGATATCTTTCCCATGAAATGAAAACTTGGAGAATTTGAGACGGTAGCCTTGATAAAGGAATGCAATGCATATCTTCAAGAAAAACTACCCCCGAAGTTAAAGGATCTTGGATGTTTTACCATACCTTGCAACATTGGAGCAACATATTGTGGTAAGAAACTATGTGATTTGTATACGAGTATCAACTTGATGCCCATGTCAATATTTAGGAAGTTGGGGATAGGTGAAGTTAGACCTACTACAGTTACACTTCAATTAACAGATCGGTCCTTAGCATTTCTAGATGGATAAAATCAAGAATGTATTGGTACGTGTAGACAAATTTAGTTTTCCTACTGACTTTGTTATTCTAGACTTTGAAGAAGATAAAGAAGTGTCAATCATCCTAGGAAGACCTTTCCTAGGAACTGGAAGAACCCTTATCGACGTGCAGAAGTCCGAGCTTACTATGCGTGTTCAGGACGATCAGGTAACATTTAATTTTTTAAGTCTATGCGATTTCCTAACACACTTCATGATTGTTCTGCGGTATCTGAATTAGAGGAATTAATCATGGAAAAACAACTCAACTATGTTAAGGACCCATTAGAGCAAATTTTGACATCCGACCCTCCAAGTGATGAAGAGGGGGATGAATACTTAGCTTTGCTAGAAGCTAATCAAAAGGGATTTAATTCACAATCTCGCTTTGAATCTTTGGAGTTAGAAAGTAGAGATTACATCCAACCAAAAGCATCAATCGAGGAGCCACCTAAACTAGAACTGAAGGTACTTCCCTCACATTTAAAATGTGTTTATTTATGTAATGCTTCTACTCTGCCTTTGATTGTTTTAGCAGAATTAATGGAAGAGCAAGAAGAGAAACTCATCCTAGTGTTGAAACAATTCAAGAAGGCTATCGGATGGACCATAGCCAATATTTGTGGCATTAGTTCATTTATATGTATGCATAAGATCATCTTGGAAGATGGAAAGAAGGGGATGATTGAGGGACAACAAAGATTAAACCCCATCATAAAGGGCGTGGTAAAGAAAGAAATCATTAAGTGGTTAGATATGGGTATAATTTACCCCATCTCAGACAGTTAGTGGGTAAGTCTTGTCCAGTGCGTGCCAAAGAAAGGAGGTATTACGGTCGTCGAGAATGAGAATAAGGAGTTAATAACAACCAGAATAGTTACGGGATAGAAAATTTGCATAGTTTCTCGGAAAATGAACAAGGCACCAAGGAAAGATCATTTTCTTTTACCGTTCTTAGATCAGATGCTAGATAGACTCGCGGGACGAGACTATTATGATTTTCTCGATGGATACTCGGGGTATAATCAGATTACAGTAGCGCTAGAAGATCAACATAAAACAACATTCACAAACCCATACAGTACATTTGCATTTAGATGCATGCAATTTGGTTTATGTAATGCACCTGCTACATTTCAAAGATGTATGATGTCTATTTTACTGACATGGTTGAAAAGTATTTGGAAGTATTTATGGATGATTTTTCAGTGTTTGGAGACACTTATGATGATTTCCTAGCCAATCTAGCTAAGGTACTAAGGCGATGCGAAGAAACAAACCTCCTACTCAATTGGGAAAAGTTTCATTTTATGGTAGGAGATAGAATTGTTCTAGAGCATTGGATAACGAGACATGAAATCGAGGTAGATAAAGCAAAGGTAGATGTTATTGAGAAACTCCCTCCTCCAACATCTGTAAAGAGTGTTAGAAGCTTTTTGGGCCACGCCAATTTCTATCGAAGATTTAGCAAGGATTTCTCCAAAATTGCTAAACCCTTATGCAAATTATTGGAAAAGGACACGATGTTCAAATTTGATGAGGAGTGCTTAAGAGCTTTCAATGATTTGAAGAGTCGATTAGTTTCAGCACCCATTACCGTCACACTGGACTGGGATTTGCCATTTAACTGATGTGTGACGCAAGTGACTTTGTGATAGGAGCTATCATGGGACAGTGAAGGAAAAAAGTTTTTCATCCCATCTACTACGCAAGTCGGACTCTAATGGGAGCTCAGTTGAATTATACAGTAACAAAGAAAGAGCTACTTGCTATTGTGTTTGCTTTTGACAAGCTTCGATCTTATCTTGTAGGTACCAAAGTGACTGTCCATACTGGCCATTTGGCAATTAAATATTTACTTGCCAAGAAAGATGCTTAGCCAAGATTAATCTGACGGGGTACTTCTACTTCAAGATTTTGATCTAGAAATTCAAGATCGAAATGGAGTAGAAAACCATGTAGCAGACCACTTGTCCAAGTTGAAGCCGCAAGAAGGGACTTCTCCAGTTATACCCATTCAGGAGACACTCTCAGATGAACACATACTGAAGGTAAATCATGTCCATAATACCCCTTGGTTTGCTGATATTGCTAAATTTTTAGCTTATGGTTTGATGTCGATTGATAAGATGTATCATCAAAAGAAAAAGTTTCTTAACGATGCGAAGTACTATTTTTGGGAATAGTCATATTTGTTTAAGAAATGTGAAGATCAAATGATCAGGAGATGCATGATAGAAGATGAAGCACATAAGATTTTATATCATTGTCACATAGCTCCAAGTGGGGGACACTTCAAAGGTACTTGTACTGTGGCCAAAGTATTGCAAGCCGGATTCTTTTGGCCAACACTATCGAAAAACGCGTATGCTTACATAATGAGTTGTGGTCGATGTCAAAGGGTTTGAAACATCACCAAAAGAAATGAGATGCCCCAAAAAAATCATTGAGGTAAAATTATTTGATGTTTGGGGTATTGACTTCCTTGGTCCTTTCCCTCTATCTTTTGGTCACAAGTACATATTGGTAGCAGTAGATTACATGTCTAAGAGGGTTGAGGCCGAGGCATATCCAACGAACGATGCTAAGGTTGTGATGAAGTTTTTGCAGAAGCATGTGTTCACAAGGTTTGGAACCCCGAGAGCTGTCATTAGTGATGAAGGGTCTCACGTTGTGAACAAATGGTTGAAATGGTTACTCGTCAAACATGGAGTGAAGCACAAGGTTGCCATAGCTTACCATCCATAGACGAATAGGCAAGCTGAATTGGAAAACAAAGAGATCAAAGGCATACTCAAAAAGGTAGTTTGCCGAATCGACGAGATTAGTCCAAAAGACTGGATGATGTTTTATGGCCTACAGGACAGTATACAAGACACCTTTAGGGATATCACCCTACAGGTTAGTTTTTGGGAAAGCCTGTCATCTGCCCTTGGAGTTAGAGGACAAAGTTTACTAGGCTCTCCAACATCTAAACTTGGATCTTAAGCTTGCTAAAGAGAAACAAATGCTTCAAAACAACTAGTTAGAAGAGTTTCGAATGTTCTCATACGAGAATGCCAAATTACTCAAGGAAAGACTAAAAAGATGACATGACAAGCACATTCGAGTTTGAGAATTTGAAGTAGGTCACCAAGTCTTATTATTCAATTCCAGATTAAGGTTCTTTCTAGGTAAGTTAAAATCATGTTGGTCCGGTCCATTTACGATTCACCAAGTTTATCCATACGGAGTTGTCAAACTTCAAAGTAAGGGAGTTAATTTTCGAGTCAATGCTCGACGCTTAAGACATTACTGGGGGGATAGAATTGAAAGGGATCAAATCTCGTTCATTTTATTAGATATTTAATTTTTTTCGTTTCTCTTTTTAAATAAATGATTTAGGGTATATTTTCAGGATTACTATCGTTAAACAAATTCTATCTAAGAGATTCGAACTTAAGCGGGATCGCTTGTGACCCTTCCAATCTTTCTTGGAAATTGATTTTAACATGATTTTCTAAGAAATTATTCCCTAAATGGAAAATTAAATTTTTATTTTTTCAAAAAAAAAGGTCAATTTTGATCCAAGTCTTGATTGCAACTCAATTTTCAATTTTTCTTTAAGTTTAGGTACTTAATTGAATTATTTTCAAATTTTGGTTGCTCTTTTTGTAAATATTAAAAATTAGATGTCTCTTTTTGTAAATATTTTCAAAGGCATCTAGAATAAAGGCTTTTAATTTAATTTAATAAATAAGATGATAATAAATAGTATATAATTATATTTATTATAATATATATTAATTATTATCAACTTTAAATAGA
This sequence comes from Gossypium hirsutum, assembly GCF_007990345.1. Classification (NCBI taxonomy): domain Eukaryota; kingdom Viridiplantae; phylum Streptophyta; class Magnoliopsida; order Malvales; family Malvaceae; genus Gossypium; species Gossypium hirsutum. The sequence goes on along the minus strand of NC_053442.1, from coordinate 23,436,271 downwards.
ATTAGGATTAGTTTAAATTTGATCATATTAATAATTTTTATTTTAATAAATTAATAGCAAATAATAATTTAATATACATTATATTGATTATTAATTGTTATTTACTTTGTGTATAATTAGAACTTAGAATATTTTAATTATTAATTTCTTCTAAGAATTCTAATTGAACTCCTACCCTATTTACTATAAATTCCACCCACCTTCTCCACTTTTTCATATCACCTTAACCGAACCACACCAACACCCACCATCGGCACCAGCCACCCCAACACACGCCAGTTGCTACTTTCAGCTCCAGCCCACAAGCGCCAATAGCCAGCAGTCAACTCCATGTCGCTGTACCTGCTCGCACGCCCAGTAGCTTTCACACTGGCTGGCGCGCCCAGCAACTCGCCAGGCCTTGCTCAACGTACCTGCCTGCTGGACGCTCTCCAGTATCCGCACAGCACACGCGTGCCCTGCCTCCACACATTACTACTACCTTCATTGCACCAAGCCTCTGCGCACACTTGCTAGGCACACACCCTTGCCTAGCGCACCACACCATCGCACCGACCTCTTTTACTTTATATTTATTTCTTTGAGTTTTAATTTTTATACAGAGGTGGTAAGAAAGTTTTCTTCTAAACTTTAATTTGTTTTAATTATTTAACTTTAGAAGCAGACCCAGAAAAATAAAAATAAAAAAATAAAATGAAAAAGGAAAGATAACGAGGGAAAATAAAAAAGAAAAGAAAAGGAAAAGAAAAAAAGAGGTATAAAAGGATGCCACAGGGCAGCGTGCTATTAGTCAACGCTACTACATCAACAAAAAATTAATGCTGTTAGTCTCATGTACCAATATAACTGACAAAAAAAAGTTCAGCTACTAATCTAGGACCAAAGAATGATAAGTTCTAATTTGAGAGAAGAGGACAAGTTTGAGTACCAATTTCATATTTAATCCTTAATTTAAGTATCGCCACTTCTTGAATAAGTGTGAGTTCTAGCCTAGTTGTTAAGAGCAAGCTAAGCTTCCTTGGTGAACTAAGTTTGATTGCCCTCTCCTTATTTTTTTTAAAGATTTTTGCAATTAAATTGTTGGTCAAAGCCCCTATTGTCGTCCCTCATTGTTTCCTTATAAGAGAGATTTTTTCCCCTTGCAATGCTCTACTTTCCCTTCCTACTCCTTATTTCACTCCACATGTCCCCTTTCCTTTTTTCCCCCATTTTTACTCCATTTGTCTCCCTTTCTTTCAAAATTATAAAGTGTTGACTAGGGTAGCCGTGCAACCCTTGTAGTGTATGCGATCCGTTTTTTATTTTCATTCTTGCAACACTCTTTCTTTTTCTCTCCTTCCTCCTCCCTTTCAACCTACTTGTGCTGGCCACTCTTGGTTGCTTCTTTTTCTTTTCTTTTATTCAGACTATCTTATTTTCCACTACTATACGCCACTCCTCCTCCCTTACGCCACTCCTCTTAACCACCACCACCATCCGCCATCGTGACCGCCGTGGCCCACCACCAGCAAACCACCATATACCAATAGTTTTTCTTCATTTTTCTTTTTCTCTTCTTATATCAAAATTTTATTTATGTTATAACTCCAATCTATTCAGTCTCTCTAGTTGTGTGATATATTAGATATCAATGACATGATTCATAATCTTTGGTGATCCTTACCACAATATTCAATTATTTGTTTAGCAAGATCGTAAGTACTCCAAATCTTGGATATCATCAACATTTCCTAACTCTTAAAGGGATGACTGAACACTATATTCTAATTTCATGTTTTTGGGTTAAAGGATTGTTGTCAAGTGTGCAATACTCTGTTATTTAAGGAGTTGAGATTATATTTGATCGTAGAAGCGGAAGTATTAACAAAACAATCAATTTTCTATTTGAATCTCGTAAGGTTGGGCTTAATGAGGTAATAACAAAAAATTAACATATGTTAAATATTCAAATTTGGTTATTTATAATACCACAATTTAGATCGAAGAGTTTAGACGATCGAAAAGAGTTGTGTGCCTTACTTACGTACTTACATATAAAAGTGAAGCTTGATCATGTGATTATTATTAATATTAAATATTAGTTTAAATATGTGTTGGTCGTTTATGCCAATGTAATATTCCAAAATGGGGTAAGGTATGTACTATGGCTACAAACTTTCTACTGAACTGTCTGTTGATGGATGAATTTATATGATTGCTTTGACTCTCATGTTATGTGATCAAATCACATGTTTTTGATTCTGTAAATCGGATATCAAGATAAATCATGGATATTTTTATTTTTGTTCTGATAAATGCATGAAAAGAAATTCATTCCTACTGATTTTGTTAACAAAATCTGATCGCATGTTAAGCATGCTTATTGAGATATATTTGTTCTTGTACGTCATATCACATTGCATGGGGTTGGGACTATATTGAAAGGAGGAAGTTTCTGGCAGTTTAATGACCTGCACATTCTGGTGGTATATCCTCATTTTCTGGCAATATATTTGCAATATCTGGTAGCTTGTTTACAATTTTGTAGTGTTATTGGATGGATAAGTTATGGGGCAACTCTTTAATGGTGTGTAGCGGTGTTGGGTAAGAACTTCCCTAAAAAGGTCTACATTGAAATTATAATGTATACTGACATCTATAAAATTGGACTGCTTATATATTTTCTACTACCGTCTGAAATGTATGTTTTAAATTATTGTCTATAATATAAGTTAAGACTTATTAGCTCACCCCTTAGTTCTGATTTGATTTTAGATAATCCCCGAGGTTAGTACTTGGATGCGGCTGTTGGAGGAGTTTTCGAATGTTTTTATTCTTAAATACCTTAAACTTTATTAAATAGTTGTTTTTGGGACTGTAATAATTTTCTTATAGACTGTGGCATGAGACTTTATATTTGGAGATTTTTATTTTATATTTGCATGATTTGACGTTTTTATCTACTCGCTGATGTTTTATTGAAAATGCATGAAAAATCAAATTTTTAAAAAATCTTTTTTAAATAATTTTTCCATTGCAATACTTAAAAGTTGGTTTTTAACAAAATATAACTCAGATTTTCCGAAATAATTAGGACTAGTTTAGCATTGCTTTTGCAAAGTGCTATGGAAAATTGCTTTTGAGAAGTACTTTTGAAATGTTTGGTTTAAGTGTTTATTATTGCTGTCAAAAAGTACTTTTGAGAAATAAAATGTTCATTTAAGACATGGTATTATAAAGTAACAAATATAGATTTAAATAATGTTCAAATTAGTTAATATTATGATATTTTAAAAATAATATAAAAAATAATTTATTATAACTTCTTGTTAATATTTTAATATATAAAATATAATTTTTTAATATTTTTAAGAAATTAATATTAATTATTTTTAAAATTTAATTAAAATATATAAATTATATTTTAAATATTTGTAATTAGATATTAACACATTTTTATTATTTTAAGAAATGTTTTTTATTAATTTTTAATTAATGATTTTATTTTAAGATGTAATTTGAATATATACCCCATATTAGATATTAACATAATATAGAAAACATAAACCTAACAAATTAAAATATCACATGTATTTGGATTAAAGTTTCAATTTAAAATAAATTCACATTTGAGTCGTGGTTTGGTCATCGTTGTTAGACTTTGAGAGATGGAATTTGAACCAAAAAAATATAAAATTAAAATTATGATTTTGCCAAACTATGAACTCGTAGCACTAATTTGTATCTATAAATTATATACAATTCATACAGTCTTAAAATTGGTTGGAACCCACACTCAAAGTAGTTCATGGTGAAATAATAGCGAAGAAGACCGTTCGGTTGAAAGCTGGGAACCATGAATGTCTGCTAAGCCGAAAAGATAGGTACGAATTTGGATAAGGTTTATTGTTGTAAATATCACAAACCGAGTTAGCTTTCAAATTTTTAATTTTCCACTATGCAAGAAAATCATTTCCAAACTGCGGATTTTTCAAACAAGGCTAGCTAAGTACATCCAAATAAAACTCTCAAGTATACTGAAACTCTAATTAATCTAAACAAGGGTAATCGAGTACCAACTTGATTAGGAAATGACTAATATACTGTTTTATTAAATGACTACTATTATTATTTTGATGGCGTTTCTATCTTTCCATACTTTTATATGGTTTTTATATTTAAAAAATTAAAAATTAACATTTCTAGGATTAAACATGTTTTTAATGAATTTATAAACAAATTCTTTACCACTACACCAATATTAATTATCGAGTAAACTTTAAAAAACTTAATATAATGCCTAAAACTACTCATAATTCCTCACCAACCCATAAATAGGAAAATAATGCGTTTAAGCGTACTCAAACCTACATCCTCCTATATTGACAACAATGTTTATGTCAATTGTACTAAGATTCAATCTAGAATACACTAAATATTTTAACTGCACTCAAAATTTAATTTACATGATTAAAGAATGAAGTAAGACAATCACTTAAAAAAGAGAATGAAATACGACAATTAAATTAAATAAATTATAAATTATATCAAATTAAATTATTTTTATGTTAATAGAAATAAAAATTTCATCTCCAAATTAAAAATTGAATTTTTTTGGTTTTTTACTTAGAGATAGAATATGTTGATGAATATTTCTATAATATAAAGTTACAAGAAGAATAAATTGTAAATATAAATGTATATATATTATCATGTTATAGTGTGAAAGATGAGATAGGAGACAACCATGGTGGAAGAAGTGAAGCTTTTGAAGACATGGTCATCCCCTTTTGGTTTAAGGCCAATATGGGTGTTGAAGCTCAAATGTATTCAATACGAATCAATAGATGAAGATCTATCCAACAAGAGTGCTTTGCTTCTTCAGCTGAATCCCATCTACAAGAAAATTCCAATACTTGTTTACAATGGAAAGCCCATCTCAGAATCACTTGTCATTCTAGAATACTTAGATCAAACATGGACCCAAAATCCCATAATGCCCCAACATCCTTTGGAGAAAGCCAGGCAACGATTTTGGGCCAAATTTAATGATGAAAAGGTAATGGTTTTTTGCTAGGATTTCACATTCATTAGACGGTGAATAGTACTTTACAAATTCCTTATTGCAGCTTTTACCATCAATATGGAGTGTTTTCACCAAAGAAGGAAAACAAAGAGAGGAATCCATGGAAGAATTAGTGGAGAACTTGAAATTAGCAGAAGAAGAGCTGCAGGGAAAGAGATTCTTCAGGGGAGATAAGATAGGAGTGGCAGATCTTGCTTTTGGTTGGCTTGCCAACTTGATGAGTGTTTTCGAACAAGTGACTGGTTTCAAAGTAATTGATGGAAAATTTCTATTGTTATCTACCTGGATTTAACACTTTTTAGAAATCCCAACAATCAAAGATAACTGGCCATCTCACCACAAACTCGTCCTCACTTTATGAAAATTTCCATCCCCTTAAGTGACTTGTTTGTGAGAGTTTTCCATGGATGGTTTACATTAAAACTTATGCTATCACATGGATACCAATAAATTCAATATCTTTTTCTGAGTTTTTCTTCTTCTTCTAAAGCTAAGTAATTATTCTAAACATAAGCTACTTCAGTTTTTATTGATAAAAATAAAATATTTATTTATATGCCAATACGCTACAAACTTAAAGAAAAAGAAAGAGAATAAATTTTTGTGTATATTTCTTGTACAAGTGAACCTAGGAACTATACTTGGAAACTAAAGCTAAATTATAGCCTATAATCATGCTACAATCACATATTTATATTAACATTCCCTCTCAAACTCAAGTGGTGTTGTCGACTATAGCTTGAGTTTGGAAACTAAGTTTTGAAATCTGGTTAAAAGATACATTTTTGTGAGAATGTCTCCAATAGGGACTAAATTGAAAAGAAATCAAATGTGTAGGGGCCAAAGTGTAATTTTGCTAACATGTGAATTTGGATTGAATTGAATAGATTAGTTATTAAATTGGTTGAATTTATTTATTTAGATCAAGATGGATCTCAACCGGATTTAAATTGAGGGAAGGCGAAAGGTGTGGATTAGTCGTTCGTACTCAATCACGATAGTGTCGAAGTAAGTTCATAGTAATTAAATTATATCATTTTATTTCCTTATGTATTTGTATTTTATAATTAAGCAATTAATTATTATATAATTATACCCCTGATGGCACTTACGTGCCCTTGTACTTTGGTACCCTTGATCGCACCTACGTGCCCCTGTTGTACTTCGATACCCCTGACGCACTTACGTGCCCCTATTTTACTTCGGTACCCCTGATCGCACTTACGTGCCCCTGTTGTACTTTGATACCCCTGATCACTCTTACGTGCCCCTATTGTACTTCAATACCCCTAATTGCACTTATATGCCCTTGTTGTACCTTGGTACCCCTAATTGCACTTACGTGCCTGGTTGTACTTCGATACTCCAATAGCACTTTTGTGCTGTGGTTACGTTTCAGTAACATATTGTAACGTCCCAAAAATACATGTTTATGTTTTTTATAATTAATTGACACAAATATTTGTCTTCTTCAGTGGTTAAGTGTTCTGGAAAGTGTCTGAGAGGTCCCAAGTCCAAGCCTTGTCTTGGGAAAAGTTTTTGTACTTTTCTGAGCAAAACACTATCGCTAGTCAGTAGGCTTTTAAATAAATGTTAGTAAAATATGTCAGAATGGGTTTGCTGGTCTGGTGGTTAAGTGGTGTGTTAAAATGTTGGTGGTCGTGAGTTCGAGTCCTATTGTGCGCCAGGAGTGTTTTATTTTGCTGCTAGTGTCGTGAGGGTGTTTTAGTCTAACCGAACTACTGAAGAGTTGGAGTAGAATTTGAATTTGGTGGTTGAGGGAGGGGTGGACGGTTTTGGGGAGTGGATTGAGGGATTTGGGGAGAAAAATAATGATAAAAGAGTTTGAAGGTAACCAAAATAGGTGGTGGCAAATTCGGCTACTCAACTTATTCTCTCAGTTTTTTCTTTTCTGCTCTTGGTCTTTCTTTGCTGATTTCTGTATTTTCCCCCTCGTGTTGCCATTCCTCTCCTCTCACTCTCCTAAATTTGGTACTTTGTCATAGTTTCTTTCTTTCTTTTTCAATTTTTGCTGCTGCACGCACCTTCTTTGCTCACTTAGCCAAATTTCGCTTTCCCTTTCTGACGCTTTTCTTTATCCTTAATGTTCTTTTCTCCCTTTTCCTTGGTGTAGCCGAATCTCGAATCTTTCTCATCTTTGTGCATCCTTTTCGATCAATCAAGATAAGGTGTGCATTCCTTCTCCGTTGGTTATATGTCGGTAAGTAAGGGGTAGGTTATGATGATTTGGGGTAGTCATTGCTTGGTGAAAAACTGTTTCTTTTTATTTCTTGTGTTTCTGTTAGTGAGTACGCTTTGTTTTCTGTAGCAAATCGTGTGGATCGAGACCCTTCCCATAATTCTTCGTAAGCAAACCGAGTCGAGGCGCTAAGAGTAAGCTCCGACCGCCCGTGTGGTAGGCCGTGTGATCGAACATGGGCATGTGATTGTCGAGGCTGGCCATGCGTGGTTCATGTGTCGGGCCAAATTGGGTCGTGTGGGCCATACAGGCGTGTGGGCCCCACACGGGTAAACCACATGAGCATGTGGGAATACACGGGTGAACCCCTAATTGACTGAATGACTGTTGTATTCATGTACGATATATATATAACTGTATATTGAGCATGCTATTAAAACTATACTGAAAGCATGTATGATACCATGATTTGACATGACATGATGTATGATGCATTGCATGGGGATGGGATTATATTGATCGGAGGAAGTGTACTGAAAGGCTTCGAACCTAACTTACTGGCATCTCAGCCGCATATTACTGTATAGTGCCGCATTCGGTGCTACTCGGAGTGTAGGGATGGATGGGTTGATTATATCCCCACATCGAGTGTAGGGTTGGATAGAGATAGAGTGTAGAGGCTGGTTGGGGAGGATTTTGTGATCACATGACTAATTACTGATACTGTAATGGGCCAAGGCCCAAAGGCATGACTGCTACTGTATTGTAATGAGCTAAGGCCCTAACTGAAACTGAAATTGTTACTGAAATGGGCTTAGGCCCAAACTATAATTGCTTTATGTCTGCTTGTTTATATGGGGTGCACACACTGAGTTTTCATAAACTCACCCTTTTGATTCATCTGTTCAGTTTATATGTGCCAAGTTTATGATTGTAAATTGTAAATTGTAAATTCATCTGTTCAGGTAAACTTTAAATTTTAAACAAACTGAGACTACTATAGGTAGATTGTGCCAAGTTTATGATTGAATTATATCATGTTTAATCTTAATGAAAAACATCGAACCAGTAAGTACTCAATTGGTAACGTGTTTATGTCCATGAAAAGGTGGAATAAATTAAAGTATGTAATTTCTGATGCAATCATTGATTGTGTAGTTGATTCTAAAATAGTTATGTTTAAATGCACTAGCTTATAGTCATGGTTGATGTTAAGCTTATAACTTGTCTGTTATGCATATGAAACAGATGAGGAAAGGTAATGAAACGGTAAACTCATAGATGAAATGAAATTTGATGAAAAGGAAATGGTGAGTTTGAATGATGTACTATATGTGAAAATTTTACATATATTATGGATGAATATAATTATATAATGGCTAAATACACTAAGTTGAGAATTGATAATGTTGTTTAGGCTTAGGATAAGCATTGGAAACGGAATGGAAAGAAAGTAAATTGAAAAGTGTCAATCTTACTAAAAGGTTGATGATTATTTTTTAATTTCCATAAAATCCTATCACGTGATGAATGATAAATATAGGTGACATTAATGAATTTACTCATTTGTGAGTTAATGATCATATAGATTTATGAATCTTATGGCATTGGCATAGGTTTATGTTTATTCTAAAGTTTATTATTGAAATGGAATGATATGTTTAAATTTTATACGAGCTTACTAAGCATTCATTGCTTACGTTGTTATTTTTCCTCTACTTTACAAATTATCGGAAGCCCGACTGGGTTGGAAGCTAGTCGGAGATCCATCACACTATCCATCAATTTTATCGGTAGATTTTGATGCTTTGGTCATGGTTATAATGGCATGTATAAGTGAACTGTGTCTAATGTTTAGTTAATGATATTGGCATGTAATATTGCTTTGGATTTATGAAACTTGTGTTATTTTGATGCCTTGATGGTTGGTGTGCTTTTGGCACTTTGAAGCTTAATGGTTGGTGTGTATAAGATCAAATTGATGCATGGTTTTTATGGCCAAAGTGGTAAGTGTTGGCATGTTTGGAAAAATTATCATTTAGGGCATGATTGGATATGGAATTTAGTCAAGTATAATTGGTTGGATTATGACCCATTTGGTATGTTTGAATGTGAATTTGACTTGTGGTCAATTATGGTACATTTTAAAATAGTAACAAGGTGATTAATTATACATATGTGTTGTTAAATTGAGTGCTTGCTTTTAAGGTGCCTTTTGGGCATATTGGTTGCATGGATAAATACCATATTGATCTAGCTTTATTATGCATGTTTTAGGTACATTTTTGAATGCTTGAAATAGGTGCAAATGGCTTGTATGTATGAGCATGTTTTGGGTGAGAGAAATGGCTTTAAAATAACCTATTTCTTGTCCACATGGCCTAAGACACAGGCGTCTCAGTCATGTGTGACACATGGCCATGTGACACGTTCGTTTGTCCCTTGTACTTTTTTAAAAGTTGCATTTTGAGAGTTACACAGCCTGGCACACGGGCGTGTGGCTTGGCCGTGTGACCCAAGTCAGAGAGCTACACGGGCACAAACATAGACACGGTCTAAGACACAGCCGTGTGTCCCTACTTTGAATGTCCACACGGCTGTGTGACACTTGCAGTGTGAATTTTTCCATCTTTTTCCTTGAAGTTTCAAATGTTTCTAATTTAGTCCCGAACTGTTCCTAAAGAGTTTCTAGAGCCTCGAAGGCTCGATTAAGGGACAATATGCATGTTTATGAATGGATCTTGATATGTTTAATGAATAATTGGAAATATATGTTTTTATGTTACAATTTTACGATAATGCTCCGTAACCCTATTTCGGTGACGGATACGGGTTAGGGGTGTTACACCTTAGCTATCATTTGACTATGTGTATTGTTATGTGTGAGGCCTCAGATTCCTTAAAGCTTTCTACCAGTTAGAAGAAGAGCTAGTTCGAGCTCTCAATATTCGACAAAAGTTCATATTCGATGAGTTTTTTGGGATCGCTACTCGTAGATAATTCATTGTATAATTGGGAATTTAGAGGTAGCCTAAACCCCTATTGTAAATTCTGAATGTAAGTGTTTTCACACTTGTGATTAAATGTGAAATATGTTTGCTTGTGAATTTGTGAATTTGTGAAATAATGAACATAATGCTATGATATATGCTATAAGCTTATGATGACTATTGTGAAAGTGAATAATAGGGCATGTTATTCATTCCATGTGACAATAAATATGTGGATATGTTTTCATGTCATATGACTAAGATTATATTGTGCTACTAATGTGAATATGCAGTGAATATGTGTGAAAAATCAGTAAGTAAATATGTGATAATAATGTGGATATTTTGGTCTTGTGACCTTATGAGACCGTTGGATATAGTTGGCAAGCTATATGATTGTGAGTACTCACCCTTGTGTTGTGATATATGAGGCGTTGCGACCCAAGGACAGTTTCAAAGAGATAAGGGAATGTGAGCTAAGCTTTGGGGTATGTATGTGTGGTGTGTTGGAGAGTGTTAGCTATACGCTTCACTTGTGGGACATGTTCGACTCTTTGATTCATTATGGTGTGATGGAGATCCGCATATCTGATGTGTGGTGATAGAGTCCACTTTATGTTTCATAATCTTAATAGCTAAATTATCATAAAAAATGATTGAATGTGACCAAATGTTATTGATATAAACTAAAACATATGCTTAAATATTCATGTGGCTAATGTGTAAAATATGTCACAAGAGTAAAAGATTATATGAATATGATGTATGTCTGTTTCGTTGATGCATGATGACTTGTTTACGTAGTGGTTATTTCAAGCATTCACTGAGCTTGTTAAGCTCACCAACTCCTTCTTAATCATTGCAGATACATTGTGTCGGTGTGAGGGATATGGTTTTGAGGAGTGATCTAAGCCGATTATTTAGCTTTTATTAGTAGGTGTTATATGCTTATTTATGTTTGAGGAATAAAGGCAATGTGATAGTCCAATGTGGTACATTTTATATCGGTTTTGCTAAGACATTTTTGGGTTATTTTCATGATATTTGTTTGGATGTATTGTAAACTCGAAATTATATAAGGTCTTTCTATATATATTTACCACATTTTTACTTAATAAATATGTTCATCTTGAGTAATTGTTATTAAAATAAGTTAATTTTACTTAATTAGTAATACTGGGCATGAATTTATAAAGTATGTGAAATTTTGCTTAATTACATGATTTTTATACATATTTTATATTATTTCATGTTCATTTATTAATATGTGATTTTTCACTATGTAAGAGGACCATTGAAGATATGATTAATCTGAATGAAACATGGACATGCACAAATCAATTTGTGTGGATGGCAAGACCATGCAACTTGGGTCATGAGGTTGAGAATTCGACCTAGTAAAATATGTGCTAAAAGATGGACATGTCTGCTAAATTATTGGACTGAGAAACTGTCCAACAATGGGGAATTAAAGCCCAGTTTCGGCACAAGTAGATGGCTTCCCAAAAGCAAGCTTTGGGGTATTTAATTGAAGGTTCTTATAGTTGGAAAATTATCAAAAATTAGCCCAACAACTTTGTTGTTGAAACCATCCACCCTCTGGCTATTAATAGCCTTGGTTTGAATTCAAAATGAGGAGGCTGAGTCATCCCCTTCTCCTTGAAATGTGGTCGGCCATTTGTGATAGAAAAAGAAGGAATTCAAATTCTATTTTTAACAAACTCTACCCCTTACCTTCACCTATAAATACCATGCATCAATCCATTAATCCATCATCCCTCATATCTCATATCTCAATTCTCTTCTCTCGTTAGCATTTTCTTTACATTCTATTTCCCTTTTCCTTCCCCCTTGCATAGCTGCCCATTTCCCATCCTCTCCTTTAGCAACATAAGCTTTGTCAAAAGCATTCTTTGGCCGGCCACCTTAGGAACTCCTTAGCAAAAGAAGCATTGAGCAGAAAAGAGGAGCGAATCAATCAGAATAGATCTGAAAGGTTGCTGAACTGAATAGATTTTACTCCTTCCTCTTGTTATGTCTTAATTATGTTTTCTTTGAGTTTATTGTTTTTGACATAAACTATGTTATTTTAAATCCTATTTGCTAGGATGATTATGTTAATTCAATAAGGTTTATTTCATTCATGTTTAACATGTTTGTTCCTCAGTTGATCATGTTTTCAATTAACATCATCATGTATTTCATTCATACGTGATTGTGTGCACTCAGATTAGCTAAGTGATCCTAACTAGATGACTGCTAGTAGATACATAACTGAAAAGTGCAATGCTCAATTTAGATCATTAAACCTGACTAAGTTTAGGTTCATAATCTCTTTAGTTAGCTCTATTATGTTGCATAGTTTTTAGGTTTATGTGATTAAACTGTTGCAAACGTAAATGTCCCTGTGAACTCGCATAAATACTAAGAAACCCTTAGTTAATATGATCACTGAAATGCATATTTAACTAAGTAAAAGACTCCAAAAGGACTTAATTTCGTTTCCAAACTCATGAAAGATCGAGTTGCCGTGGAAGTACTTCCAAACATTGTTAAGCATGATAAAGTAAATTGAATCGATTAATATAATTATCCTAGCCCATTTATTGTTGATTATTTTTTTTGCTAAAGTCATTCATTCATACATTTACGTAAATTGCATCTAGATTAAAATTGCATTAGGGATCACTCTTTACATTTAGTTAATTTAATCATCACTATCTAAAATTATTGAGTTTTTACATCAAATTGTTAATTATGATTTTGCAATTAATCGGTTAAGCATATACAGTCCCAATGGAGACAATAACTCATTTTTACTTACTTTTTACTAGAATGACTGTGTACACTTGCAGTCAAACCATGTTACAAGCATATGGAATTAAACATGATGTTTAGATTTTTGTTTTAGACATTTTGATGTTTATTTAACTAAGTGAATGAAGCTTGTTATTTAGAGATGAATATAAATGGTTTATTTGCTTATTCATGCTAAAATTTGGTAGTCTAGAGCAAAGGTATCAATATGTGGGCTTTAAAAATGATACATCTGTAATTTCAAAAGTGTAGGGAGTCATATTATAGATTTGGTATCGATACCTTAGCCCGAGTATCGATACCCAGGGTAAGTTTATCGATACCTTGTGAAAGGTACTGATAATTTTTGACGTTTTGATATTTGGTGAGAAATAGAATGCTAGTTTGGTATCGAATTTCTAGGTGGTATCGATACCACTTAAAGGAAATATTGATACCTTAGAGGCAATATCATTACCTATGTAACATTTTTGGGAAATTTTGCTAAATGGTCTAAAAGCCTGGTTTATGTCGATTTTACGTTTGTTTGTTTTAAGTTAGCAGGATTAATCGTCAGTTTGAGTTTTTATGACTTAATATTCACAAGAATTCTATGGTAACAAAAGAAAATAAAGGATGCTTGTATGCCTATTATGATAAAATGAATGTGAGATGGTGGTGTAGCATCCAAAACTCGAGCTCGATGAGCGTGCCGGGTGTAAGGTGTGATAGAATATAAGCTTGACATTAGAATGTGACGATTCTATTTTGGCTAAGTTGATAGTAAAGTATAACAGCCCGATTTTAGCTAAATCAGAATAGTGGTTTCAAAACCACAAATCTGAGGTTGTAAATTTATTTTAATATTATTTTTAATATTTACAGTATGTTATTTGATATGTGTTAAAATTTTGTGATTTAATTTTACCGTTTGTGTGCTTAATTTCATAAAAAGGACTTAATCGCGTAAAATGCAAAAGTGGCTTTCTATTTGTTAAAGTACTTATTTGCTATGATTTATTAATTGTAAAGACCTTAAAATGAAATTAGGCCACTATTAAGGTTAGTGGACGGTAATAGACTTAATATCTGTGATTTTATAATGTTTTAACCAAGGTTAATTTTGTAAATTAGAACTATAAGTTAATAAAATTAAAACAAAAGAAATGAAAGACATTATTCATCATCTTCTCACCGAAAATTAGAAAAGAGAATAGGGTTCTTGAGCTTTGAATATTCAACACTCTTGAAGCTTGATTTGGGTATGTTCTTTGCTCGATTTTTAATAATTTTTACATTTTGAGATCGTTGCTTCGTATTCAAGCTAGCCCATGCTTTAATTTTTGAATTTGATGATGATTTTCTGAAATTCCATTGATGAATATTCAAGCTTTTTGTTGTTTGATGATGAAAAATAAATATTTGTTGATAGATTATCATATTTTATTAAATGGTTTTTGATAAAAATGCTTATTAAGAATTAAATTGTGAAATTTGTAAATTGAGGAGTCAAAATGTGAAAAAAAAAATGGAATTAATGGGCTGCTAGGGACTTAGGGAAAATTCAGCCTAACATGAGCATGATGAAATTTTGTGTATTTTGTGTTGTTTTTGAAACAGGGACTAAATTAAGAAAATGTGAAATTTTAGGGGCTAAAGTGAAAAATTCCCATTTATATGTTTTTGGATGAAATTAAATGGATATGTGATTAAATAAGATAAATTTGAATTGATTTAGATCAAGAAAGAAAGAAATTGGAGTGAGATTAGGGAAAGACGAAAGTTGTCGAATAGTTGTTCCGATCCGTTCATTTCTGTGTGAGGTAAGTTCATAAGTAATTAAATTTTTTAATTCAAATGTATATATATTATATGTAGCTGGATTGAATTGTATGTATTGATATACATATATATTGCCGAATTGATCTAAGCATGGGATGCCTATTTCGAGCTTAATGTGATTGGATTACGACATCCAAAAGCCCCGTACGAACCATAGGATAGTATAGGATACGTATGTCGTGAAATTAGGATTTTTGAGGTATGATTTTGTGTAAGACCAATTCTGGGACATTGGCATCGTATATGATTCGTGTAAGACCCTGTCTAGGACAGAGGCATCGATATGTGATAACATGTAAGACCATATCTGGGATATGGCATTGTATGTAATATATGTGTTTCCGAGTATCCTTAATGATTCTGAATGGTTCAACAGGCAATTTCAAAACGAGTCTGAATGTGAATTTGAGCTAAATGACTCAGGTACGTATGAGTTTTATATGTTCATTGAAAAATAAGGTAAGTGAAGTTACTTAATGTGGTAATTTGGATTATATGAGAAATACGACTGTATATATGTATGAGATTAGCTAAATTTTGGCCTATTTTGAATTAAATTATATATGTTCTCGTGATGAATTATTTGCTTATGACTTACTAAGCTTTCAAAGCTTACTTTGTGCATTTTTTTTCTGCTTTATAGTTATAAAAAGCTAGCTCGAGTTCGGGGATCGTCTAGTAACATTGTCACACTATCGATCGTTGTTTTGGTATTTTAAAAGTTTGTACTTTCGACATATGGCATGTATATATGTAGCCATACGAAATGGCTTGAAAGTGAAGTTAATGATGATGTATAATCGGCCATGTAATTAGCTCGATTTGGGAAGTATGTTATGGTATATTTTGTGTGATGGATGGTGGCAATTCGGTTTGTGTAATGATAAGGTAGTTGATGGATGTGTTTTTGATTTGTGGTACATGTTCCTATAAGCTATGAGATGATTATGTCATTGCTTGTGAATTGGTCATTTTGGTACATAGTTAATGGTGAATGACAATCATGTTTTGAGAAATATCTGTGGTCATAAGGATGGTTATAAAGTGTCTTATTACTAGTATTATTTGGTCATGAGATGTTATAAAAATTGTGAGATTTAATTGTCATATTGGTATGACTTTTGCGGTTAATTTGATAACCGAATGGGTGAGAAATGAATTGGTTATGTATATGTAATTTTGGTATGATTCTTAGCATATGAATTTGATATGTTTTGATTCGGAAATTGTGCTTAGAAATGGCTATTGTTATTATTGTGAATTGTGCATAAATTGGTAGTATTGAAAGTATATTTTGCCATGTTGTAATGTTAACTATTGTCTTATTTGAGAATGAATATTAAACCGTGTGAGATGGGTTAGTATGGCTTGGTATACGAATGTGCATAGGCTTATAAAATGGTATGATTAGTAATTTGTTAATGAAATAAATGTATGCAAATGGATGTTTTGGCATATGCTCAGTATATGAAATGTAATTATATATGTTTGAATATATTTTAAGTATTTGAATGACATGAATTTGATGGTAATAAGGTTCGAACATTGGATTTATGAAGCACATGTAATGTATTATTGAAGTATGATAGCTTGGTTCAGAAATTTGATTAGGTAAATGGTAATGAAAGGGTTGAATTTTGAAACATGATTTGAAAATGTGATTTAATTAGTAAAGCATGATTGATTTTTGGTTGGCTATGATAATCTAATATGCGATTTTTGTTTATGTGAATAGGAGAATTGTGGCTAATTGAGTTTGGAAAATTTTGTAAAGAAATGGATATAACTTTGTGCATGAAATGAAATAAATGGTTGTGCTGAACTATGTTTTGTTCGGTAATACATCGTAACCCTAATCCGGTGACAGATACGGGTTAGGGGTGTTACATAAAGCCAATATTTTTATTGAAGTTTCAAGAACATCAAAAAGTTTATTCAGATTTGTTTTTTTGGCTCAACCTAGTAAAAAGTGGTCAGAAGTTTGATTTTTGTATCAAAATTGACGATTGTTTATATTTTTGAGATCGGCTATGTGCACTGAACGATTCTGAGTTAAAACAAAATTTGTTGGATGAAGTGCATAATAGTGTTTACTCAATTCTCCCTGCATGTACAAAAATTATAATGATCTAAAACAACGATACTGGTGGCCTGGTATGAAATGTGAAATAACAGAGTTTGTGTCCAGATGTTTAGTTGTCAGCAAGTGAAAGCCAAACAACAAGTTTCGTCAGGTTTGTTACAACCTATGATGATTCTAGAATGGAAGTGGGAACAAGTTACTGTGGATTTTGTTTCAGGGTTACCTATAACTCCGAAAAGAAAAGATTCAATCTGGGTTATCGTTGACAAATTAATGAAATTAGTTCATTTTATACCTGTTTAAACTGATTATTCGCTGGAAAATTAGCAGAATCATAAGTGTCTGAAATTGTAAGATTGCACGGAGTACCATCATCGATTATATCAAATTGTGATTTGAGGTTTACCTTTAGATTTTGGGGTAAGTTTCACGAGGCTTTGTGCTCCAAGTTGAATTTTAGTACTATTTTTCATTTGCAAACAGATGGCCAGTTTAAGCGAATAATACAGGCTTTAAAAGATATGTTACGGTGTTATATTATTGAGTTCGAAAGCAGTTGGGAAAAATATTTATCGTTAGCCAAATTCATGTATAATAACAGCTATCAGTCGAGCATAAAGATGGCTCCATACAATACTTTGTACAGGCGTAAATGTAGAAGTCCATTATATTGGTCTGAATTGAATGAAAGAAAGTTTGCCGAAGTTGATTTAATTCGAGAAACTGAAGAAAAAGTGTGAATCATTCGAGATAATTTGAAAGCTGCATCGATCGTCAGAAATCTTATGACGGCTTAAAACATAAAGATATGGAATTTCCTGTGAGTGAGAAAATCTTTCAAAAAGTCTCGCCCTGGAAGAAAGGGTTACATTTCGGAAAAAAAGGAAAGTTTAGTCCCAGATTTATCAATCCATACGAAGTTATCAAAAGAAACGGACCCATAGCGTCACACTTGGCGTTACCTTTGGAACTTGATAGAATTCATAATCTTTTTCATGTTGCGATGCTCCGGCGTTACCGTTCTGATCCATTGCAAGCTTTAACTACGAATGAAATTGAATTACAACCTGTTTGACTTATAATGAGGAACCTGTGAATATTATTGCTCGGGAAATGAAAGAATTAAGAAAAAAATCGGTGTCGTTAGTTAAGGTTTTATGGCAACGACATGGAGTACAAGAAGTAATGTGGGGAATAGAAGAATTCATGAAAGCTTAATATTTGAACATTTTGTGTGGTAAGATTTTGGAGGACGAAAATTTCTTTAGAGGGAGAGAGTTTTAATATCTCATTTTTTAGTGGTGTC
Organism: Gossypium hirsutum; assembly: GCF_007990345.1. NCBI lineage: Eukaryota > Viridiplantae > Streptophyta > Magnoliopsida > Malvales > Malvaceae > Gossypium > Gossypium hirsutum. The sequence continues at coordinate 23,417,989 of NC_053442.1, read as the reverse complement.
GAAAATGGTGGTTTTGGGACCACAATTTCGATATGTCAGATTGTGTTTTATTATTTAATTAATTTTTATAGAGTTACATTAAAGTTGTATTAAATTTTGGTGAAAAAATTTTAACGTTTAGTTAGTTAATTGAATTAAAAGGACTAAATTGTAATAGATATTAAGACTCTTTTATTATTGAATTATATGATTAAAGGAAGTAATTCGTAAATCTGGGGGTTTTATAAGGTAAATATGCCAATTCTAAGTTGCATGGACGGTTAATGCATGAAATAGGTTGAAATGTATGAATAATTGAACAGTAAATTAGTAATTTAATAAAGAAACAATTAGTAAAATAAAACAAAAGTGGATTGTTATCTTCGTAAAGGCGTTTGACCGAATTTGAGAAGGGAGAAAAACACCATTGAAGGGTTTGGGAGGTTCGGCTATAGTTCTCCTTGCATGTAAGTTTATTTTGAGTTTATTTCTTGTAATTTTTGTGTTTTTGAAATCGTTGCAACTAGGTCCAACTAATTCGTAGCTTCATTTTTGAAACTGTTAAGAATTTAGGATTTCACCATTGATGAATTCTTGTTGTTATGATGTTAAAGGATGGATTTGAGGTATTAGTTGTTATGATTAATTTGTAAGGTAGTTTTTGTTTGTTTTTGGTTAAAGGATTAAATCGATTAAATATTAGAATTGATAGGGAATTTTTGAGAATGTAGAATAAATATGGGCTATATGTGGAAGGATAAAAATTTGGTTGGCTTGATAAGTTATAATTTTTTTTTAAATTTGGAATTTTTGGTTTATGGAATAAATTGTGAGAAATGTAAAAGTTGAGGGAAAATGTGTAAATATGAAAACTTAAAGGTCTTATGCATTAAATTGAATTTGAAATGTATGTGATTTTAATAAATTGAATTTAATTATTATATAGAGCAAGACATGAGCCAAAAAAGACAATAACCGAGGAAAGGGGAAAATTACGATGTAGTCCTTACATTTTAACCAGAAGTGGATCGTAGGTAAGTTCATAGAATAAAAGAATTAAATTATATTATGATTTAAATTGATGTTTTTTGTGCAATTTAAATAATTTATTTTGAAGATGAAATGTAAATTGAATACTGATAAGTATGCGTAGATTATGTATTGGTCAAGAAATGGATGAAATTATGATTGATGAAATTTTAGAACGAACATTTGGAAATTGTTGAATATATATGAATTATACAGAAATACATTTAATGTGATGTTGATTTATCACATCCCAAAAACCAGGTTAGTAGAAATTTGGTTAATAAATCGAGAGTGGTTATGCCTGAATTTTTTTAGATGATCTTTTGCTCATTAGATAAAAAATAAATATCAAGTCTAGTGATCAAGTAGTGTTGGAGATGTCATTGATAATCTGTGTCTGAATCCCTTCCCTTACATTATTTTCTATGTGGTACAATTTTGCTTTAAACCTTAACAAATGTCACACCATGTTTTTAAAATAAATAATGTTGGAGTGTTAACAAGTGAATTAGTCTAATGGTTAAGAGCTTAATTAGTTTCCTAAATGTCTTATGTTCAACTCCCCTCATCTCCATTGTTTATAATAAATTTTTGGTGTATAAAACCTTGGTCAAAACTTCCAAAACTGTCCACTCATAGTTTTTATATAATAAAAGATTATTTCCTCGTTTAACTAGTCAACCTTCCTCCCTTAGCCCTCTTTTCACTCCACATGTTTCCCATGATCCACCTTTTATGCCTTTGTCCCCCAAAACTTCCATTTTCTCCCTTTTACCAAGCTTGAACCGTCCATCCCACCAAAAGAGGCTACCATTCTCATTTTTTCTCATTTTGGTGACTCCTCTTTTGACCGATTCCTCCTCTACTCCTCACTTACTCCTCCTTTCTCTTCCATTTTCTTCTTCTTTGGGCCACCATTGCACCTCTTTTTCTCCACTTCTATTCCACCTTTCACCACCATTAGTTAACCATGCCACCACCTCACCACCACCGTTGCACCACTACCATGATCAATTTTACTTCTGCTTTTTCTCTCTACTTCTCAACCAAGTGATTTTTGTTCCATATTTACGTATATTATTTATTTTGAAAACCTTCCTGGAATTGTATTATTTCCAAACCAAAAACTTTATCCTATCATACATCTTTCTCAATTTTGTTAGATCGGATTGATTCAACTCATTTCTGAACAGAACAACTGTAAGTAAGGTGTTACTAATCGAGTTTGTGACCTTTCTTCCATCCTTTTTCCTTCATTCACCAAATATATATATACATATAATTTATTGACATTTTTTTCCAAATCTAATTCCATGTACAACATTTTAATGATGAAGGACCAAAAGCGGCCACTTTGGATTGCTAGAAATTTTGGAAGTGAGTTATATCCCCGACATAAGTATTATGACATAAGTATAGGATGATTTGGGATAATCATCATTTGTTTCCCATTCTTATTATTAAAGGATGATTATAGTAGTGATTATTAGATATTTTTTTAGTCTCAATATTAACAAATCGTAATATTCGCATGATTGAAGGACTAATTGCTATCAACTCAGGATCGCCCTTTGCTTTGGAAGTGAATCAGAACATTGAAATCAATTATAATAGCATAAGTGTGGGTTTGGAAATCTGGATTAAATTGTTTCTTATTAAAGGAATAATTAACATAACATTCTAATGATGGATCATCATTATATGCTCAGATCTGTGATTGTTTTAGTTAGATCCAAGTGTGGGTGTTCGAATGAGTCTAATGTTACGTTGGATCTTCTACATCAAGTGTGTGTCTAATCCAAATAAAAATTGATATACATTAATTCTAGTATATAAATAAATATTATTATTTGTATTGTGTTTTATGTGAATGCTTAAAGTATTCTGGAAAGGGAGATTAAACCGATCGATGTGTATTATACCAAGTAAGTGACCCAAACCAACTAGCTTATGAAAAGTATATTGTGTAGTTATGATTTTAATTGTTTGAAAAGTATGTTATTCTCATTCTCATGTTATGTGATATTATGGCATAATTGATTTTACATGACAAATATATTGTGATATTTCGATATCTTGAAACAATACGTGAATCGCATGTTAAAACAGACCCTATATGATATTATATATTAAGAAATTCAGTTTGCATGTTTCAACATGCCAAATGTTATAAGTGATATCTTGAAATGAAAAATATGTATATATATGTTTTCATTGTGGCCATATCACATGCATGGAGTGGGACATTGTAAGGAGGAAGAATTTGTGGCTTCGTCCACAACCTACATGGCAGCTTCTTTGCAAAATTGGTGGTTTATCCATAACCTACAAGGTAGCTTGTCTGCAAATTTTTCGTTTATCCACAACCTACATGGTAGCTTGTATACGAATATTGCTGGTTTCGCCCACATAAATTGAAGTGATTGGATGGATGAGTTCTAAAGAACTCTTTTTGGAGTGTAGCGGTGATGGGTAGGGTGTTTTATAAAATTTTGCAAAATTGTTTTACAAAAATTGCATTGCCATGATCATGTGCATAAAAGCTCACCATTTTAGTTTCATAACCTTTCAGGTGATTCACTGGCTTAGGACTTGGATTAAGAAAACGGAACAGTCTCTCGGATGGATTTTAATAAATTATTTATTAACTATTTGGGATGTTATTTTGGACATTGGACTTTTTATTGGGTTGTTTCTTTACTTCATAACTCTAAAGTGCCATGCATGCATGCTTAATGGAGTAACAAGTATTTTGAATTATTAAGTTTATTTAAATTTTTATGATTTTTTTATTTTTAAACAAACCTAAAAGTTTGTGATTTTTCTAAGTATTTTGAAAAGTCCACTACGAAAGATTTTACCAAAATCATTTTTTTACAAAAAATTAAAAATATTGCAAATTCTTAGTTTAATGATCTAAAACAAGATTTCGATGTAATAATGATAGTTTTCAATATTCATGTTTTAATAAGTGTATTTTAAACAAAATTACTCGGTATTTAAATTTTAGAGTTTTCATAAAAACAACTGAAACCTAGTTATTTTCAACAAGTAAATGTTTTCAATAGTTTTAATGTGACTTTCGAGATTCGACCATAACGTCTAGACTGAGTTTGGGGTGTTACATGATTGATTAGCTAACTGCTCGTTGGAACGTAATAAACGACTAGGATACGATTGGCATGCCAATAGGGTTAGTATGCGCACTTGTTTAGGATTGTACTTTGGTGCCTCTGATTGCACAATCATGCCTCTTTTTGCACCTCAGTGTCTCTGTTGCGTAACTATGATGCCTCTGGTATGGTGTAGTTACTCGAGTATTCGAGTCAAGTTACTTAGTCTATCGGGCTATGTGTTTATTGAATTTCAACTTATGTATGTGCTCAAATGATATTGCATATTCTTGGAGGTATTAAGTGAAAACTATTTCAATGAATTTCATATTTGCATATGTGCATAGCTAAATTAAAGAAATATAGTTCATGATGATGAAAGTCCCTTGAGAAGGGGTTAATATGATATATTTTAATATGTGAATCAAATGCTAATGTGGTGTGTGACCTTGTAATTGGATATAATATAAGTTATTTAATTGAATATTTACTTGTGTAAGGTAAGTTAATGTGATATTTATACTATGAGCTTACTAAGCTTCTTTAGCTTACTGGTTTTACTTATGTTCTTTTGTGGTTGTCAAGTTTGTGGACTGACCGAACGGATCGACTGAAAGCTCACACTATCCAACCATATTGGTAGTTGTTGCTTTCTATTTTGGGATATGGCTTTTATATAGATGTTTTGTTGTGTATATATAAGTGTTATGTTATAATGGTAATTCTAGTGAAAGGGTTAGTTTTGAATGTATGTTGGAGGATATGCTTCGAAGCTGTGTTATTGACTTTCGAGATAGTTGGGAAAAGTTTTTGTCGCTAGCTAAATCACTTACAATAATTGTTTTCAATCTAGCATTTAGATGGCACCTTATGAGGCCTTGTATGGCCAAAAGTGTCGCACTCCACTTTATTGGACCAATATAGGTGAGAGGAAGGTTTTGGGTCTTGAGTTGGTAGCTGAGATTGAGGATAAGGATATTGAGTTTGAGGTGGGGGACAGTGTTTTCCTTAAGGTATCTCCATGGAAGAAAGTTCTCACATTTAGTCATAATGGCAAGTTAAACCCTCGATTCATCGAGCCATATCGAATTCTGAGGCATGTTGAGTCGGTTGCTTATCAGTTAGAGTTACCTCCAGAGTTGCATCGCATCCATGACGTCTTTCACGTGTCTATGTTGAGGCATTATCAATCTGATCCTTCTCATGTGGTTCCAGTGGAAGAAATTGAGTTAAGACCGGATTTCTCTTTTAAAGAGGAGCTGATACAGATTTTGGATCATGAGGTTAAGGTCTTGAAGAGAAAGACCATTCCATTAGTTAAAGTCCTATGGTAGAATTATGGTTCAAAGGAGTCCACTTGGGAACCTGAGTGTAACAGCCTATTTTTAGTAAAATTAGAATAGTGGTTTTGGGACCACAAATTCGAGGTTCAAAATTTTATTTTATTATTAGTTTATGGTCTACAACATGATAGTGTTACCGTATACAAATTTCGTTAAGAAATTTTACCATTTGCTTGCTCAATTTGATAAAAGGACTAAATTGCGTAAAGTGTAAAAGTTGAGTTCTAATAGCTAAAGGTATTAAATAGCTATGGAACTTTAAAGTGGAGGTCATTATATGGTAATTAGACCATTAGCATGTTAGTGGATGATAATGGCTTGGCAATTTTGAAATTTAGATTAATTTTAAGGGTTGATTTAGTAATTAAATAAAAAATTATAAGTTAAAATAAAATCAAATTTGCAATCATCTTTCTTCATCAATGTTCAACTGTATATTGAAGGGAAAGAAGCCATTTTTGCTCATCTAGGGTTCGGCTACTTTGAAGCTCAATTGGTGAGTGATTTTTGTCCCCTTTTTAATGATTTCTATGTTTTCGGGATCGTTGTAGCTTAATCTAGCTAGCCCAGTGACTAATTTTCAAAAATGTTAAACCTTTAGGGTTTTACCATTGATGTACATGCTTGATTTTTGAATTTTGATGATAGAAGATGAATGGTTGTTGTTAGATAAACAACTTTTGTAAAGTAATTTTTATTAAAATTGTCAAATAGAGACTAAATTGAAAAATAGGAAATATTACATGGTAAAATTGTGAAATAATTGAAGTATGGTGCATGCTAAGGACCTATTTGATATTTGACCATAGTGGGTTGTGGTGGAATTGTGTAAATTTCCATTTTTATGAACTAGGAACTAAATTGTAAAGAAATTAAAAGTATAGGGAAAATGGTAATTTTTCCAAAAATGTATGTTGGATTAAATTGAATGTGAATTATATTGAATTGGATTAAATTTATTCATATAGATCCAGTCAGCCCTCGTACGGAGTTAGATCAAGGCAAAGAGAAAATCTCAAATTAATCGCCTCTATATCTAGGTATACTCGTCGAGGTAAGTTCATGTAATTAAATTGTGTAATTATATTCTTTAATTGAATTTTATGTATGTGATTTGCATTATTGTCATAAATGAATACCGATCGCATGTCCAACGACATACAATGACTACCAAATCTCGTTTGAACCAAAGGAATTTGTAAAACATAAATGACATGTCATTAGGGTTATTGATTCTCAGCTCAAGAGAGGTTACCGATATTTAGCTCGAGAGAGCTTACCGATATTTAGCTCACATGAGCTTACTGATATTCAGCTCGAATTCAACTCGTATGAGCTTACCGTTTACAACTAATAAGAGCATACCAATTTAGAGCTCGTATGAGCATACATGTACAGAAATTAACAAATTACAGTTCAGTATACCTTGTGTGTGCTACCCGAGTATCCAACGATATTCTAAATGGTTCAATGGACACAATTCTGTTATGAGATTATATAGGTTCGATACGAACTACTACAGGTATTTACATGAAATACATGGAAATGATTTTACATGATACACTGATATATGAAATGAATGATTCATGTATATGAAATTTGAATATTTGTTGAGTTCATCCATGAATATTGGATATTATATGTGCTTTACATGGCTAACATGTTGGTGATTATGTGTTTAGGCTTTTGGCCAATTTGGTTGGAATATGCTATGTTTACTTACTTTAATTGTGATTAAATGGTAAGTTAAATTCTATGTTATATGAACTTACTAATCTTAAGTGCTTACTTTGTGTTATTTTATGTGTTTCATAATGATTCGAAAGCTCGTTCGGGTTGAAATGCTTGCTCTTTTGGTACTTTTACTTGGTTACATTTTGGTTATAATGGCATGTATAGGTTATTTTGGCTAAATGTTGGCCTATATGTGTTTTGTTGACATTAGCCACTTATTTGACTTGTGTTTTGGTATTTTGGTATGTGCATAATTTGCCCTATAAGGTTGAGTGTGGACTGATTTGTGGTTGAATGATGAAAGGTAAAATAGTAGTTGAATATGCATATGAGGTATGTTTTATCACTTGGTGTGATTTGGTGCTATGCTATGGTAAGCATATATGTGTTTGATGCTATTGAATAAGTGGTACAATTGATACCAAATGGTAAGTTTTGGTGTATAATTTACATATTGTGTATTGATGCAATTATACATAAAAGTTGGTTGATTACTTGGTTACATGGATCACATGGTTGAACATAATTATACTTGTCATTTGAGGTGCTAAGGGAATATTGGTTGTATGTGAATATACCACATGTTTAAAGCTTGCTCATGCTTGTTTTGGATTATTGATTATAGCTAGTGTATGTGTGCATTTCTGGGTGTAGGTTGGTGCCAAGTTGGGTGAGAAATGTGGCTTGTAAAATGACCTATTTTCATCCACACGGGAAGAGACATAGGCGTGTGTCTCAGCCATATGTGACACACGACTAGGTAACATGGTCGTGTGTCCCCTGTAGTTTTAAAGGGTTACAAGTCAGGCCATTACACTGTCTGGCACACGGGCGTGTGAGGATACTTCGAAGGGTACACGGCTTGGCACTCAGGTGTGTTGCTTGGCCGTGTGACCCAAGTCTGTGAGTTACACGGGTAAAGACACGGGCTGGGACATGGCCGTGTGTCCCTATTTTGAATGCCCACACGACCTAAAACATGGGCATGTCTCTTGGCCGTGTGAGTCATACGGCCTAGCAAAACTGTCGTGTGACTCTTATAGCTTTGAAAATTTGCAATGCTTTCTGAAAAATTCTACAGTTTCTGATTTAGTTCCGACTTGTTTCTAACCGTACTTAGGGCCTCGAGGGATCGTATAAGGGACAGTATGTATGATTTTGATTAGTTTTATTATGACTATTGATAAGTTATGAAATGATCAAAATTTTGTTTGTTTGTACTATAGACTTTGGTAATTCTCTGTAACCCTGTTCCGGCAACGGATACGAGTTAAAGGTGTTACACTGAAGACTCAATTCGTTAGCAGTATCCACATCTCTTTGAATCAGGTAAATTTCGAGGCCAAAATTTCTTTAAGGAGGGGAGAGTTGTAACGCCCCAATTTTCCTAAGTTTGGATTGTTAAAGTATGTCAAATAATCTTATTTTGGTTTGGTGGTTAAGTGCCTTGAATGTTTGCTTTAGGCCTTAAGTTTGATTCCTTTGTGTTGGATTTTCATTATTTATTTTTGAATTATGCTCAACTTGAGCCTAAGGGCTTATCTTTTATTTTCATTGGGTTGTAGATAATGATGAACCTACTCGTTCAGAGGTAATGCGTCAACTTACCTCTAGGTCTTATGTTCGAATCCTGTGTTGCACAAGTTTGGAATATTTTTTCTCTGGTTATTATTTGGGAAGTAGAGTTCAATTTAAATTCCTTAAATCTAGTGGGTTAGGATTTGGATTAAATAAGTTATTTTTATTTTATTTTTTGAAATTTACTAAAATCCCTAAATTCCATCACCCACTAACTGTCCAACACCCCATTAGTTTTCACGTTTTCTTTTTTTTTTTTCTCTTTTGTTTTCTTTTCACAATTTTCTTTTGTTAAATTCTCTTCTTCTATTTGGTTTTCTAATTCCTATTTTGTTCACCTAAAGCTTTATTTTCCCATTGCAATTTTACCATTAGTTCTACTTTTCTTTCGCTTTTCGTTGTGAAATCGTGATGGGTTCGGTAAGTGTGTAAGTTATTTGGAGTTAGGTTAAGTCAAGCATAATTCTTGTTGAAAATTCTTTGAATTTAATCTCGATATTGTTTATTCTTGTGTTATTTAGAGATAATCGTACGGTGCTCAACGATCTCCTGGTAAGTTAGGAATGGCTTTGGTGGTTGTTAATTTCGTGGTAAGTGGGTTTGAATATTAGTTTTGGAGATTGTTTTGTTAAATTTCTACTAATGGAGTTCAAGGTTGAGGTGTTGTTTGTTGTCCGTTTATCGATTCGTTTTAATGTTGTTGTAGGATTCGAGGTGTGATATATGTGTGGGTTATTAGAATTATCATCAAGTGTGTGTGAACTAGTTATTAGAATTATCATCAAGTGTGTGTGAACTAACTCGAAAAACTAGTCTGAATCTCGAAAAAACTCGAAAACAGGGGCCATTTTCAAAACTGCCCAGCATCACATGACCCTGTGACAGATCGTGTGCACCACATGGCTGTATGGTTAGCCGTGTGCCAGGCCGTGTGAAGCACATGGTTGTGTGTGATTACACAGCCTGAACAGATAGATCGTGTGGACCACACGATCTGGCTTATTAGGCTGTGTAGGCCCATTTTTGCCAATTTGAAAGCCTGATTATGGGACTCGGAAATTGGATCCATGGGCCTTTCATAAACTTATAAAAACGTAAAATTTGGTATGTTTCTCATAAGTATGATTAGAAAGCATGATAAATAGGCTTTGATTTGTGTAAGTTACGTGATATGTATGCTCTATAAATTATACATTTCAGTATGCATGCCATACAACTCATTTGATATGTATGAAAGCTAATATATTATTTCATATGCATTTGGGGTGGGTTTTGAAATGATGGAGGAAGTGTATTTTGGTTGTTTTGCTGTAATTCTGGCGGTTAAACCGCAATATCTGTCTGGCAACTCAATTGCACTTATATGAGTGGTATACCACCACATTTCGGTGTGATTGGATGGATGGATTCATGTAGTCCTAATTGAAGTGATTGGTTAGACGGAGATGGTGTGTAGCGGATGGGGGTAGGATTTGTTTTGATATGTTATATGTTCTAAGATTATGAAATATGATTTACATTCTAGAAATATGAAATTCTGATTAGATAATTGCATATGTGAAATCTGTAAATGAAATTCTGTAAATAGGCTAAGGCACACACTAGGCTTCTAACTCACTCGTTTGACGCGTTTCGTTTCAGGTGATCCTCAGACTTAGGATTGGACGGCGACTCCAGAGCTCGATTCAATTATTGTGATTTTAAGTATGTTTTGGACTAAATTATGGAATTAACGAACTTCCGGATTTTTATTTGTTCGTGGACGTTATTATTGGTTTTGACATTTATTTCACAAGCGTACTATTTAAAAATTCATATTTTCATTTAAGGCGACGTAACTTATGGAATTCTATGATTTTAAAAGATAATAATTTTTAAAGTATTTTTCCGCAGCGAAGTTTTGAAATGAAGTACAATGTTTTACAACTCATTCGGTTAAGCATACGGGGGTTATTTAATAAAAAATTATGAAACAAGTTTTCATCTAAGTGTTCACACATGATCTTTTGAATACTTATGCTTTTGATAAATTAAATAACTCTATTACTCTGGAAATAAAAATGAGTTTCCACGTAAACTAATCAATAACGTTTTTTTTAAGGATGTAACCTTCATAATCAGACTGTAACATCTAGGCCGATTTTGGGGTGTTACACTAGTGATTTGGAATGATTGAGGGTGTTACAAGTAGTATATTTTTGTTTACTATTTTTTGTTAGTTTGCATTTCTTATTGCATACTTCTCTACCCTAATTCTTGATTCGAGTTTTCTTTGTGTTGGAAAGAAGAAAAGATAGATGATGATGATAATGAACCAGAAGCTAAAGAAGTTGCAAATGAAGGCGAAAAAGATGGAAAAGAGGACAACACCATTAGTTGTTGGATAGTAGCAAACTCAGAACATTGAATCATTTTCTCTAGCAAGCTTGTAGCTTGTTGTCTATGGAAATCACCAGAACTCTGTAGCAATTGAGAGTACTACCAATAGTTTCTTAGCATATTAGTTGTATAGCTTTGAAGAGATTGCAAATCGTGATATGTTTGCTTTGGAGTAGAATGAGAAGCCAACAAATAGGTTATTAGAGAACTAGAAATCGACGTTGGGTGGCAATAAAATTTTGCATTTGTTAAGGAACAAACCTGACATTTTCTGGGAAATTTAACTTGTTCCTCTTTCCTCTAAATCTTGCAATAGCTTCATCATAAGCTCTTCCAGCAGCTTCTTCTGTATCAACATACCAAGCCAGACTCTTGTTTCTTATTGTGAATCACATATTTTTGCTATCCCTTTCCCTATGGCATTGGTACAAGGTAGAGATTGTTAAAGTTACTAGAAAGAATGAAAAAAATGAGAAGAAAGGAAAAGGAAAAATGAAAAAAAAAGATAAAGAAGAAAAAGAAATGAGAAATGAGTAAAGAGTAGAGAAATAATAATAATAATAATAATAATATGGCGGGGCCATTATTTTAAATAAAATATTTAAAAAATCCATATCATCATATTGTTAATATTTTAACAATACAATGACTAAAATTTTTTTGAACAATTTAGTAATTAAATTGAAAATTTTTATAATTCGATGATAAAAATATAAACACGTAAAAAATTTAGCGACTATTAAAGTAGTTTATCAATTATTTATTCAGTTTGGATCAAATTTTGAATAAAGATTGTAGTAACATGGTTTAAGTTGGGTCTATATAAACCACTATTTAATAATAAACAATATTTTATTTAAATTTAATTAAAACTATAAATATTAATATAATAATATTTGTATGTAATAGTAAAAATAGTATCTATACTCCATAATATTTTATTTTTTATTATTTGTGAACAAGGTTTTCAGAATTAGATTGGTGGTTCTAATAGATTTAATTGAGTAAAGCATTAAAATTTAAAAAAAAATAGAGAAAATTAGTTCAATCGATTCAACCACCCGTTCAATAGGTCCAACCAATTGGTTCAACCAATTAAATTTACCTCAATCAATTTTTGATCTAACTAGTCTGAACAACCAATTCAATTTGGTCTGATTTTGAAAACAGTGTTTTTGAACACTAAATATGAGTGACCAAACTCCCTCAATTGATGCAAACTTAAACAAATGTTTTAATACTTTTTTTTAGCTATAAACTAGTTGGCCTAAAATATCTAGCTCATGTTTTGTAGCCTTGGTGTGAAAAAGAAGAGTTAAGTAACACTTAATAATTTGATGTATTATCTTGCCTTGACAAGTTCGGTATTGTATTATCAACATACTTGTGCTCTGCTTTAAGTGTTATGATCTTAGAGACTAGTCATAAGTCTCATATTTTTTATGTACTAAAATCGGTCTTGGGATTAATATATGGTTGGAAGATGTGGAAGTAGACTTCTTTTCCAAGTATCTGAACCATGTTTGAATCCTAAAGTTGTTATTATTGGGAGGACTTTACTTGAATACCAACTCCAGCCTAAACATGACTTCAAACCATAAAATAGATGAGGACGCTTGTGGTTATACAAAAAAAAATTATATTGAAATATAAGTGTTCACACCATTTTTAACATATGAGGTGTATTTTATAAACAATTCATGATGCCTAAAGGTCCAAAGTGGACAATATCATGTTGATTAGTGTAAATCATGATATTTGGTACTAGAGTAATCTCTCGAATACTAGCAATATGCTAACATAAACAATGAGCTCTCATTGGAATAGAAAAAGATGTTATGATCTTGGAGAGAAGCCATGAATCTCACATGCTAAAGGTGATGTGAACAATTATATGTTAATACCAATTCTAGTATAGTGAAAATAAAATCGTAAAAGACAATGAACCGAAGCGAACAATACCTTATATATCAATATGAACCGTGACGCTAAACATTGCTTTCAAGGCCACCATCTTGTTGGGTCCAACAATTTAGATCTAGGGCAAGGTGGGGGTGTTGTGAAATATGAACAAGATTGGCAAGTGTAAGGTTGAGGCATAGGGGAGAACTGGGGACAAATAGCTTAGTAAAAGGTTAGGGTATCATAGATGCCACCGACAATGACAATGTTTTCAATTTCTACTACACTCAAATGCTATGGTAAAACGGCCTAAAAGTTACCCATCAATCCCTCTACCAACCAATTCAATATTTACTTATATTCAAATTATTATTCATTCAATTTTTTTTAAAAAAATCAAAATATTTTTTTATATTAATTTTACAATCCATAGAAATTGATCATTTAGAGGTCATGGTTGTCTTTACTAACAATGTTATCTTCAATATTGGAACCTCAGTTCTCTCTAGGTCTTACCATTTGACTTAACACTTGTTGGTTTTTTTCTAGTTCATTCATCAACTCAAGTTGAAGTATTTATTCATGGTATAATGATTAATTTAGCCCCTAATGCTTATCTCTTTTATCACTTTGGCTCTAATTCTTGTTTATCACTTTGACCCAAAACTTTCACATTTTTTTTGGACAAAAAGTTGATTGAATGGTTAAATTTTTTACTGGAATAATGCAATTGTCTCTGTGATAGTTCAAGTGCATTTCATAAAAGTTCAATAATAATTATTTAAAAGTTCAACAAATTTTAATAAAAATATATTTTTCTTTAAAAATATTATCCATGTTAACAATGAAGTACAAGTAGATTGCTATGCAATTTGTCACATTAGTGTCAGTTAAAATTTTAACAGTTTAGTCAGCTTTCCTGATAAAAAATTACAGTTTGACTAAATTTTAAAAGTTGAGGGTCAAAATCATCCCAAAATATATAACATTTTGAAGTTTAGTGATTTGATTTGAAAATTGGATAACAATTAAAGTATTGTTGATGAAATTAACCCTATATATATTTAGTCAAGGTAATTTTTGACCTTTGAACTTAGCAACTATGTTCATTTTGATACATGTATTTGTTTTGGGTTCACTTTAGCATTTGAATTTGGTAACTATGTCCATTTTAATTCTTACACTTGAATTTCGGTAAGATTTAATGATGTGATACAAATTGTATTTTTATTAAATATTTATATTTTCCTAGTATAGGGTCAAAATAGACCTAGTTAAGTTTAAATATCAAAACGGATAAAAAATACATTAGTAAAATAAATATAATTACCAAATTGAAGAAATAAATCAAATTGGAAGTTACCAAATTCTAAAGTTGATGTAGAAAAAAAAACTTTAACAATTAAATTTAAACAAAATTATCAAAGAATTAATTTTTTTGTAAAGTATAGACTAGGGAAGCAGGCATGTGGATGAGTGGGGAGCTACAGACCAAACTCCACAATTAACCCGCCTTTGAAATTATTTGAGTTTTGTGACAGAAAAAGGAACAGAAAAAGAAAGAAAGCCACCCCCCCCCCCATTTTCATTTTCACTGCTTATATCATATCCCTTCGTTGGTACAGTACCGCATTTGTTTTATTCAGTCTTCAGTCCATCAGTTTTTCTTCTTTAATTTATGAATAAAGAAAACCCAAAAAAGCAGCCACTGAAGACCTGGCCTTTTGTTTCCCTTTGAAGAAACACAGAAAAGAACCCCCCGCCTTTTTTTCCTCTCTTCTTCACTGAAGAACAGCCATTGAAGATGCCTAGACCAGGTCCAAGACCTTATGTATGTGAGAGAAGAGCTTGGCACAGTGATAGAAACCAACCCATTCGAGGTTCCCTCATTCAAGAAATTTTCAGGTCCCCTCCCCCTCCCCCTCCCCCTTCCCTTTACTTTCTATTTCTTTCATTCACTGTAGTCTTTTTATATATATATATATATATAATGCATTTTTGGTGTTTCTTTAGAGTTGTGAATGAGATTCATTGCTCAGCAACTAAGAAGAACAAGGAATGGCAAGAGAAGCTCCCTATTGTTGTGTTGAAAGCTGAAGAAATAATGTACTCCAAAGCAAATTCTGAGGTAAGAAAATATGAAGTTTCCTCCTCTTTTAAATGAAAAGAATGAACTTTGATAGTATTTTAAAGGCTTTTAAGAGGGTTTTTTTAATGATGAGGGGTTGGCACTTATTGCATAGGCTGAGTACATGGACCTTAAAACACTTTGGGATAGAACAAATGATGCCATTAACACAATCATTAGACGTGATGAGAGTAATGAAACTGGAGAGCTTCTTCAACCTTGCATTGAAGGTACTGTTTTTTTTTTTTTTAATTGAAGCAAAAATATGTGCATTTGCAATGGGGTCTTTTTGTTGCATTTACAATTTATTTACTTTGTTTTGTCGGTTAGCTGCTCTCAATTTAGGCTGCACACCAAGGAGAACATTGAGGAGCCAACGAAATTGTAACCCGAGGTGTTACCTTAATCCGAGCACTCGAGAAGTCGACGACATTGCTCGAGGAAATCCCCTGGCTAACTCGCGTAGCATGACTCGTTGTTCCGGTTTCATGAAACCCGAAACCGTGAATGTGACTCATTTGGGGTTTGAATATCAGAAACATACTAACTATACCACTGACAAGTTTCCTTTTGTGTTTGAGAATGGTTCCCTTCCTATTAATAAGCCATGCTTACCTATAGAGAAGTATCCTCCTAGTTTATATTCAGTGTTTCCTCTTTTCTATGGAAACCGCCTTAGATACGAAGAGATGCAGCATGATCTCAATGTCTTCCCTAAGTTAGTTTCTAATACTGTAGAGCCTTCTAAGACGGGTTACATTCATAACCTCCTGTTTCCCAATGTGGACTCTTCAAATAAGATGAAACACACAGGTGTAACGAATACTTCTAAGCCGCACGAACTTGCCTGCGATCTATCGTTGCGATTGGGCCCTCTTTCAACATCTTCCCCGAGTGTTGGAACCAGTCAGCCTCATGAAATAGGAAAAACCGGTTCCACCTTTGATCTGACACCAGAAATCGATAAAACTAAATCTTCTTTTCTTAGGAGCAAAAAAGACGATCCCTTGAAATCGTCTTCAAATGGGTGTAGCATTGAGGGTGAAGATGTGACAATGAGAAAGGGAAAGACGGGTTACTGTCCGGCAGTGGATCAGCAATTTTGTTTGCCATCAAACCTTCCTTACAGTCATTTAAGTGGAAGAATGGAAAGTGCTGGTTCCTAGATTGTCCTTAAAAGACCCCTTAACATGGCCTTGGTGAGTATACATGTGCTGCTGAAGCTCTTTCCTTTTTTTTTTTTTTCTGTTATCTTTTTGTAGTTGGATAGCTATGTGTTGGTGATCAATGTGTTGACAATGTTTGCAAGAATGTGTATTGTAAATATTTCGAGTGAGTTTCGATTAGATGAGCCAATCAGACAGATAATGTGATGCATGGTAAAGTTTTATTTTGTTTCGTTTAAATAAAAAATTATTTGATCTCTTCCAAAATAATAATAATTATAAATTAGTACATCTATTTTTAATTGTTATAAAATTATTATACTTTTATTTGATAAAAGCACCCTTGAAAACTACAAAGTGGTAAAAGCATAAGAAAGTGTATTTAAAATAGGCTTTTGTGTGACAAGTTCTCGTTAGTTGTAGTGTTGACACTTGTACAGTTTTAACTTTTATATTAACCTATTGTCCATGTGGAAAAGTGGTTTATTTCCCCTTTATCCAGCCTTAAAACTTATCCATTAGAAGATATTTAATCTCATCAATGGACAAACTATATCTCACAAGTGGATAACTTGTCTGATTTGTTTGATTAAGTAGGGCTAAAGCTAATATTTAATGAACGAAAATCTAAAGGGAGAAAAGGCTTTTGTTTGTATGGGGGACAAAGGTCACCTTACAAGAAAACAAATCTAACCATTATTACTTTTAGAGTCAATGTTCTTGAGGTTTCTTATGTGGGTCCCATATATTTGGTCAAATTAGGAAGGGTCGAAATAAGTAATGAATGACTTTGGAGGGGAGGAGTGGGTGCTTTTGCTTTATTTGAGTTCAAACTTCCTTAAATTCGATTTGGTTGTAAAAGTTAATAATTCAATATTATCTCATAATTTTATGATTGGAATAAATAATTGGAAATGATTTCAATTTTAGGTAATTTGATTTAAATAAAACTTGATTGATAAATTTAGATGACCTTATTGATAAAAAAAATTTTGACAGAAAAACGACCTGGAGCTCAACCTCATTTTATTGCATCTCAAATAATAAGATTGTGAATTTTCAAAGGATAATTCATATTAAAATCAAATCACATCTATTCTTAATAGCAATTTTACAAAGCATGTCCACAACTTCATTACTGTTCCTATCAATCCAATTAAAATGGACCGTTTCAAAATTTCTAATAGCCCTGCATTCTTGTTTCACGAAGCAGCCCAAAATAGTGACATCCTTATCGCAGTTTTTTATTGTATTAATGAGAGTAGCGTTGTCAGACTCCATAATCATCTTGGACAATTTTAAATTTGAGGCCAACTTCAATCCCAAAGTCAATGCCTTCAGGTCCGCCCAAACAGCATCGATGGCCTTATTTGCGAAACCATAGCAGCCAGCAAGCGCGAACCCATCAGCGTCTCTCGCAATAGCCCCGAAGCCGACATACCCATTTAAAACCGCTACATCCACATTGATTTTAATAGTCTTTGGGGGGTTTCATCCAGCCTTTACTTACCGGAGTAGGTGGAATCACAGGGGGTTCATTCAAATTAAAGATTCTAAAATCATTACTAAGGGTCTGTGCCCTTTCCCACATCACCATAGCTGGATTGTCCTTGCCCTGGAAAACCATCTTGTTCCTGTTGTTCCAGCAATTCCATAGGAGCGTGAAGAAGTCAGCAGCAGCCTTGGAATCGAGCTCGCGCAAGATATCTTCCAACCAGTCAATGCAGCGAACATAGTTTCCGTCTAGAAGCCTATTGTTTAAGCCTCCGATAATAAGGGTTTCACGAACCTTCAGGCACTCTTTCAGAGCATGGATAAGATTATCCTCATTGTTCTTACATCTCGGACAATTCGTAGAGAAATTATGATGGATGCGAGCGATATTGGCGTACGTGGGCAAGATATTATGGCCGATTCTCCAGCTGAAAACTTTAATCTTGGGAAGCATTTTTAGCTTCCAAATAATTCTCCAAAAACGCCTGTGAGGGCCAAAGCCAATCCTCTTCTGAGAAAGCCAAGAGTAGGCGAACTTCGACGTGTAGACACCATGGGGGTTATGTAACCACGTTCTGCTATCATTAACATCAATAGGAGGAATGGGTAATTTGCAAATGCACTCCCCCATCTCAATACCATAAAGCTCAATGATCCTATTCCTTTTCCACCGCTTTTGACCCTGGTCCCACAAGTCATTAACCATTCTTTCATTGTTAGTCAAGAGAGATCGACAAACAGGACCTTATTGATAATTTATTTGAATTTAAAATGGTTCAAATTTAAAGCTGACTTGAATTTGAGATATTTAAAAATTTGAAAATTTGAATGTTTTTTACCCAGATTAATTCGATTCAAAATTAATCTACTTTATTCATTTATCAAATCTAGTATACGGAATGCAAAAAATCCCAAACTTGATTTAATAGGATTGGTTTTTAAATAAAAAAAAATTTCGGTGCGAGATGAGATGAATCTAATTCTAAAATTAGTCGGGTTGAATCAGGACAAGGCTTAGAGAAAATCTACCTTACCTTATGATAGTTATCAAAATGCCTTTTATATATAATATTAGTTTAAAAAATATAATAATACAATTTATGTTAATATTTCATTTAAAATAATTATACTTGGAAATCAATTAATAATATCATTAAGATTAAACTAAAAACTTAAAAGTTATTGTCCTATTTTGATAGAAATTTAAAAGAAAAAAGGAATAAAATTAAGACATATCGGGTTAGTTTGGGTATAACTTTAATTTTTCAAAACAAAATTAAGATGAATAAATCAATATTTAATTCGAATTTAAATTAAGGTGGAGTTAATTTAAATCGGGTTAAGGTTAACAAGAAAACCCCATACCGACATATTGCTATCAATATTCTAATAATATCATATTCTAATCTTTACTGAGTTTTAATCACCATTGTGGTGGGGAATATATATAACTTTTCTCAATTTGGTCTTAAAAAAAAGCTTAGTGAGAGAGATCTTCCAAAAGTATGTAAGGAGGTTCTCGGCATCACACTAAAATGACAATGTCTTGTTGCTTCATTTATGTAAGTCTGCAACTGAATAACTTTAGGCATCTTTTGAAGGTTTGATGTTGACAAGATTAATGGGGTTTCCCCAACTAACAAAACAAACAAGGAAAGGTGAATGGTGGGCAATTTGTAGAAAACTTTCTACCCATTGCTTTTCATGAAAGGATTGTTGATAAAAGATTAGCTTTTGGGTTATTATTAGTGGATTATGTTAAATTTTAATATTTATTTTTTATATTTTAATTTGATATATATAAATTTTTGACTAATTATTAGTGAATTATGTTAAAATTTAATATTTATTTTTATATTTTAATTTGATATTTTTTTTGTTGATACCCTGTATCAACAAAGGTGGAGATGAGGAAGATGGGGCAGTACCAAAAAGGTCAGTTCACCTATTCTAGTGTCGGGAGTTGAAAATGTAGAGGGAGTTAGGTAGAGAAGGGTGAAAGTTTGGCGTATTAGAGTTTTGGCAGAGGAGAATAATCTCCCTATATGTTGCACTTTGGAGTATTTATAGGTAAGTGAGGGTTCCTATCTAATTATACTACTTATTGGACCTTAGGTGGCCCAATGGAAGGTCCAATCAAGTCCAATTTGAAGTAGGGATAAAATAATAGCCTTCCCAGTCGAGAGGTTGGTTATAAAGTGACCTTGCTTCGAGACCATCTGTAAATTGTTTTTGCGAGTGGTAGTTGTTGCAGATAAAATAGCAAGAGTCAATTTGGAACTATTCACCCTTATAAGCTGAAAAGTCGTCCAAGGTGAAAAGATAGTGTCACACCCCGAGTCTGGCAGATCTGAGTTTAAGGCGTAGAGTTTTAAAGTTATATGTTTGTCGTAATGTCATCGCCACGTTACGGTCTTCTGGAGAATTGGAATATGGCGTATAGTAATCGCCATAAAAGTGAATAAAGGTTTTACGTTATTCTAATTATGTTATCTAAGAGGAGTGTATATCAAGTGAGGTATAAACCAAGGGAGTTACCACCATATGCATAGTACGCCTAGTTTGCCTGAGTACTATGTTAGTTGGGTTTTGTAATGTGATTTGGTTAGGGGTCAATTGGATTGACTGGTCAAATATCAATTATACAGGATCCTTATTTATGTTTCTCTTAGAATCTGAACGCCATTAAGAAAGGCAAATTCTTGGTTCAAGTGACACTTGTTAAGTTCCAATAAGAGAAGTTGGTTATATATATTTGGGTGAGAAAGGTTTGTGAGGGAGTTTTTCTTCTTTCTTCAATATTATTATATATTTCTTTTTCTTAAATATAAGTGTTATCTCTTCCTCAGTAAGATGGAAGCTAGGGTTCTTGATAGTGGTTGTTCCATCTCTTGGTAAGTATTATAATTCTGCATGATAAGTTTTTGAAGGAGTAAAGATGTTAAGATTTATATGAGCAAAAAGTTATGAATACAAGACTTTACATGGAGGTTATCTATGATTGAGATGTTAGCACTTTGTATGAAAATGGGTTTTAATGGTGGATTTGTATTCTTTAATCAGTTGTTGCTGCTAGGTCGAGATGGATGTCCGTGTAACACCTCAAACTCGTATCCGTCGCCAAAATAGGGTTATAGAGTATTACTGGAGTTTACGTTTCAAAACTATCAAAAATTTTAAAACATTTAATTCACAACATCAATCATAGCAAAATCAAACAATAACATACATATTGTCCCTTATACGAGCCCTCGAGGCATTAAAATCACATTAGAAACAAGTAGGGACTAATCGAAAACATATAGAATTTTTAGGGAAAAGAAAATTTTTAAAATGCAGGGGTTACACGGTTGAGACACACGCTCGTGTCTTAGGTCGAATGGGCATTCGAAATAGGGACGCACGGCCGTGTCCTAGCCCCTGTCCGTGCCCGTCTAACTCTCTGACTTGGGTCACACGGCAAAGCCATACGCCCGTGTGCCAGCCATGTAACTCTCAAAATGCAACCTTTAAAAACCTACAGGGGACACATGGCCGTGTCATATAGCCGTGTGTCACATACGGCTAAGACATACGCTCGTGTCTCTGGCTTTGTGGATAAGAAAAGACCATTTCCAGCCCAATTTTCTCACATATAATCAAGCATTCCAAAGTGCATCAAACCATGCAACAACAAGCTATCCAAATAAAGTATATGTTCATACAATTAATATGCCCAAAAGGCACCTCAATCACAACAATTAAATATGTATAACCATATTCATAGTTTAGCCAAAACTTACCATTTTGTTAACATATCAAATCCACACTCATACTACCAAATTGACCATTTAACATTTAGCACCATTAGCCATATATGTTAATTACATTCCATATACCAAAATGACCACATTTAACCATGTCAAAGAACATACCATTACATAAATTTTAAATACTATTTCAACTTCCATCATTTAAGCATCATAAAGACTACAAAATCAACCATCATAAGGCCACATATATATATATCAACCTAACAACCATTTCAATCACTCAAAATACCCTAATTACAAGCCAAAACATAATGGCTATAATATCAACCAAAACACCTATACATGTGCATATTTAAACAATTATCACTTAACTTGTTTTCATGCCAAAACATAACATAATTTTTGCTAACTATCGAGTTATATTATAGTGTTTCTGGTGTGTTACGGGGGTGGATGTCAGCCTACGGGCTAGGCACTTAGTGCCGAGGTGTGTCATCAGTTGGATTGGATCGTATAAGCATCTCATGTGTTCTGTTTGGTTAACCGTGTATTCGTATCCGTACATCGTTTATCGGGTATTGTTTATTGATCTCTGAATGTTATTGAAATGTAGAGAATTGATTTGTACTATTGTTGAACATGACTCACCGATGTGAGCTATGATCTACAGGAACTCGTTTAATAATCTTGTTGTATGAGTTATTATTTTAATTCGATAAGTTTTATCATTTAATCGACGAACTTACTAAGTTTTATGTAAGCTTACTCAAGTCCTGTCTCTTTCTTTGTAGATTACGTTTTGCGAAAGTCGGGAGATCGGATCAACTCGAAGGATCACACCATCCAAGGATCCTTTCGGTAGATTATGTATACATATTGGCTTATATGGCATGTAATAGGAGTTAAAGTTGAATGTAGTGATGTATAATGGTTTTTGTTGTATAACTTGAACTGCCTATGCTTTGGTTGTATTTTATAGCTTTTGAAGCATGCATGTATGGTATCAACCTAGGCACAAGTAATATAGACATGTGAATCAAGTGGTAAGTTTTTTAACTTATATATGCGCTAGATGTGGTCAAGTGTGATAGCATGGAAGTCTAGCCAAGGTAATGATTTGTTAGTTGATTAAGATGTGGTGACTTTAATGACTTTGGATAGTATTTTTGATTGATTGTTTTGTAATGTTATGGTGGTTCTTGGGTGTGTTTTGAGGCTTGCAATAATGTATTATAAGATGGTTTAAGTACCTATGAAATTGGATGAAAAATGAGCATGTTTTGGGTCATTTTTGGGCATACACGGCCTGAGACACGAGCTTTCACACAACTTTGTGTCTCATACGAGCAACCCACACGGGCGTGTACCCCAAACGTGTTAGGTGCCAAGTTCACACGAGCTGGCACACGGCCTGCGACATGGCCGTGTAACCCAAATCAGTGAGTTACATAGGAGGCACACGGGCGTGTGGGATAGTCACAGGCCCATGTCTGGAGCCA
Organism: Gossypium hirsutum; assembly: GCF_007990345.1. Lineage (NCBI taxonomy): Eukaryota > Viridiplantae > Streptophyta > Magnoliopsida > Malvales > Malvaceae > Gossypium > Gossypium hirsutum. Next base: position 23,394,893 of record NC_053442.1, on the reverse strand, counting down.
CACGGTCCAAGCTCTGTCACACGGCCTAGACACACGAATGTGTGACCCCTGTAGTGAAAATTTTCATATTTTCCTAGAACCTTCTGATTTGTTTTGAATTGGTCTCTGATTGTTCCTAAACTATTTTTAAGGCCTCGTAGGCTCAATTTAAGACCCATAAATGTATGATTTATTCAAGTCTAGTTTTTTTTATGAATTTGTTAGTTAAATTTGTTAAACTTGATACTATTTGTTATTGATTGATCTGTATTTTTCGATAATACTCTATAACCTTAACCTGACGACAAGTACGAGTTATGGGTGTTGCATTATGCATACAGTGGACATCTTTGGATAGTGGCATATTACAGGATTACAACTTGAGAGTTTGTCCTTAGCATACTTTTGGTGCTATAATAAGTTGTAACCAAACTAATGTATTACTTTATTTTATTTTTAAATACTTTTATTTATTTCTTTCTTTGATATTGAACCTTTAAATAAATTAATAAGAAAAATGTTTTAAATAAGAAGTAATCATCAACTATTTTGAATTTTTGCTATGTTTTTTGTAGTAACACCTGAAATCCAGACCCGATGATTTGGGTTAGGTTTAGGGTGTTGAAAGTTGGTATCAAAGACTGGTTTAGCTGGTCCTCTGGAAGTCAATGTGGGAGATAGCCCTGTACGCATAATATGCTGAACTTGACATTCTCTCTCAAGTATGTTAAAACTTTTGTTTGTGCGAAAGATGTTTTGTTATAATAATATTGTGATAAGAAAGACATGAAAGGAACAAATGATAGTTTCATTAATAAAATTAGGAAAATAGAACTTTAATAAGAGAAAGAAAAAGCAAAGGAGAAAACAAATTTAAAATTTTAGTTTCCTCCTTTAGTGGGCTAGTTTGTGGATTCAATAGGGAACTTTTCTGTTTGGCGATAATCTTCAGGGTTTTGCTCCATGTTTGTTAAGTTGTCTTCATTGTCTTCAGCTTCGGGTGTAGTGGGAATTAAAAAGTTAGCTTATTGTTTCCATTCTCTTTGAAAAGATTCCAAATCATCACCCTCAGGGTGGTAGACATTGAAGTTTAGCGACTCGGTAGAGAAATCCTTAAGGTAGTTAAAGTCTACTATACTAAGATCAAGAAGGCCAGCAGCCACTTGAGTATGAAGAACCAAATTAGACTTAAACTTGGGTAGAGCTTTAGTTAAATTCTTTTTGGTGTCTTCCTGATACTTTCTGAGAGCTTCCTCATTAGATTGGCATAGACCATCCAGTTTAGCCTAGTGGCGTTGCTACATCGAGTCAATTTTAAATTAGCATCCAATCAATTTCGATATTACAAATTTTGAATAATTCCATGAATAATTCTAAATATGGGTTAATTTGGATACATTTTATTTTAGATTTTGTGATTTTTGAGTTAAAGTTGATACGATCCCGACCGCATCATGTTTCGATACCACTCGACGCCATTGAGAATGGTCAAAACACGAGGGCCCCAAGTGCAAGATGAAGCTTAAACTTCAGCTCAATGAGCTCAATCTTAGTTTTCTCTGCTTGTTCTTAGCTTGACCCATCCAATGGAGCTCAATTCGGCTTAATGCTAGCTCCTTGAGCTTGATTTCAATTTATTTAATTGCATGCATTTAAGTTGCTGGAATAAATTTATTGAGTTAGTTAATTAGTTAAATTCTAGCTCAAATAATTTAATTTTAATTTTAATGTGTATAAATTCTGGACATTTGTTTAACTAAGCTTAAATGTGTTCTAGTTAGTGCATAATTTTAATGTGTCAAGTTTAGGACAAATTTATCATTTGTTGATAATTAATTTGTCCAACCGAATGATCTATTCAAGTTGTCTTAGCTGCAGCCTTATTTAAGCTGTCCTTGTTCCAGCCAAATTTATGATGTTTAAAACTAATTAATTGTTCAATTTAATTTGTACAGGTACTTGTATGGGGACGACATGGACATTGGCAGCCCTTGCATGCATTTGTTGATTCATTGAAGATGGTTGCTGGATATGCATGCATTTGCACATTCATTGAACTCCTTTAATGAGCAGCATGTATTCGGTCATACATGAACCTTGGAGCTGCACTTTTCATTTTTTTTAGCTGATCATTTATCTCTTCAAGGCAGCAACTTAAGATGTTCACATTGCTAGAGGTTTTTTTCACATTGGTGGCTGATCAATTTCGTCCCTTCACACTTAGAGGCTGTTGGAGTTCATCAATTCACACTATTTGGGATGTTCATGCTCCAAAACTCCCATTAAAATGTTGCTGCACGTTCAGCTTCTCAAGACAGGATTTAAGGAGCTCATTTAAGCACTTGGCCGAAATTAGACATGGCTAATCAACCCCCAACTCTTCCAAATACATTCAGCTGACTCTCCTTCATCTAGAAGTTGTCCAATGGCGTTCTAAAGAGCTGAATATAGACTTGGAATTTATTTGGATTTATTCTGGAATTTTTCAGCTTATTAAAAGTTGAAATCAGCTGTCCATTTAGTTGCTCAAGTGTCCATTCAACTAGCCTAGGAATTTAGCTATTAATAGTTTATTTTGTAATCATTTTAAGGGTTAGACAACATACCTGTATATTTTATGAATTTTAATTCATTTGTGAGTTTATTCAACTCTCTAAATTCGTTTAAGACTCAAGTAGACTTATCTAGCTTGCTAGTGGCGTCTGTCTTGTTTCTTTGACCTTATCACTCAATCCCGAGTGTGGCATTCTACCCCGATACCTTTGGTTCCTATCTCTTAATAGATAGTGGGTCAAGGTCATTTCTATCAACTATCCATCACCTTAAGTGTTAATATGTCTCGGGTCAATACTCACTAATAGTATTGGTTCATTCTTGAACTTAAGTTTACCTATCCTTTCTTGCTATCTTCATTGCCTTACTTGTTACTTTCCTTAGCTGAGCCATCACCTATCCTATCCCTAAACACTTCTTAGCCGAACCATCACCTATCCTACTCTCAAGACACTTTGCAAACCTTCGTTAAGTCTATAATCAGCCAACCAAGTTCAAACTCCAAGCAAGAACGATACTTCTTTGTTTAAATGATCGGGCACATCAACGACCTGACTCACATCACCGAGCCGGTTCGTATCAAAAATTTTATTGAGTTTGAATCATTGTAAGTTGTTAATAGTAAAGGTATAAATGAGATAGTAGTGTTGGCAAGTTATTCGAGTTTGAATTCGACTTGGAAAAAACTCCAACTCGAATCAATAATTATCAAGCTGAGCTTAAGCTTAAGCAACTCAAGCTATCGGGATTAATTAGAGCTTAATAATACACTTGTGAGCATAATCAAACTTTTTTATTTTTAATATATATTTTAATTGTTTTTATATTATTAAATTATTTTATTATCTTGAATATATATTATTGTTAATTCTACTTTTATTATTGAGTCGAATTTAAGTTTGAGCTTAAATTAATATAAATTTAAGGCTTATTATTTTATTATTTTTGACATATAATTTTCTTATTAGGTTGCCTAAGTAATAAATTACATCTTATTAAAACTATTTCACATCATCCTCGTTAATTTTTTTAACGAACTTTTATCAAATCTGTTAGAAAAAATAATTTGAAAAAAAAACAGAGGTTGATGGTTAAAAAAAATAAAAAATGCAATTAAAAATATTTTAACAAAATATGTAAAAATTAGTGGCTAAATTTATAATTAAGCTTAAATTTAATTAAAATCGAGTCCGGAACTTATATACAAAATTTGATAAATCAACTTAATCCAACTGCCATATTAAAATCGATGATTGATTGATTTTATATTGGTATCATTGTGTGTGAACCACCCATTTTGAAACCTTCAATAGAAGAAGATGACGAGTTCATCAGCAACCTTAAGCTCCTCTTCATTTTCTTCAACCTCAGCCCTATCTTCATCTAAATTCAGATTCAAATTTCCCTCCTTTTCACGAACCTCCTCTCTCTCATCTCGCGCCAAGCCATTCACCGCTTCTTCTTCCACCACCACCCACAACATCTCAGGTACTGTAATTTCAAAGAAAACCCGATCAGTATTCAAAGTTTTAATCTTCTTTTCACCAGTTTTACTTTTTAAAAAATTGTTTTGATTTACAGGAGAAATTCGCCATTGCAGTTTGAGTAGGAGGAGAGGGCTGGCTTTTACTGCAACGCTACCGTTTCTTCTTCCTCTGCATGAATTTGTAGACTCTGTTGCCGCTAAGGCAGTTGAGTAAGCAATTAATAAACGAATTCTTCTTAATTGGGGTTTTGATTTGAGCATGTTGAGTGAAGACGGATTCCTTCGGAAAAGTTTTCGAAGTGTCATCCGCTAGAAGCTGTTAAACCCCTCCTCGGGTTAGTATTGTTCTTGTTTAGTGTTTTGTCTCCTAATCTGCTTGAAGAAGAGTAGCATACTTGCTCATAAATATCCTATGTGCTGTGTAGGGTTAAGGTCAAATCCAACTAGATGCAAATGTTCATATTTTATTGATAGGTGGTCATGTATCGATTCATCCTGACAAGACACTTTCACCCTGTTGAACCTGCCACCTCTTTAGATAAAACCTTAACCGCATATAATACCGTCTTGTTGAGAGGTTCATTGGCTCTGGACAGACGACACTTCGAGGACTTATCTTGAAGAAGTCGGCCTTCCTTAACAAAATGTTATATTATCAAACGTGAATCGACATTCTTTATTGATAAAGGTCAGGTTCGGGTCAAAGCGAGTATCTGCGTATAAAGGAAGAGATAATTAAAGTAGTAACAAAGGGAAAGGCTGCTGGTGTTCTTCGTTTGGTATTTCATGATGCTGGAACCTATGAAATGGATGAAAATTCAGGTACCCCATCACTTGCCACATTATGCATTGATAGAAATTTAGCAAGGATGTAAGCTTGTTTTAACATTATTGAATCGAATTGAACTCCGATTTTGCTGCATGCTAAATTGCTATTTTTACCTATTGGCAGGTGGTATGAATGGTTCCATAGTTTATGAACTCGAAAGACCTGAAAATGTGGGCCTCAAGAAATCTCTGAAGGCACCGTCTATGTATTTATATGTACTTTTCGGCTTTTTTTTGCTTTGCTCTTAAGTTGTCACACTTGAATTGGATGCATTGGTCTTTTTAGGTTCTAGAGAAAGCCAAGAAAGAAATCGAAGCTATACAATCAGGTTTTTTTTTTCTTTCTGCAATATTGGATGAAAAGGATTTTGATGGAAATGAATGGTATATCGTCACGCTAAGATGTGGATTTTCTTTTCCATTATTAGTATCATGGGCAGACATGATTGCTGTTGGTGGAGCTGAAGCTGTTTCCATTTGCGGAGGTCCGAAAATCCCAGTTACATTAGGCCGACTAGATTCTGGGTGAGCACCTAGCTTTGACCATTTAGAATGACGCAGCTTAAATAATACAGAACTTGATATCTAGACACTTCAATTGAAATTCGAGAATGGCCAAATGAGTGTATAGTTATTTGCAGATACGGTAACTATTATACGATGTAGCAGACTTTGTTTTTTGCTTCTTTTCCGGTTTGAAATATGTCAAATATAAGTTCACTCTAGCTTTAACTTGGAGTGCTGGTTTATTTCTATTACATTTTTGTGGCATCTACTTGAGATTTTTGCTGAAAATTCAATGTAGGGAGCCAGACCCTGAAGGTAAGATGCCTGAAGAGTCTCTGGATGCTTCTGGCTTGAAGCAGTGTTTTCGACGAAAGGGCTTCTCGTGAGTTTTTTCTTGCAAGCATCCTTTTTCATTTTCTTGATCTGTGTTCACAGCTGTTTTGATCTCCATTTATCAATATTCGATGGTTTAATACCCAGATATAGAATCATTGTCAATAAAGCTTAGTTTTGAACTTAGCTTTAAACATCATGTTTAAAGAAATACAGGGCATGTTGTTCTCATTTTTGCAGAACACAAGAACTAGTTGCTCTGTCTGGGGCTCATACTCTTGGCAGTAAAGGTTTCGGAAGTCCGGTTGCTTTCGATAACTCGTACTTCAAAATTCTTCTGGAGAAGCCATGGAATTCTTCTGGTAACACAAATCAACTCAACTCATAATAATACGATATCTTTTATTTCTTTAATTATTTTCTTGTTTTTAATCAACGGATTGAATATCTTTTCAATCCTTGGCTCTGAAAAGTGCTTGATGATAGAGATGATCCTAATGTTAGTTGCCAATTAATACGAATACCATCTATAATTATGAACTATGAAGGCATTTCTAGCCCTTATGGACCGACCTTATTCACAAAAATAAGAGCACTAAGTGATACCTAACGTGTATTTTGGGTTGGCCGTCGTTTGCTTTATATTTGAGCTAGTGAACTGCTGACACATTTATGTACTGATTGTTCTCATGTAGCTGGTATGACAAGCATGATCGGACTTCCTTCAGACCGTGCCATTGTAGAGGATGACGAATGCTTAAGGTTCGTGTTGAAAATCCGCTTAAATTTTTCTTTCAATGGAGTTCATTACCAAGCCTAGTTTGGGTTTAAGGGTTCTCTGTTAAACAACATTTAATGCAATTCTCACTGGCAAACTGATATAGCGGGACAAATGAAGTATGGTTATTTGAGAATGAACACTTGCATGCATGAAAAGGCTTTCATCCGCATACTCAAATAACAGACTAACGGGAGAGCTTATTTGATCACCGCAGGTGGATCACAAAATATGCAGACGACCAGAATATGTTCTTTGAAGATTTTAAGAATGCATATATGAAACTAGTCAATTGTGGTGCAAAGTGGAAGAGCAAACATTCTCTTCATGTTTTGTCTCCTTCTCTTCATGTCTTGTCTCCTTGATTGGTCAAGACTCAGCAGGAAACTGTTGTGTAACAGATGAATAAAAGGAGGATTTATGTATACATTAAGATCTGAGAGCAGTTAATATATCTGGTTTGGGGGAATTTTTCAAGACCTTGCTAATGTCTTTCAGGTTGGTTGGTTTTCGGTCTTTGACAGGTCGCTTTGTAACCAACCCCAAACATCTAGTACGCTATAGCTCAAAGAAAACTCGAGCCCAGAAGACCTTGAGCAATTAGCATGACCAAATGTGAATCTAAGAGCAGTCCACGTGACATGGTAAATAGATGTCAAGAGTATGTTTCACTTTTAAGAGATACATGGAGTTGTCGAGGTTGTTGGGCCAAAAACTGGCCAGTAACTTTCGGGCAACCCAAAGATCTGGTATAAATACTTATAGGTAGCATACATCACTATCTTCACCTTCTTTGCCTTTGCTTGTTTCCTTTTCCTCACCAGAACCATTACATCTCGAATTGTAGATACAGAAAGAAAAGTGGAAATTACTTAATGAAGCTATGAGCAAGCTAACAAAACTGAATGAGCTACTATTGAGCTGATATATGTAGCTGAGGAGCCAAAGAAGCCAAGCTGACAGTAATAAATTATGAAGCTGACTATTTAAATGATGAGCCAGCACATAAATAATTCTAGAATGAGACGGCTGTAATATTTTGGGTTTTTTATAAAAATAATACTAAAAAATAATTTAATACAAAAATAGTATGGAAAAAATATTAATTACAAAAATGGGATTTTTTTTACTGTGCCGCCTTACTTTTTCCCTAATCATAATGTTTTAAAAAAATAAATTTTTATTGGTGTCATTTAACATAGTGATGGTATCGGTATGTATTCTTTAAAAATATTTATATTTTCAATTGCATACACTGTGGTTTTAAAATAAAAAAAAATTATTGATGCCATCTGACACATCGGTGAAATTATTTTAATTTTTCAAAAATAATGGTTGACAAAAAACAAAGTTGTTGAACAAAAAAAATAGCCACTGACTGACAGGCGACAACAATTTAAAAATTAATTTTAACATTTGCTAACATAAGAGCTAAAAAACATAACTTATACATACTTTAGATATTAAATTGAGATAAAAAAATTAACATCAAAGTGAGAAAATATATATACTTTAAGAGTAAAATTATGAATTAAACATTTAAATTTTGAATATAGCTACGAGGCAAACAAAGGCTCTGGCCTCCCCTTAGCTAAATGAAAATGTTTATCGTTTAGCACATCCAATAATTAATTAATAAAGGGTAAATTTATTTAAAATTTATTTAATAAAAACTTTTAAGAAATGAGTGTATTTCTTTATTAAACTTGAAATAGGTAAGCAGGTATTTTTTAAACATCAAGAAATTTGAATACTTCTTACCTTACAATTAGTTATGCATATCTACCTCACTCACGTTCTTCTTCCCATTTGCACGAGCTTTATCCCTTCAACTTAGTGTCTTCCCACATTTTCTCCCTTTTTATTTAAATATTTTTATTATTTCTCTAAATAAGTATTAAATAACTGGTTAATTTTTTTTTTGACATCTATGAGTGTCGAGTTTAATATAAGGTTTCGATCATTAAACTTCTTTGAGATCTGGGAGGGAGATGAAGGGTGAAGCAAGAAAATTTTTTAAAAAGGTTAGAATTAAATTATAATTTTTTGTGAGGTTAAAATACAATTTTATGTTATATTAACTTATGATTTCATCATTTTTGAAAGAACAAAATTTTTTTAGGTCAAAGTGCAATTTGTACATACTATGTATTAACTTCTAATTTGCTTTTTAATAATAAATTAAAAGACAATATTTTTTTTTTCATTTTGAGGACCAAAGTTCTTGATTATCCATCTGAGTTCACTTTTAAAAAAGAGTCAAAATATTAAACCAATCTCAATACCAATAGAGTCAAGATCCGGAGTTGAATTTAAATAAATAAACGAAACTTGACATTAATAAATATCAAAGTCCTAAATTAGAATTGTCAATCAAAATTCTATTTCCTTTTCTCTTCCTTATTCCCGAAGAAGTTTAGTAGGCAAAACTTTATACTAAACTTAACGCTCATTGGTGTCGAAATATCATACTATAAAAAATTATCCTAAAATATTACTTTGAAAAAGAAACCTAGCTTGAAAAATAATAAAATAAATTTCCGACATTCCGGTAAAAAAATATGTGACAATTATCTAGAAATTATATTTCATCCTATGTTTTTAAGTGAAGTTACAAATTCATGTGCCAATTACAAATATAATTAAATAAAAATTTCAGTATACATAAAAAAACAAAACATTTATTTAAAAAATCAAAACATATATAATATGAATTTATGGTTGAATTCGAATAGTTATTTATGTTTTAAATAAATTTTGTTAAAAATATATTTTTTAATTTTTCTACTAAACAAGTTTATAAAAAAATTATATATTTTTTTTAATTTTTCACCCCTTCAATTTTCTATTTTTAAAAATTTTTTTCCACTTTACCAAGTACCAAGTAAAGTCTTAGAATATGTTCGGATAAAAAATTTGGTAAAGTCTTGGATAAAAAATTTAAACATATTGGAGACTTTTAAAATTCTAGTATTTTATAAAGCATCATTTCAAAATATTAGTATTTTTAATTATTTTGTTTGAATAAATTATTTTAAAAAAATTAGATTTTTGGAATTTTATAGGTTAAAAATAATTGCAAAAATATGAATATAAAAAAATAAAAAATATGAATATGTAAAAGTATATAAATATTTTTAATATTGAGAAACCATTTTTTAGGTGAAATTTGAACAAGGGATTTAAGTTATTCAAAAATCCGTATTTAAATTTCTTACAAATTTTGAAGCTCTCTATTATTTTTATTTAAATAAGTAAATTTTTTTAACATTAATTTAATTATAAATTCTTATCATATCTGTTCTTTTTAATACAATGTGTAGAATTACCCATAACCCCTCCTCAACCCTTAAATAAGAGGATAATATGTTTAAACGCACTCAAACCTATACCCTTCTGCATTCAAACTAATTAAACTAAGACTTAATCGATAAATAAGTAAATTTATCCTTGAAAATCTTGATAAAATCAAATTCATAATCCAATAATTGTGTTTTTTTTAAATTAAAAAAACTACAATTCAATATACAATTGAAGCATACTTAATGAAATGTCTACAAAATTGGGTGGTTGTAAATGGTGATTGAAAATGTTAACTTAAAAAAAGTAAGAATTTTTTCTAATAAAATATTGCCACTATTTCAAATGAGAAATTATGAAATTAATAATTTACAAGGTTGACAAAAACCTACACTTAAACCACAAAATCTTATACCCAACTTGGCTTAAAAGCATTTCATTTTTTATGTCTTATCTTTTAGGTAATGTCGTTTATTAAACAAAGCAATTCCTGAGGTTTGACCATATGTTGTTGATTTCGAACTCTAGAGTATTGCTAAAAATAGACTCAATTTTTTTAATATAAAAATTAAATACATTCTTTTTAATAGGGATATAGAAGAAGTTGTTCAAGGTTTGAATTTGGGATTAAATATCAGTTCAAATAGTTTTTCATCATATCATTGATTTAGTTTATTATAATTTATGATTTTTTTTTTGTCGAGGGATTTCTATGAGAATTCTATGTATTACCCTTTATTAAGAGCTAGTGGACTTCTAAACAAGTTTAGTATTATTCCCAATGGTAAATTTTTTTTTCAAATTTGCTAAAAGCCCAAGTGCCTAAAGAGGAGATGAGTTCATAGAGTAACAGTGCCTTGTCAAGTGCCTAAGAAGGTTGGACTCGAATCCATGCCCTATAGCATACAAGACATTTTTAGATAATGATACTACCACTTAATCTTAGCTAAAAGATACTCTCACTTAGACCTAATCATAGGTCAGGTCACTTGGCCTAGCTCGAAGGTTCGCCCAAAATGTGAAAGGGATTGGGGAAAAATATAGGTACAAAAAATGAGATTGAACAAAAAAAATAAGATCCGTTTAAAAAACAGGTCGAGCCTCGGGTAAGGCATTTTTGGCCTGGTCCCGACCTGGCCCGAATTCACTAAATGACAAAAAAAATCTGCTTTTTTTTAAATGTTATTTTCTTGTTGTTTTCTCCCTATTTTGCTACCATTTTACTATTATGTTGCTACTATTTTATTGTTATTGTTTGGATATTGTATAAAATTTATTTTATTGTTAATTTTATTATTATTTTAAAGGCATTTATTAATTTTGTTATTATTTTAGAGACATTTACTTGTTAAGTTGCATTTATCTTAATGTTATTTAAGTCTACATATTTTTTAAAATTTATTTTCAATTTGTTAGGAAATATTTATTTTGATGTATTATATATATTTTAAAATTATATAAAAATAATATAAAAAATTAATACGTGTGGGTTGAGTCGGACCCGGGTTTTAGCATTTTATCCAGGTTGGACTTAGACAAAATTTTAAGCCCATTTTTTGGGCCGAGCCCAGGCCTAGTAAATAGGCCTGAATTTTTAGTTGAACCCGACCCGGCCATGAACACCTCTACTCTCACTTTATGTACCCATTTTTAAATCGTATTCTCAAACTCTCAAACTTTTAACGAAATCAATGGAAAACAATACTAAACAATACTAAAATCCGTCGACACTTAAAAAAGACAAAAATTAAGATAAAAACACATCAAGACTAGGCTATCAAATTATGAGATATTCAAAGACAGCCGGCTTCCTAAAATTAAAATTTTGCAATTTGTAGGTAAAGTTGTTTATAGCATCCTTTTCTTTGTTTTGTTAAGCCCTTAGCTTTCACGTGAAATAACCCTTACCTAAAATATATCGTACAATGAAAATAAATTTTTATAAGTGTTAGTTTATAAATTATTATTTTTAAACGTATATATCCAAAAAAGAATATTAAAGTAACATATTGACTTTCAAATTATTTATCAAATTAAATAGAATTTTGTGGCAAAAATCATCATTCATCACTGACCTAGGATAACAACGAGTTAGGTATATGCATTTTTGAAATTCTAATAATAATTTTAGTTATGGAAGTTTACCTTTTTTTTTAAATTTCAAACTTACCTTTTTTTTTTGTTAAATTTGATTATTAATCTTTTAAAAAAAATTAAATTATATTTTTTAACGAAAATATTGAGTAAAATATGATTTTTTAACCATGTTGATGTGGCAATCGAGTGACAGTCTATGTATACTATACTAACATAACTTTGTTTGTCTTTTATGTACTGTCAACAAAAAATATTAAATTTATAAAAATATTTTAAAAATAAAAATTATAAAAAATTTCAAAAAATAGTATGAAATACATATGGATTACCATGCAAAATGCAATATTTAAAAATTTAACATTTTAGTTAATATTTTTATTTAAAAAAATCATTTGACTCTTTTTAAAAGGTTGAGGACCAAATTTAGCTCCAAAAAAAAAAACAAGGGTCAAATTGAAAAAAGATATAAACGTTAAGAGCTAAATTTGTCATTATGCCTTTTTGAATTATCCAAGTATTACTATCCCAATCAGAATCTTAATTAAATATTATTATTTGTTGGATATCCAAATCCGCAAAAAAATTAAATTCGAACATGCAAAAAATTCTTTTTTTTATATACGGATAAACCCTTTTTAGAACAACCATCCTCTATAATAGCATTTATTATAACAACCAAGTTTACTATAGAATCATTTTTTTAATTTTATTATTATCCTCTATTAACAACTTTTCATCTATAACAACAATCATAAAAATGAGGTACACTCATTACTAAATTAGTTCTCTATAACAATCCATTATCTCAAATTTTAGTAAAATTAGTTTTATTCCTAAGTGAAAGAAAAATAATAAATTTTAGTTAATATATTATTTCAATAAAATGTTAAAATTTTATGTATAAAAATATTAATAATAGTTTATTAGATGAAAAATAATCTTTAATAAATGGAATTATATTTGTAAATTTCATTAAAGATATAATCTAAATCTCATTAATTAATAAAATTATTAAAATATTATAATTTTTTAATTTGAAATTAAAAAAAAATCAAATATGAACTTGTTGAAGCAAGTTGTGGAGTAGCATTCTAAGTATCACTCAATAGTGGCTACTACCATCATCCTTGCGACAACGTAACAAAACTTGTCATATTTGTTGTTAATAATTTATTATAACAAAGTCTTTGGGTTATTACTTGTATTGATATTTTAATAATACTGTAACACCCCTTACCCAAAATTATTGCCGGAGTCGAGCATGAGGCGTTACTTGACTTAACTTAAAAGTTTGGGCATAAAATTTTACTTTTGAAATTAATTTTACTATTCACAACAAAGCTATCCACCTGCGCAACAGTTACTAAATTAATTATAAATCGAGTTACGAAACTCAAAATTTAGATCTGTAAATTTTTCCTAAAACTAGACTCATATATCTTTTTACCATAAATTTTTCAAAATTTTTGGTTCATCCAATTAGTACTGTTTATTAGTTAAATTCTTCCCTGTTTCACTGATTGACTATCCTGACCTCTCGTCACTAAAATTTAATTATATCATTGTACAGACTTCATATGGTGTTCTCACTTGTTTCTAAAGAAAATAGACTCAATAAGGAATCTAGAAATATAAGTTAAAACTCATAAATATTTTCTTACAATTTTTAATGATTTTCCAAAGTCAAAATAGAGGATTCCGAAAACCACTTTGACCTTGTCTAACTAAAAGGAAAATATCTTAGAATACATAATTCCTTTGTCTACACTGTTATTTTTCTATGAAAATAGACTCAATAAGATTTAATTATATATATCATTCACTCTCTAATTCATTTTATACTATCCTTGGTGATTTTTTAAAGTCACGTCACTGATGCTGTCCCAAAACTGTTTCCACTACCAATTTTTACTTTTTCATGATTTCTATGCATATTTTATCACCTAGATATTTATAACAACAATCACCTTCATACTTAGCCATTTTAATAACTATTCATCATCAAATATTTACATATCATCTTTTGGTCATAATTTAATAATATACAATCGAAATGACTAAGTCCCTATACATGTCATAGCTCGAAACATTTATCGTCTTAAAATACCAAGTTGTGGTGGTTGATAGTGCGAACGCTCTCCGACGTCTTTAAGATCCCGACTATGCTTGATAATACTACATGAAAGAAAAAGAAATAAAAGAAGTAAGCATAAAGCTTAGTACGTTTACAAGTAAATAAATAACAATATTTAACACAAATAATGATATGCAAGTATCATGTTCTTAAGTTTCCTCTTTACTTACTCTCATTTACTTGTTTATTTACTTACCAATTTAGATAGCTTAAGATTACAACTTACTCTTCTCTTACTGAAATATTGGTTCTCAATTGATAACATAATATGTTTTTAACTCTTATAACTCACCTGAATTTGCTATTTATGCTCTTACCTGAACTTTCATGAAACATAATTTGTTTACTAGCCCATTGAGCCACATTGGAATAATAAGGATACTTGGGTCTCTTTTCGATAATAACATGCCAAAGCTATGTCCCAGACATGATCTTACATGAGATGTTTTCTGTACTGCCAATGCCATATCCCAGATATGGTCTTACATGGGAGTTCTCTTATCGGTGCCCATGCCATGTCTCAGACATGGTCTTATGGGGGACCTCTCATCTCGGTGCCAACGCCATGTCCCAGACATGGTCTTACATGGGACCTCTTTACCCAAATGTCATGACATTTGTATCCGATACATTCCTTATGTTTCAACGGAACTTTTTAACACTGATTCTCTGTCATCTCATACTTGAGTCAACATTAAATAAATTCATGAAATAAATATATAATTCCTGTAAAATAATAAAATTAATAATAATTATTAAAATATTGCATTTATTTAACGTAAACTTACCTCGGTACAAAAATGTGATCAAATCTAACACTTTAGTCATCAATCTTTTTCTTTCCCTGGTCTAGCTCCAAATTTCATTCTTCTTGATCTATAATAGAAAATTTAGCTTATTTAATACTCACATTCATCAAAACAGTCCTTGACTCAATTTTGGCAAAATTACAGTTTTGCCCCTAAACTTTTACATATTTACACTTTTGCCCCAAAGCTCGGAAATTAAACTTCATCTCTTATTATTATGTTTTATAACATGCTGAACATTTTTCTCTTCTATGACAACATCAAATTCTTACTCTAACACTTACTTATGAACATTAGGTATTTTTGCCGATTATGTCAATATACTCGTTTTCACTTAAAATCGACTAGCAAAAGTTGTTTAACATAATTCCTAGCTTCATATTATACCATAAAACATTATTTCACCAATGGTTATTTTTCCAAATATGAACCCTAGGTTAAATTATTGCTAAAATAAGCTAAATTAAGCTATCGGGATTCCAAAAACGTAAAGAACATTAAAAACGGGGCTTGGAATCACTTACTATGAGCTTGAGAAAGTGAAGAAACCCTAGATATGGCTTCCTTCAAGCTTTGGCAGCAAGCAAGGATGATGAACACAATTTTTACATCTTTTTCCCTTTTAATTCTATTTATTTACTAAATGACTAAAATGCCTTTACTTAAAAAAATCCTATTTCACTTATCTCATGTCCATTTTTGTCCATCACTAACTAATGGTCTAATTACCATATAAGGACCCCTAATTTATATTTCCATAACAATTAAATACCTTTAACATATAAAACTCAACTTTTGCACTTTTTACAATTTAGTTCTTTTTACTAAATTGAGTGCCCAAACGTCAAAATTTTTGAACGAAATTTTCACAAAATCTTTCCGTGAAATTGTAGGCCATAAAAATATAGTAAAAATAAATTTTTCCTCATCGAATTTGTGGTCCCGGAATTATTGTTCCGACTATGCCTTAAATTAGGATGTTACAAATACGGAGGCCCAACTTCCGAAACTAATCTGTTGCCTTGTGAAGATTGGATTGGATCAAATTGAACAATTACAGCCTTTGTATTATAGGGAACCATTCAATATTAAATTGGAGTCTACCTTGAAGACTAATCTCCATTAGATCATATTTTATTGGACTTTATTGGTATATTTCTTTTATTATTTTGTAGATGTTGACTTTAAGGGGTTGCATTGTAATCAATCTTTAGTATGTTAACAAGTCTCAAAACTTCTATATATTACGAGACTTGTATAGGTCTTATGTAAGAGCATATTGAGAGCCATTTATCTGTTCGTTACAGAACTTATTATGTGAATAAAATTGAAGGGTAAATCAATTGTGTTCTATCATTTAGATACAAGAACGAGACTTCGAAAATGTAGGGAAACTAAATTACATAAACAAACCTTTGTGTTCTTTGTTGTTTTGTTTACATAGTTTTCGTAGTGCCAACTATAGTGGTCACTATAATCAGGCACTTACATTCAACTTAGGCAGTTGAAGCAATTAATGATTTTAGGTCCCAATATAACTAAATCTCACATGCAGTTTTAGGTGTATAATAACCACCTCTATAACATCTAAAATTTTGACAGACAAATGGGATTGCTATAAAAAGGGTTGACTATATATAAAATCAAAATTATAAACAATTTGTAATTAGTGGATTCAATTATCTGAATTCAAATCTGCATAAATTATTTGAAAAAATAATGCAAATTTGGATAATGGATACCTGAGGTATTTATCCTCATTCGCTCCAAATTCGTAGTGGATAGTAATTTTAAAATCTGAATTTGGAAATTATTCGAATCTACATAAAAAAGGATAAGAAATCTGTGGATATTCGAATCCATAATTAGAATTATCGTCTCAAATAAGTGACATTTTCTCTCTCCTCTTTTTTTTTGAAGGAAAAGATCAAATATTATTAAAACATCATATAGAAAACCCAATAAAAGAAAGACAATTTACCCCAGGTTGATAAGCTTACTCCATACACCCATTCGTAAGCCATTCATCTTCGTTAGTATCATTAACAATAGAAACAACAAATATTACATTTTCAATAAAACTCAGACCAATATGACAACTAAAGTAATCAACATATAAGGCTAACTAACTAAAGTAATCTATAAAGGACCTTATCACATTACCAAGACTCTTCACTAAGGCTTCAGATGCAAATCCAGGCAGCAAGTCAAGCACCTGAACCCAGAAGTCCATAAAATGGAAATAAATGTCTTTTGAATTCTCTTATTTGGTCAATTGTTGAACAAAAAAAAAAAATTAAATACCACAGTCCACCTGATGGCATCTTCTTCAGATCAACTGGATGAAAAAAGTGAATAATATAGGACCCATTATCTCCAATAGGCTTGATATGTGCTGCTTGAATTGGTCTCCAAAGAGATAAAAGAGTACTCTCCCTGGTAGAAAAGGTAATGACCCTCTCTCCTAAGAAATTTTCCACCATACAAAGATCATTGTTGATTTCATCTACCTGAGCCTTATTTGGAGCTAGAACAAACTCCACCTCTTGTCTAGAACCGTTAGTCTTCGAAACTCTACCTCCATCAAAACTGACACCATAAACAAAAACAAAGGAAAAGAAAATTATAAAAATAACTTGACTAAGCAATACTAAACATACACACTAGGCATGAAAAACTTACACTCAAAAGCCAAAAAAAAAAAAAAAAAAGCTAGAGGCAAGACGGTTTGGTGTCTTTTTACTACACTATCATGATCTCCTCTTATTAATTTACCTTATTTTGTCAGATAATTTGAAGCTTAATCTACTTCTTTAAATGTTTTTTTATGCTTATAAAATACAATAATTCATAATCAATTTTCTTTTTATCAATAATTTATCTAACTAAAAAGCAACAACAAACAATTTATGCTTAAAAAATTCCTAAGTTTTAACATTTTGTAAATTTTTAACTAAATAGGATATTGAATCTTACTAATTTTAAAATAAAAAGGGCAAACAAATTGATTCAAGGTGAAGATATCTCTTCCAAATCAATGTATTAATAACTTTCATTTTATTATTTTTACCTTTCTTTGGGGAAAATTCAAAAGGACTTTGCTATAATGTTTGATATTAATTTTAAAACTATCATATAAAATTTCAAGTGTTTGGATGAAAAAAATTATTTTTTTAGATTCTTAAAATGCTAATATTTTAGAATTATTAATTTAAATGTTAACATTTGCAATTGATTTGTTTGAATAAATAATTGATTTAGAAAAAAAATAATTATTGGAATTTTATAAATTAAAAAACAATTATAAAATAAAAATTATTATATTAATAAACAATATAAAAAATTTAATTGGATACATTATGTAAAAAAAACCATAAATAGTATGAATAAAATAAAATTTAAAAAAATTTATTAAAATTCAATAAAAATGATTTTGAAGTTTAGCTTTTTTCAATTTACAAGGAATTTTGAAAAAACTACCACTTTAGGCGAGCTATTAAAATCATATTTTGAAATTTCTAACAAATTTTAGAATTTTCTAATATATTTACTCAAACAAACAAATTCATTTTTAAAATTTTGAAAATTTTGATATAAATGAAGTCTCTTTTACATATCCTTCATCCAAATACACTCTATAAAGTAGTTGAAATATACTATACTAAAATAGAAAATAAAATTTTTAATGGATTAAAAGATAGTTGATAGAAGCTAGTAAGGTTTTAGTTGAAATGATAATATTGAGACATTGGAAGTTTTGATGTTTTAGGTTGGAGTATTCTTATGCTAAATATGAAGTGGAAATTCTCTATCCATATTTATTTTGAAGTTAAACTCACCATGCATGAACCCTATTTAGATTAACACTTATCTAAGTTTAGATTAATTTAAGTTTAGATCAAAATTGGGTTTTGAGTTATTTTATGTTAGTCTTGTTTTGGATTCGAGATATGTTTTTAGGATTGAGTTTTTTCGAATCTTGTATTGTTTCTAATTCTTGTCACTTGAGATTGAGTTATTATATATTTGGTTTGAATAAATTTGAATAAATTTGAATTATTCACTTTTTATCATTAAATCAAATTAGGTCAAATATGAAATCGAATGAAATTTTTAGATTTGAGTCAATATTTACCAGGTCAATATTAATTAAAGCCTAATATTATTTTAAAAACATTATCACAGCTTCAAAATTTTGTTTTTTGGTGAAATAAAATAGTGATTCTATCAATAGTCAAAACCATAACACAACTTATAAGTTGAGAGGAGTGTAACATACCATAATAACAACACTAGCAAAGTAAGTTTAAGTTAATTACAAACAAGAAAAGACAAAAGATCAAAGAAAATCAAATTGGAAATGTCATTCATACTAATCTTTTGTTTCTAATCATATACACTCATCAAGAGTAAAACACTATAGGAAGGTAAAAGATTTTAATTAAATTGTTGCATTCTCTTCTCTTCCCATCTTAAAAAAAACCAGTGGAGGAGATATATAACCAGTCATGACTGCTATATTTATAATGCCAAAAAAACTATTAGAGATGCACCACTTTAATCAATTGTTGATAACAGTATCTTAATTTTATCATTGTCAAATTTTGTTGATAGTTAATTCCAATAAACATTTGTGACAATGCTAGAGGTCCCAAAAAAATTCCTTCCACATTGGTGATGCATAGAAACAATCTCCAAATGACCTCACCTCCTTCATAATTTCTCGAAAACGGAAACTAAAGTACCTACTAAGAAAAAATAGACATTAAAGTTACAACTAAATAATACCACCATGGCTTTCAAAAAAAAGCAAAATGGATCACAACTTTTAGAAAAAGCTGAGTAATCAATTAATAACCGAGTAACGCATTGATATCGTTACTTCTTTAAGAGAAAGAAGAACAAACATTATTTATAACTAGTAATCCTATCACGCTAAATTATATATTTAAAACATAAATGTGTGTTTAAAATAATATCCAATAAATAATGAAACTTATGGTAAATTTAAGGTAATAAAATGTGCATATTAAAATAAAAATGTATAAAACACATGAAAATGAAGTTTTAGTTTAGTGGTAAATTTAGGGTTTTATCAATTTAATTGGTGCAGGTTTGAATCCCATTATAAGCGCATTTTTATTGGCTTTTGTTAAAAAAAAATTAAAGTACCTTCAAATAATATAACTTATTTTAATTACGGAAGGACATTTCCATAATTTTTTTAACCAAGTTGGTGTCCAGCTGACTCGTGATACCAACTTAGTCAGGGACTTAATTAATAGTATAGATACACAAATTTCGTAGAAAACATTTTATATTAAAAATTAGTTTTTTAAAAGTTTACTAAAAAAATTATTAATGGAATAGTGATAAAAGAATTTGTTTATAAATTTATTAAACATGAGTTCAATTCTTAGACACGTTAATTTTAGTTTTTTTATTTAAAAACTATATAAAAGTATGAAAAGACAAAAAGATCATCAAAATAATAATAACAATCATTCACTAAAAGGGTATATTAGTCATTTCGTATATGAGTTAGTACCAGATTAACTTATGACACCAACTCAGCCATAGGTTTTATTAATAGTAAGTATAGATATATACAACTGATGAATGTAATAAATTGTACATATTAAAATAAAAATGTATGTTATTGATTAAAATGAATTTTTGGTTGAATGGTGAATTTAAAATTTTACTAAATCAATTGATGTGGGTTTAAATCCCATCATAAGTATATTTTTATTTAAATAAAAAGACTAAATAACCCTAAAATAATATAATATATTTTAATTACGAAAAGATGTCTTCATTCTTTTCCTAATTAAGTTGGTGCCCACTTAACTCGTGACACCTACTCAATCATAAGCTTTATTAATAGTAGAGATATACTTTGCTTAGTTAAAAAACAAAAAATGGAAATAAGAGAATTAAAAACAAAAGGAAAAATTACACTGCTAGTCATTCTAAATATAGGTTAGTTCTTATTTTAGTCATTCAAAAAATATTTTGATGAATATGTTTTTGATAGAAGAAGACCATCAGAGGCCTTAGGACCTATTAGTCCTTGTATAAGAATTTCCAGTTTTATGATCTAATAACATCTTCCTAATATTATTCATAGGTAACTCAAATATGCTCTAAAGCATTCTTAGGATAAGTTTTTGTTATACAATCAGCTATTCTACCATTAAATGGTAATGGAAGATGAATAATGTGTTTATAAGAAACCTAAAATAAATATGATCCGTATTTAAAATGAGTGATGGGTGATTTAATCTAATTTTAGAGTAACTAAGGTGAAAATAAGGTTAATTAATTTTAAGTTACAATTTACTTTAAACAAAATAAAACCTCCAACGAGAAAAGTTAGGAAAAAAGTTAGAAAAATAAATAAATAAAAAGTAAAAAAAATTGTTTTTTAGTAGCGATAATAGATAGAATGAAACCAGTGTTAGTTAATTAACCATATGTAAACTCTCTGAAATTCCGGTAAAAGGAAAATAAATAAAAAAGTAACGTACAAAAACCGTATTTTAATTAAGAAAACCGTATTTTAGTAACCGTATTTTATTGGGACAGTACATCAAATCATTTTCTCTGTGAAAGAGAGTGGCCTTGGAAATGGATTTGAAATCCGCTACTATAAAATCCCTTACAGCCTTCAAAGAAAAATAGAACCAAAAAAAAAAAAATCATATTCCCAAATTATTTTATTTTTATTTATTTTGCTTTTTTTTTATGATCCTTACCGTTGAGTACCCTAGAGGCTTTAATCTACACTGTTTAATTTATTATCTTTCAGATCCTTTCGATTTTCCTTTACTTAAATTCTCTTCATTCACGGATTCATGAAGTTTTGATTTTTCGCACGCTTTACGAGGTAAGGAAGTAAATTAGTTTACTTTTTTTTTTTTTTTGGAAAATAAATTGTTGCTTGTCTGTTTCCTGAGAAAGAGTGAGAATTTCATGTTTGATTTTAGGTAAGAGTAGATCAATGTGAAGAGAAATGCATTAAGCTGCTTAGTTGATGTTGAAGATCTCTGTTCTCATTGCAGATTTGCTCTACTTAAATAATCTATTACTCGTTTTTTTCACTACTTTGGTTAGTGTTTAGTGTTTGTTTGTTTCCTGAGAAAGAGTGGGAATTTCATGTTTGATTTTAGGTAATAGTAGATCAATGTGAAAAGAAATGCGTTAAGCTGTTTAGTTGATGTTGAAGATCTCTGTTCTCGTTGCAGATGTGCTCTACTTAAATCTTCTAGTCTTACTCGTTTCTTTTCACTAATTTGGTTAGTGTTTATTGTTTGTTTGTTTCCTGAGAAAGAGTGAGAATTTCATGTTTGATTTTAGGAAAGAGTAGATCAATGTGAAGAGAAAATGCATAAGCTGTTTAGTTGATGTTGAAGATCTCTGTTCTAATTGCAGATTTGCTCTACTTAAATATTCTATTGTTACTTAATTTTTTTCACTAATTTGGTTCCGCCTTTTTCTACTGAGCTACTTCTGATGTTTACTGTTAGATTTTTGTTGATTTTTGGTGTGCAAGTATAAGATCTAATTTAGTGCTTCTTGTAGCAACAATGAATATTATAGATGCGATTAGTATTTCTGGAAATCCAAAATTGATCTCTTTTTGAGGTTGTAAGAGATGAACGTGGATAGAAGGAGACCATTGGAAATTAGTATATATAGTTTATTCTTGTTGTGAAGGTTTGAGGAATTTAAACTTGTTAAAGTGTTAATTCCCTTTCATTGTTTTCTAATTGCGCTTATACTTGTTTGTTTTGTTCGTTTTACAGTGTATGATGGATTCGGAAGATGTCTTGCTTGTTGAGGGGCTTGAGGTTGCCCTTCAAAATGGTGTTAATAGGAAACTTCAGGTGTCTGAGGACGACGATGGTTTTTCAGATAATGTGAATGGGAATGTTGAGAAAACTTTGGAGACTTGTTTGCAGAATGAAATGGATGATAATGGAATAACTAAGGAAGATAGAGAAGGAATGAGTGGCTTCGTGGATAGCAATGGATTGATTGATTCTAAGGTAGTAGGCCTTACATTCTGTTTGGGTGTTTTTATTTAGTGTTCATATTTGACGCATTGAAAATGTGTCAACTACCAATAAGCTCGATGATGACACTTTATTGAAAATGAAGTTAAGTAGATTTATTTTAAAATTTTGTGGTGATGTGGTATCATCTGGTTTATTCACAAAGTTATACACGGTTAGTGCATCAAATATATATCCTTTTTATTAATTACCATTAGTCTGATTTTCATTTTTTATGAGTGTGTCTGTCTTCATAGGAAGGGGAAGTTAAAGATACTGTGAAGCAATCCAAATCTCAGAAGGTTCAAGGGAAGACCAAGAATGAGAAGCCCTCAGGTCCTAGAAATGTTTCTTCAGCTTTAGTGAAGAAAAGTAAAGATGGAAAAAGTGCAGAGGCGACTTTGACAGCTTCAAAGGGTGGTTCTCTAGCTAAAAATTCACGTCCAAAACAACCTCTTCAAAGTAGTAGATCATTTAATGAAAAACATGGCAATGCATCCAAGGTTGGAGTTGATAGTATTATTATTATTATTATTATTATTATTATTATTGTTATTTAAATTTTGTAACTATTACCGCCTTTCTGATAATTGTTTTCCCTCTCTGCTTCTGACAGCATTCTGAGAAATCTGGTGCAGCCTTCACTGAAGGCACTATGTATGTACTACTTATGCTTATGTTTGAATTTCTTCTCTTTCATCATGCTGCCTTCTGCCCATGTTATTGATGTTATTAACCAACTTAGAGGGGAAACTCTTATGTTCACATTTCATCTATTCATTTTCCCTTGAAATTACTTTATGTTCGAGATGATGTGGGATACTTTCTCCTTCCATATCTTAGCTGTTCTATTGTTTATTACAGGGAGAAACCCAAGCTGAAGCCTTTGAACAAAGGACCTATTCATAAAACTGAAGTAGACACAGAATTGTTGTATCCTTTGCAGTTTGGACTTTTCATTATTACCTCCTGTCTGGGACTATGGGTTGAAATTGTTTGCTATTTGAGCTTCCTTCTCACTCTTGTCCAGAAGTTTCTGTTTTTAACTGATATATATCTGTTTTCCTTAATTGCTTCATAGAAGCCCCATGGCAGCCGATGCCAAACCTCTTAGGGTTGGTACTCTTCCAAATTATGGTTTCAGTTTCAAGTGTGATGAACGGGCTGAGAAAAGGAGAGAGGTTGGTGTTTTATTTTATATTCTGAAGATTTTACATTGTCTATTCTGGCAGCTCTTTTATTTAACTTTTATCTCCATTGTGTTGCACAGTTCTACACTAAACTTGAGGAAAAAATTCATGCAAAGGAAGTAGAACAGAGCAATTTGCAAGCAAAATCCAAGGTCTTATTTTTTGAATGTGATGACTTAAGGCCTTGAATTGTTTCTTTCCTATCATAGTGACACGTCATTTTTCTGCCAGGAAACTCAAGAAGCTGAGATTAAGAAGTTTAGGAAGAGTTTAAACTTCAAAGCAACTCCAATGCCAAGCTTCTATCAGGAACCTGCACCTCCTAAGGTGGAATTAAAGAAGGTTAGTTGAATGTTCTGACGTATAAAAAGCTTGAGAATCCTTTGAATATTGAAATTTGCATAGGCAAATGAAGTTCAATTCAATTTTAACTCTTAACAGCATGCTTATTACCATCATATCTTTCTCCTCTCTTTTGAGATCGGAGGATGAGAGGACTGAAATGCTGAACAATACCTATAGGCGTGAAGGTTACTTTTGAAGGTTTTATCATTATATTATTCAGGCATTTGCACATCATCCCACCGGAGCCATTTTCTTCCCTGTAAGATGCTGTCAGATGATTGAGTTTGGCATCAGCTGTAGCTTAACTTATAACGACTTGAACTGATTAACAATGAAATCGATGTTGTCATAATTAGTAAAAGCCCTTCTGAATGAACCTGAGAGCATACATTTGATGCATTCCAGATGTGAGATTGAACTGTTTTTTTGTTTTTTGGTACAACGATGATTTGAACCCATGTTATTTGTGAGGAAGGTGAACACGTGGCCAATAGGCCACAACCTGGGGTTCATGTGAGATTGAAATTTTAATGGATAATTTTCTCGTCTTTCTGACTCATGTACTATGCTGTAAGATGCGAACCTAGATTTCCATTGGGTGTGCTGAAATTGGTCAATCCCTGTTAGATTCAGCCATGTCTTTTACAGCATTTTTCCTTCAAGTACCTTCTAGTAGTCACCATGTGGTCCATGCCTTTTAACAGTGCCGTGTAATGTCAAACCTATTTTGCTTTAAACATTGTAGCCAAATAATATCCTTGTTTTGGAATGACGGTTTCAGTTGTTGATGCCATTTATTTTGGTGGGAAGTCAAACTTAAATTTTACCGACAGCAAGCAATTTTTCTTCTGGACTAGTATTTATCTTCTTTGTTTAAACCTCTTGAAGGGAAACTTTGAATTCAATTGTTTTAAGTTGCCTTGGTCTATTCCTCAATGCACAGACCATATTTGTGTCTCCTTTAGAGTGAGACATGCATTGTTTTATAATTTCATACTATATTTCGCACATCTACAATTGAGTTCACAAATTTATTAACCATGGCACGACTATAATTTTTTTTTTTTTGCTATTGACTGGATGCAGATACCAACTACAAGAGCTAAATCTCCAAAGCTTGGTCGAAAAAAAGGCTCAGTTCCTTTAGAGTCTGATGCTATTAGCAATAGCAGTCACCAATCAGGTCGGCGAAGTCTGGATGAGAAAGCATCTCAGAGCATCTCTGCCAAATTAATTTCTCCGGTTCATGCAAAGAAGCCACAGCGTAAATCCCTTCCCAAACTGCCTTCTCAGAAGACTAGTTTGGCCGGTGCAACAAATGAGGAAAAAGCATCTAAGGCATTGAATCAGAAAAAGGTAACTGCATCCAAAGCAACTTCTGAGGGGAAAGTAGCTTCATCCAAAGCAACAACTGAGGAGAATACAACCTTATCCAATGTGACAAATGAAGAGTTATCTCCAATTCAACAGCAGGAGGCGGTTCCTACAGTTGATTCAGGAGAAAGTCAGCCTGACATTGATCAACAGCCAGTGATTGGAGAGCAAGGACAGCTGGACTTTGTACAGGAGCCTATTGCACCATGATGTTCATATACAAAGCTGTTGACCTCATTTTGCCTAAATAAGGAAGTCTAAGACTGAATTACTCGATGATCAAGGTATGAAAAACTTCTACATTAGCTTATGATGTCTTCTCTGATATTTGGCAGCTTTGGTTGTTTCGGTCGTTGCTTGCAGGACTCTGTGTCTATCTTTTACCGAGTTGTCCTAATGTATGTGGTTTAAGGATGGGCTTTATTGAATATATTTTGGAAAGTTTTAGGAGTTTTTCTTTTGTTGTTGTTTAGATAAATCCATGATTAGGGTTTCTCCTTGGCTGCTGAATAACTTGGTTTTGTGAATTAAAAGTCCTTTTTAAATTTCTTTGAAGTTTGCTACTGTGTGTAAATGCTTTCCGTTCATTCCATGAAATAGCTTGTAGATTATTTTTCAGTCTCTAGATTGTGCCGCAAGTGACTTTTAGGTTATACCTAGCGGATGGCAATTGATAGTACGAATTTGAATATTCATGGATATCTGAGTTGATTTTTTACGAATTTGGGAAATATTTTGGAGTCAAATATTCTGATTACCATTTGTAGCAGTTTCAGAAAGAACATTGGTATACTACCACAGGATATTCAAAAAAAGCTTTAGTTGTGCAATTAATAAATGTGGATTCGAATATTCGAATTCAATATATTTTTTTAAATTTGTATCTATTAAATTCAAGTATTATCTTATTTGAATATTCGAACTCATTATTTGTTTTGTTTTTTTTAAATTTATTTTTAATATTTTATTTACGAAATTCGAGTATTTAACTGATTTGATATTCAATGGATAGTTTTGATTTCAAATAATAATATTCAAAATCTAATCCGACATAATGTATGGTATTGAAATTCAGAATCAAATTATTTAATTTCAATACTAGCATTATTCGGTCATAAAATAACTATACTATATTGTTCCAAAAATAATAAAATTGCATTGAATTTTTTTTATAATTGAAACTTATATATTAATATTTAAATGAGTTTAGCGCCATTGAATTAGTTAAGAAATTCTTGGTTGAATTTTAGTTTAGTTGGGCACTATACTTGTTGCAATATCTTGAACGAGTTAAGCACATTATGGATAGCTTAAAAATGACTTAAACCATATAAAATGATAAAATGATACTTAACTATATCTTTTTTCTCAAGTTGTTCACTATTTTTTTTATTACAAGTGGTGGCAAAACTATATTTTGTTATCCAAAGTGGTATCTAAATTATACTCTATTATCTATTTTACTAATTTTTTTTATCCAATCATTTTGTTATGTGGTACTTTGTAACTAAAAAGTCCAAATAAAGTTAAATATTATTTACTTAAGCTTTTTTTTTTTAAAAATTAAGCTTAAGGGTGTAAAAAGTCCTCAAATTTTTTCAAAAAAAAAAAACAATTAAGTCCATCTTTTTTTTTTTGCACTCAATTGAGTACTTGATTTCAAAATGCATAAAAAAGGCTCTCAAACTTAATAAAAAAAAGCAATTAATCCCTTGTTTTTTTTACTCAATTGGGTAATTGAGCTTTCAAAATATATAAAAAAAATCCTCAATATTTTTCAAAAAACCAATTAAGCCCCTACTTTTATTAAAAATTAGAATTTTTTTTATAAAAATAAAAAATAATAAATTTTAGAAAAATTATTAAATTTTAATAAAAATATAAAAAATTTAAAATTTATTAAAAATTAGAATTTTTTTATAAAAATAAAAAATAAAATTTTATAAAATTTTATAAAAATTAGAAAAAAAATTAACGATCCCTAGTTTTTTCAATCAAAGTCATCACATGTTGCAACATAGTGCTACATGTGGCGGAAAATGATAAAAAAAATAAAAATCAATAAAAGTTATAGAAAAAAATATAAAATGCTTCTTTTGCTACGATAATTTTTATAACTTTTTTTTACGAAATTTATATTTCTTTACATTTTTTTATAATTTTCTAATGACTATAAATTTTATAATTTTTTATATTTCTATATATTTTATAATATTTTATGATTTTTATAAAATTTTACAAATTTTTATATTTTTATATTTTTTAATATTTTTATATATTTTTTCTAATTTTTAATAAAAGTAGGGGCTTAATTATTTTTTTTTGAAAAAAGTTTGAGGGTCTTTTTGATATATTTTGAAAGTTCAAGTACCCAATTGAATGCAAAAAAAGTAGGGGCTTAATTGCTTTTTTTGAAAAGGTTTAAGGGCCTTTTTGATACATTTTGAAAGTTTAAGTGCTCAATTGAGTGCAAAAAAAAAAAAGAGGAGCGGTTTAATTACTTTTTTTGAAAAAATTTGAGGGCGTTTTAAACCCTTAAACAAAAAAAATTACAAACATATCCATTTATTTTATCTTCACCTAAAAAATTTGGTGACCAAAAATTCAAAAACCTATTAAACAACTTATCTAAACCTAATTTTGACAACGAAACTTAGACTTTGATGAGTTTCTTTTCTATTTTATAAATCTCGATTTTGATTTTTTTTTCACGCCAATTCAAAATTCATATACTATTAAAATTTTTTTTTGCATAAAATAACTAATGTTAAGTTAATAAATGGTAAGATGATTTTTATGAAAAGTAATCTAATTATTAGAAAAAAAGTGCATTAAAAGGAAGAAAAAATCATGGGAGGGAGCTAGGTATAAAAAAACAGAAAAATTTTAATTTAATTTAATTTTTTTAATTTAAAAGTGTCACATATTACAAAATGATTGATTAAGGGCTTAAAACGCTGCGATTTTATCTGTGCGGGAATTTGGATAAGCTTAACTTTCTCCACAATTCTCCGAATATGATAGACCGAAATGAGTTGATGCCGTATCAAACCAAAGAATGCGCTTTCAGGCACACGCGTAGGGATGCCGGAGAAGAAGAAACGGAAGTGGCGGCCACTGCTGGGAATTCTTGCGCAGAGTGTTATTTGAGTGGTGGGAGTGTCGGAGACAGATCGGGACGTGCGTATTTTCATTCGCTTGGTGTTCGGACTTTCTAGCTCTACAATATTTTGTTTTTCTTTTTCATCTCAAATATTAGTTGAAAATGGTTCATTCCTAGATTCGACGATAGTGCCATGCAAATTTTGATAGGTAAAGATTTGTTATGTTTGTAGATGGAAATTTTTTGAAACTAATTTTAATTTTCAAAATTTGGATGATTTTATTTGTTTTTAACTTGTAGACTAATTATAAAGAGATTTGAAGTTTTAGTCAAAAGTTAACAAGAAAGTGTTGTGCGTGGTCACTCAATGAATTAATATGTCATGTTAGTAATTCGTTAATGCAAAATGAGTTATTTTGATGGAAGTAACTAATTTGAACAATTATTTTAACGGTAGTGACTAAATTGAGAGAAAAAAAAAGAACAAATCGTATTTTAGAGTGACATTAGGTGTAGTTTACCCTATGTTAGCGTTTGATATGATGGAAAGTAGTTATTGTTTTTGAAATTTAATCAGTTGAAAAGTGA
Organism: Gossypium hirsutum; assembly: GCF_007990345.1. NCBI lineage: Eukaryota > Viridiplantae > Streptophyta > Magnoliopsida > Malvales > Malvaceae > Gossypium > Gossypium hirsutum. The sequence continues at coordinate 23,365,432 of NC_053442.1, read as the reverse complement.
TTGCAGCATTTGGTATGTCAAATTTAATTTACTTTTATTAGAATCTAACTTTCCTTTGAGAGTTACTTTTTCATTGGCATGTCAATGTGATTCTCTAATAAAATGTTGGAAGATTAGAAAGTTAAAAAATATTAAAATAAAAGTAACTCTATCTTCTATTAGTTTAGGCTATTAATCTATTAATAAACATAAAAAAAAAAGTTATTGCTTTCTTCCTTTGTCCTACTACTTGATATTTTTTTTTATTTCTATGAATTTTTTGCAAACATTATATATACGTAATTTTTTAAATTTATTCCAAAACAAGTGTTATATATATATGAAATGCATTATTATATTTAGAGAATATATATAGGAGAAATTTGAAACAATTTAACTTTCAATTAATATTATAAATAAAAAAAATTAAAAAAGTAATAAATATTTAAGTTAAATATTCGTTAAGAATAAAATTTATTATAAAATTATATACATGAACATTATCTTTTACTTAATAAGGACTTATTATTATATTTCTAAAAAAAAACTAACCAAACATGACAATGTAATATTGTTGAGATTTTAATCAAATATCTTCTAATGTATACTAAACTTTCCAGACAATCACGTTCCATTCAAAAAGAATAGTAATAACTAATGCAGATACAATTTTGGAAAAGGAGAAAAGAAAAGAAATGTAAGTAGATTATAAGAGGATATATAAATAAAAAGTTATTTCAATCACCACTGTTAATCAACCGGGTGTTATATATTGTTTCATATTTTATTATAAAAATAAAATATAATACAAAATTCAGTTCAAAATTTCGTTGAACGAATAGCATATATATATATATATGGATATATATTAACACATTTTTTTTTTATCCCCATAATGGGAGAGATGATGAAGAAAGGCTAATAAGCAGTAGCAGTGAACCAGGGTGGTCGGTGAGGAAATGGCCCATGGCCATGTGGCGATGGTTGGGGTGTGCAACTATTACCACCGTTCATTTGATGTTCTTCTCCTTTTCCTTTTTTCTCCTCCTCTTCTTCAGCATCCCACAGATACCGTGCATAAGATGCTATCACATGGCTGCATTTTTATAAAATTTTTATATTATTTTCCAGCTAAGTCCACCATATCCAAATATTTTATATGGTTATTTTTTAATAATAATAATATTATTATCTAAATTGAATAATTAAATTACAAAAGGGTTAAAAACATATTAGACTTTTGGTATAATGATTTATTTGGCCTTTTAATTTTATAAAAAAAGGTCATTTTAACCCTCAATTTAATTTTTCATCCTTTTTAGCTTTTCAACTTGCATTATTTGTTAAATCATCTCAAAACAGATGAAAAGCTTAATGTTTGTTAACTTTATTAGCGTGGATTGTTATGTGGATGACATGTTATTAATTAATTAATTTTTAAATTTTTAAAAAATAAAAAATTATTTAAAAATTAAAAAGTATTAAAAGTGATAGAAAATTATAAAAAAATATTTATTTAAATAATTTAAAATTTTCAATAATTAATTAATTGTTGACATGGAATACATGTGTATGCCAAGTTAGCAAAGTTAACAAATGTTAACTTTTCCATCCATTTTGGGGTGATTTGATAAATAATGCAAGTTTAAAGATTAAAAGAGGCGGAAAAATAAGTGAAAGGCTAAAATAATTTTTTTGTAAAGTTGAAGAGCCAAAAAAATTATTATGCCTATACTTTTTAGCCAAGGGGAGCCAACGACCTTGTTCCCTTAGTTAGCCCCACCCTTAAGGGGTAGGCAAGGACTTTGATCCACCCAAAATAGTAAAAATGTGGTTTAGTCTTATAAAATTATAAAGTTAAAAGTTAATAAAATAGAAAAATTATAATTTACCATTGAATATTTGAGCTAATCCTGATCTACAAAAGTGGATCCTTATAAGAGCCCCAAAAAGAAATTGCCATTAATTGTAACATTTTCAAAATCCTCTTGGTTGAAAATAATATGAGATATATTTTTAATGAAATAAGATATAAAGAAAGTAACAGATAAAGGATGTTAAGAGAAAATTGAAATAAAAAGTATGTTGTGAAATATTAATTTGAGCCAGCGACTAAATCATAAAAATATGAAAAGTTCTATGGTCTAAGTGTAAATACTTAAAATGTGAGGAGTTAATGTATAAATATAGAAAAGTTGAAGGGCTAATAGTGCAAATATCTTAAGGGTGGAAGGGTCTAGAGGACCAAATTAAACGAATGAAGAAATGAGAATGACTAAATGTAAATTTTACCAAGAAGATGCCATAAAAAGGATGGAATTGTAGAGAAAATACAAGGGTAAAATAGTCATTTCTTAAATAAGATAATTATGAGAAAATATCTTTGGTTATGGACAAATTTGGACCATTAGATAAAATTAAAAAGTAAGAAAAAATTATGACCATCGGATGAAAATCATTAAAAGTTAGATTATTATATTAATTGATGATATTTTATTAAAGATATTTTTGTAAAAAAATAAAGAAAATTCTTCATTCTCCTACACAAACTATCCATCATTTCTATATATATGGGGGGATAGTTTTGCTTATTAGGCAATTTAGTCATTTCCTATGAAAACCTACCTTTTTTCCCAAAATTCTTGAAAATTTCCTTAGACAACAAAGATAAAAGACGAAGTACATATTCTAAAGAATATGTTAATCAATTTTAGAAGCAATAAAATAGTAGATGAAAGTGAAGAAAATGAGAAGAAAAGGGAATGAAAGTGGTGAATATGAGAAAGGCATGGAAATGAAGAAGAAATGAAGAAACTCTTAACAAAGGAGATAAGTTTATTACTAACCCTACTTGTATTTCAATAGATTGAGTTAAATATGTTGTGAATGATATGTATGGAGCATGCATCTTAATCTAAATACTATAAATAGAAAGTATTTGATGAAGTATAGAGACTTAAAACACTAAATTGGTAAGTAAGAGAGGATGCGATTTGTATTATGAAAAGTACTAAAATTAAGAAATGAATATGTAATCCACACATAAACATAAGTGATTAAATTGAATAGCAATCAAAAGTATGATGATTATGTATGATTGAATGAAAGATAGTGCAAAGAACCATGGAAAAGAAAATATTTTCATTAAAACAGTTTGGACAGCAACAATGTTTTAATTTGAAAATTCACAAAAAAATCATAGAAATTTATTTAGAGATTTAATTAAATATGAAATTAAACCTTATTGAGCCTATTTTATTATAGAAGAACGGTGTAAGCAACGGAGTTGTATATTTTAAGATATATTAGTTTTTGTGGACACTGTCAGAATAGATTCGGGTTCTCCTGTTCTAACTTTGAAAAATCATCATAAATGGTACAAAAATGATTAGGCGATGAAATTTATATTTTTAATTTCTTAATGAGTCTATTTTCAAGAGAAACAAACAGTGACATAATACAGATCCCGAACTAAAAGATAATTAATATTTAGTGGAGAAGGGCGAAGTTGTCAAGCAGTAGAACAAGAGAAAATTTGAGGAATAAACTGTATTAATTGGCTTATGTGGATACTCTGAAATTTTTATGGTAAAATTTAATTGAGTCTAGTTTTGGAAAAAAAAAAGCTGATCCAAATTTCAATTTCTTTAGAAAAAGATAAAAATAATTTAGTGACTACTACTTGAATGAACAATTTTACTAAGAGTATACATGTGATTCTTGTAATTATAATTAATGTTACATGAAAGCATGTTATACTAAAAACTAAAGAATTTTATATAGGCACAATAAAGATATGGATTGGAGAGGAGGAAAAGGAGAAATAATAGGGGAGTTTATAATGCAAGGAAATTATTGCAAATGAAGGATTTTTACTAATACATAAATGAATTTCAAAAATATTTTTGAGACATTAAGTGAGTAATTGATATAAGATAAAATGAGAAAGTCCTAATTGATAAAATTGGTAAATTTTGATAATAGATATAGTATGTAAAAGGGTAATCTAATTTTTGAAAGTACATGACCCTTAATGGATTTGTTTATAAATCTGTAATAACTGTATTAATTTTGATAAACTTTAGTATTAAAAGCATGTATATGGGATTCATTAAGGAAACATCATATGATTCGAACTGAGTGGTTGGATAAAAATCTTTGAGAATAAATCTGTATCTTGAACATATTGGGTTATTTTATAATAAATATGAGAGGCTAGGGTATAAATTACAATTTGACCCAAAGTAAATTTTCTCTTATTTTAGAATAACAAATCATACTTTGGCACCAATACCAGAGACATAGTACCAATACCTTGAGAAATGTATTGATGCTTCAGTCAAGGCATCGATACTTCAGCCAAAGTATCGATACTTCATTCAGGGTATTCATACATATGAATTTTATTTGATTTTCTGAAACATCGAAGCTTAAATCAGTATCGTTACCAGGACAGAGGTATCAATACTTAAGCCAAGGTGCCTATACCTTATTGCCAGTATCGATACCGAAGCCTTGTTTTGTACATATGTAATGATGAAATGAAAGGTTGCTAAAAGTTTTACTCTAATTGATTCAAGAAAACTTTAATAGGAGAATAACACGATAATGATAACAAAATATTCTCCGTTAAAGGGTAGGTTTATCAGTATGTGGCGATAGTTACTGTGGCATCAAATGTGACATTCTTATATCTTGACCCGACAGTCGGGTTAGGTATAGTGGTGTTACATTAATCCATTCAAAATTTTTGAAAATTTTATTAGTCTCCCAAATTTTGAAAATTCTCATTAAGCCTATTAAATATTTTAATTAGACATCTTAAAATTTTTGTAAATTCTTATTTAAGTGGCTTAAAATTTTTAAAAATTTTAATTAGACCCATAAAACTTAATGTAAGGATTCACCACTACTAATCCATAATTTTAAACCGATTTCATTGTTTTGCCCAAATCCATATTTGACCCTTATAGTTTTATCCAAATCATCCTAAATATCATATGAACTTTTGAGTTTGGATAAGTGCATCTTTAAAAAAAATGAATAAAAAAAGGGGTTACCAATCGTTAGGAGAAGCTTGTACAGCTCGATCGAAGAAAGATTGAGCCCTAGCTTCATCTTTATGGTTAGTCCATATTAAATCTCCATACATTGATAACACTTCCCCATCATCTGGTTTCACCAAAACCGCTCTCTCACAATACTCCTCAGCTTTCACCAGATCACCTCGAACCTATTCCATCAAACCGAATTAAGTATCAGAAAATAAGTATTGATATTGTATCAATTAGGTTTTTTTAATCCTTATGTTGAATGTTAGATCAAATATGACGTGAAGTATATTTGAAACATGTGGATCATATTGTAAATTCGTGTTTACTACACAAACAATTTTGATCTAACGTATTAAAAAAATATGTCCTCTTGAATTTTATTGGCTCTGTAAGTACACATATAAATTTTAAATATGATCCATGTATTTTAAATTTTCTTGTTATGTTGATTAAAGGACTTGATTGATATTGATACTTTAAAGACTTAATTAGAATGTTTTGAATTTTATGTAGTCAAATTTAAAATCCGGACCATACTTCGAGTATGTATTGTGTAATTAATAATTTAAAAAACCCCTTCACCTCTTTGAGGAATTTAGCATAGTTTGCAAGAAGAAGGGTTTCTCCAGGGTAAGTTTTGATCATATTTTGGTAATAATCATCCATCATTTGTTTCCCTTCACCGTGATCTCCAAAACCTTGGGCTCCACTTTTGCTTCCTACATCACCACCGGCAAGTGAAAGCATGGACAAGTCGATATTATCGACCCCTTCATCTTTAAGTGAATCTTGAGAACCTATGGAACGAATATTCATAAGTGGTGGCGGCCTTGGCTTTTTTGGGACCGCAGTCTGCCTCATGTTGCTATCTGAGGGCGTCCTTTGGATCTTGTCATGTCGCGAGGCCGTCATTGAGATCGGCTTAGGTGAGCTTCGATGACAAGAATCGACCACCGGTGAGCTTTGAGGGATGTAAAGGATTGGTGTTGATGAGCTTCGTAGAAGCATATTTACTCCTTTTTTTTATTTTCCTCTTGTTTTGATGAAAGATGAAGCAATTGTTTTTATGTTTCTCCTAGAACCCTTAGGGTTTTTAGAGAATGAAACAAAAGGAATTCATGGAAAGAAAGAAAATGAATTTTATTTTTATTTTACAAGGTGATGATGAAACACACAAGAAAGCAACGTAGAATTATGTTTTTTTTACTGTCTCATATATAACATTTTTCATGGTATAAGATTGAGAAACAAAACTAGAAACAAGGGATGTCTTTTGGCTATAGTGTAGCCTATTTTTTTGGGCACTTGATCCCTCCATGTATGTACCCTAATTTTCTCTTCTTCATGCTTTATTTACCTTAACAACTTGGATGATTCCAATTGTTCTCACATCATTTGTTGTCTGTTTTTAGTGTATGTATGTTTTTTCTTTTATCTTCAAATGAAGCCGTTTCAAAAAATTATCATGGACTGCTCAAATTTTGTACAAAAAATATGATAGTTTGATATATGGACTTTTTGATTTAGTTTTTGTTTAAAAAGATGCCTCAAAAATTAAAGGTGATATAAACACTTATATTTTAAGATAACTTTAGTACGCAATCTATGTGAGATTCATGATTTCTCTTTATGACCATGGCATGCTCACCCACTCTAATGAAAGCTTTCTATCCTTAATGGCTTATTGCTAATACCTTCATGGCACAAATTTTTTTTTTATGATTTTACAAATGGATTCTTGGTGTTGAATTATAAATGAAAACAATAAATTTCATATAATTTTTAAATGATAAATGTTAAATTTGCTACAATTTAGCATTATTAGTTTTTTTTAGTTGTATATAAATTAAATTGATTAATTTAACTTGACACATACTTTCACATTTTCTTCTACCATTTATGAATATCCTAAACCACAGTTCTAAAAAGTGACATTATCATATTAGTGAAAATAAACACTTTTAAGTCTTTAGTTACTAAAAATTACTAAAATTGTTATAATATTGTAATATTTTCAGCAAATTCTTGAATTTCTTACAATATAATGTACTAAAATTCTTACAAAATTATTAAATCTCGTGCAAATTACTCATAACTAGATAATATCGAATCTCTTATAAAACTCTTTTGAACTTATAGTAAACACATTTTAAGAAGTTTTTTTTCTAGAAATTTTCGTATTTAACATATTCATTTTTTATAAGTGGTAAGAAATAGGCTTTAATACATCATTTGGCACTCAAGTTAATGTGACACTTATTTTATAATGTGGTACATTTATTTTTTTGTCCAATATGATACATGTATTTGACAAAATTTATATATTTTAGTACTTAAAGGCAAACATGTTAATTTTTTAGTGTTTAATTCGGATTTTAAGTTTGATTTGATGAAAATTTATAATTAGCCTCCATCAAATCAACCTAGAAAAATCACAGCCATAAGACTCTTTTTAACAAATTAAAAAAATTCACAATTAACACAAAAAATTATTCTATTAAAAAAATCATGAAAATGTAAATCTAATAATATTAGCAATTAACTTTCATCAAATCAACCTAAAACTTGAATTAAACATTGAAAATTTAATATCATTACCTTTGGGTGCCAAAATGTATAACTTTTATCAAATATAAGTACCACATTAGAAAAAAAATATAAAAAACATTAAAAAAAATTATCAAATTTAAATAGCAAATGATATATTATGTGTAGAAAATACTATAAAGTCATCGATTTATCCAAGAAAAGGCTATACTGTAACAATTACCAACTAAATAAACACTAGATTAAGAAGAAAACCAAGAGTAACTAAAGTTTTATTGCTAGATATGTTCCCTCACTGGAAAATTGAAAGAAAACTTAAGAAGATAGAAAATTATAGAAGGATATGAGAAAAAAGACAGTTTGCAACAAAATACACATGCCCTGTTCCTTCCTTTTCCTGCAACCTATATTCACTCTTCTCATACTGTTGAAATAGCAGAATCTCACATCTAAAATTTACAAGGTTGCGGAGTGTTGTGCTATTATAAATAGAGGTGATTTCTCCACCTTTAAATCATCCCAAAATTTTTCATTTTCTTCGTAAGGAAAGTTTTCTCTTTTCCTATTTGTAATTTTTCACTTGTATCTTTTGTAGTGAAATATATTTGGTAGTGTCTGAGGATGTAAGCGTAATTTGCCGAACCTCGTTAAATTTTTGGTTTTCTTTATTGTTTTATCTATGTTTCAATATTTGTAAGGTACAATTGTAGTGATATATTGTGCTATAAAATTACATTGTAGGGAGATTGTATCTAGGAGGTTAGGCTTTAAGTGAGACTATTTGTGACCCCTCTAATCTTTCTTGGGAATTGAACCCAGTGTGGTTTTTTAGTACAATAATTTACTCTCTTTTATCCTATTCACAAAACATATACAACAAAACTATTAAGTCAGTATTGATGTGGATCCCATTACAAAGTCAACATATTTGTTGGGAGGCCTCTTTGTACATGCGCTTCTCTTTGGATTTCTTTGGCCCAATCGCTCAGTCTAAGTATATGTTGTATCCTACTGATCCATTAACACGGTGTCCTTTTTGTTGATAACAATACTCTTCTATTGGAAAGAACTTTGTTCGCAAGGTTACAATCGAGCAAGCTCTTGAGTAATTGATCCTTGCCTTCCTAAGTAGGTGCATTTTGAGGAAACCCTTCCCAACCAACAAGTCATTGTTCAACGAAATGTATCGAATGATTGATCACCCTTTTTTGCCAACAATTCCATAGGTTGTAAAGTAAGATTCAAAGTAGAATTGACCAAGTGCAAAGGTGTAACTCGTTGATCTGGAGTACCAATACACTTGTGAAGTAATGAAACATGGAAAACTGAATGTATATTGGCCGAATTGGGAAGCTCCAACTTGTAAGCAGGAATACCAATACATTTAAGAACTATATAAGGATCGAAATATCACCTCTCTAACTTGTGGTGGCACTAGAGTCGAATTGAGATTTAACGATATGGCTGCAACTTGATATATACCTAATTTAATGACCTAATTTTTAGTGGTGTTAAAAAATATAGTTTTGGAACCCTGTTTCTGTAAATTGAGTCAATAAATATTAAATAGAGATACTTACAAAGTTAGCGTATAAATGAATTGAAATTTGGTTAGATAATTTAGCTGAAATTGTGTTAATTAAGATCTAGGGACTAAAATGGAAAATTTTAATCACTATAGATTTTGAACTAGGAAAAAGTTTGGGGACCTAAATAGTAATTATTTAAAGGGATAAAATGATTAATAAACTAATAATAAACATTAGATAGTGGGCGGTATTGATAGAAATCATTAAGTTGGTTAATAAGTGATTAAATTAAAATAAACCTTAGTTAAGTTAATTAATAAAAATTAATTAATCTAATCATACTATATATATTTAGATAGTATAAAATGATGAGAAATCCATCATCTTCATCCATTTGGCTATCCACAATTGTTGAAATTAAAAGAAAATTCTCCAAGCTTTTCAAACCTTTCGCCCACAAATTGCTAGGTGAATTCAAGCCATTTTCTTGTAGTTTTTATAGATTTAAGGTCATGAGAGCTTGATTTAGCTACCCATGTACCAATTTGTAAAGCTATGAAAGTTTTAGAAAGTTACCATTATTGATTTCTTGAAGAATTAGGTGTGAAATTATTAGAAATGAAGCTTGATTTATGAAAAAGGACTAACTTGTAAAGCTTAATTGTTAGTTTTGTACATTAGGGACCAAATTGAATAAAATGAAAAATTGTTATGAAATTTTAGTAGGAATAGAAAGTAGAAGGTCCTTAATGAGAAAAAAGTGAAATCGAATTTTAATTAGAAGCTTTAGATTGAAAGTTATGCTTGTGTTGAGTTTAGAGACTAAATTGAATAAATTGCAAAATATGTATGACTTTGAATTTGAATGTGATTTGATATGGAATTTAATATTGTGTCATTGTTGAATTAATATTCACAGCTAAAGATGACGTAGGGCTATCGAGGGAAAGGAAAAACGAGAGCCAACAACGAGTGACACGAACTTTTGGTTTTTATTTCTATGATTCAAGATAAATTTAATTGTTTCATATTTGTGATATTTGTATAATTTGACATTGATGTGAGTTAATAATGATGATTTGAATTGAATTGTTAAGATTGAGATTTATTGTCGAGATAGAGGACTAAATTGAATAAAATAGAAAATAACATAACTTGATGGATATATGATATTGATATTGAATTGAGTTGCAACATGTTATGTTATATGATGAAATGGTGAAATAATTGATGAATTGAAAATGATGGATTGTGAATTGAACTATATGATGAATTGAATAATTGGTTATCCTATAATTGTTCGGGCGAAGTTGGATATAGTTGGCATGTCATGGGATAGATTGAGTATGGGTTACTTCAACTATATGTTGATATATATATCAATGAGATCCAGACACATTTTTCTTCGGACATTCCAATGAGTGCTGGGCACAACTTTTACTTCAGTTAAATCGAAGAGTGTTGGACACAATCTATTTACTTTGGACGTTCTGATGAGACAGTGGGTGCCAAATTGGTGTGTTGGTTGGGATATGTATATCCGTTAGAGTCTGAGTCATGTTAATAGGGGAGTTAAATTGTGAATTGGTTGAATGTTGCTCAAAATTTAATAAATGTTATGAAATTGTACTGTGGGTGCGTTTATACGATACATGGTTATCGATAGCATGTGAAAGACCATGCGAACCGGTTAAATGAGCATGATGGACGATATGGAAAGATAACGAATGAATTGATTTGATTTGGAAATGAAATATGATATGATAAAATGTTGTAAACTGAATAGATATGCAAATATCAATGGCATTGAGATGTTAGTATAATATGTTCATTTAGTTTGGCTATTTGAAGTAATGTGTAGGTGATTCATATAATACATTTGGTATATTTGTGACATATGTATATGTTGATGCATTGGATGATATTTGGCATGAGATGTGTATAAATTGGTTGACATTAAAAAAATCAAATAGATTGTGTGCAATTGATCATAACCTCTATTATATTAACTTGAATCATTAAAATACCATTGAGCTTTATTGTTCAGTGTATGGTTTGTTTCTAGTGCATAAGTATACGTACATCTCGAGATCTTGAGTAGTGACTCTAGCATTGATTGCGCCCCAGCTTGTTGCATCGAGGCTTAGAATTTTGCAATTCAATAAATATGATATTTGTGGTGTTTGCAAGTGTATAAATCAAATTTTAATATAGTTTAATTACAACGAAATACTTAGGAAGTATTCTGATGGTCGTACCCAAGGAGGTCTGTTTAAACTAAATTATTAATATTGAATTACACACTATACATGTCTAAATATTATTAGCATCAAATCAAAGTACTATAGAATCAAAAGAAGTGGATTGAATCATAAAATAAAAAAAACGAAATACCAAAATCAATAATCAATTAAATAGGCAAAGAGGTGAATCACTTCCATGTTCATGATTAACCTGAGTCTAGGGTTTTAATTAATTAGCTAATGATTAACCTAATTAATAACTTTCAGCCTATAACTAGATTAATTGATTGACTTAGTCTACTTATCTTTCTATCGGATAAATTAAACCGGGTTAGATTAAGTTGATTCCCAGTAGATTATCTTTTCAGCCTCATCTACCTAAATAACTCCTTAGAGTCGTCAATTATAGGGTTTACTCCGCTTAATTTAATCCACATAACTAAATGCAAAACCCTAATTCCTAAGTTAACCAATCTCACTTTAGTTCATCATCCAATCTCACTTTAGTTCATCATCCAGTCCTAAGGTTTTAGTTATGTCTCATTCTAAATGCAAGATTCCCTAATAGTTTATTGAACATTCAGAAAATATAAAATAAAGAGTAGAGAAGAGATTATTAGAATTTGCAGATGTTGTCATGTTCTTGGATATTTAAACCCTTGAATGATTTTTCGATTGATGAAATTGGGAAAGTAAAGATTAACAAAAAAAAAGTATAAAAAAAGTAAAAGTAAAACTAAAATTGAAATCGAATGAATACTTACAACTAAACAAAAATTAATAACTAAATCTAAACCCTAAGAACAAAAACATAAAATTAAACTAAGAAACTAAGGTCTAACTCCCCTTATTGAGTTCTGAGCAATAATATTTATAGTATTTAGGTTAGATGATCAAATTAGGTCAACTACAAGCTGCTAGACATGTTAATTATCATTGTGCGGATGAAAAACACCCTTGACTGATAAATGGGCCTCATCAGATCGGTGTCGTGACATCCTATGGCTGTTGTCGCGACATTAAACATTGAATGTTCGCCCTATTGGTTCAAAGTTTGTTGTCATGACATTGAGTGGTCGTTGTCACGACATGATGGCTAAATGTTCCCCCTTTAGTTTCGAAGTTGGGTGTCGCAACATTCCCTATGAATGTTACGACATCCGGGGTAGTCCACCGACTCATCGGCCTACTATATTATCTTGCACACTTAATCAACACATTTGTTCTTTCTTAGGCCCAGATTGACCTAATAGGTCATAAAACACACTAAAAAGCTCATTTTATTGAATTCAAATTCAAAACTAAGTGTATGAAATGAAGAAAAAGACCTCAAATTACGCGAATACAAGCTCATTAATTATTGAGAAGAGCTAAATTTTCCACAAAAAATTATGGTAGATCAAGCATCTAGCTAGAGATCCCCGATTCATCAATGTTTGTAAAATATCTTTTTTTTTGTTATATGACATGTACATAGGTTGAACCAGTGTTGGCATAATATGTGGTCATGTTTATATTTGAAGCTTGAAATGGTAACACGGAAATGGTCAAATAATTGGTTTGTATATTTGAATTTGGCACCTTAATGAATTGTACGAAAGGTTTCCATATTTGAGACTTATATGTGAATGTATATATATGCCAACTTGGTAAATGGATGGTGAATTGCATAAATGCCTAAGTTAAAAGGTATGTTTAAGTAATGTATATATATATATATATGATGAGATATATTGAAAATGAATGTTGGAAATGGCACCAATGGTTTTGAGATTTGGTATTGAGTATGTTTGAATTGTGTTGATCGATCGAATAGGTACCAAATTGGATTTTTTTTTGTAAAATAGGGGTCACGTCACGACATCGATCCCTTAATGTCACGATGAGACAAAGTTAGTATGTTGTGTCGCGACGAGGAACCCCCGAAGTTGCAACGTCAACCTGATATTTTGAAAGCTTTACAATTTGGTTCTAATTCGACCTCAAGTTAGCAATAGAGATTTTGTAAGCTCATATAAGACCCGAAAATGAATGTATATTGTATCGTATGCATGTATTACTTGAAATTTATTATTTAATGGTATAAGTCGAATGTAGTTTGATCGTAGTTGCTCCAGCAACGAATGTGAAACTTTGTACCTTAGGTCTGATGATCGAATCGGGTATTGTGGCATTACATTTAGTGGTATTAGAGCTATAGGTTTTGCTAATTCTCAAGCTAAATCGAGCTCAAAATTGAGTTTAGAGGTACATGTCAAAGTTAAGTTGAGCCTGATTCGAGATTTAGATGTTGATTATAAAATTCCTTTGTTTATAATAGTGAGAAATAACGTTGGTGATGATGTTTATTGTACTGTTTGCTCTACTTAGAGTGAAAATAGAATCGGGATAAAGGCACCAGGTATTAATCTAGCTGGTGCTCATCAAGATAGGGTTGTTGGAACTCGACGTGAAGTTAGGGAAGATAAAAATTTATTTTGCATTATAGCGGAAGCCTTTCAGCGAGTGGCAAGAGAATCTTTAGTACCTGCAACCTAGCTAGCTATGATACAAGAATTACAAAAGTATGGTCCCACTGAATTTAAATGGTTGAAAGGAGTTGATCCCTCGTTAGTCGGGGCTTGGTTAGAATCGACGGATCGGATGCTACATTAGTATTGAACTTCACACTAGTGCGTTACATACATTGTATCCCTTCTAAAAAATAAGGCGTATCAATGGTGGTTGACAGTTGCCTGACACGTGTCATTGGTCGAATTAATCAGGCTTCCTTTCATTCAAAATTTTTAAAAAAGTGTGTCGACGAATTATATCTGGAAGATCAGAAGTAGTAGTTTATTATGTTGAGACAAGGAGACACATTAGTAGTAAATTATGAGCGTGAATTTTTACAGCTCGACAAATACGCTTCGAAATTAGTGCCGATAGAAAAGGAAAGTTGTAAGCGATTCTTTCGGGGATTGTGTTATTAGTTTAAAGTTTAGTTAGTCTCACATAGAATAAAAGAAATTGCTAACCTAACTGAACGAATTAAGATGGTGGAATAGGCCATGAGCCTAGACATGAGAACTAAGCTCGCCCAAGCCTTTGGGAAGCAAGCTGAGTCATCTAGTTCGCATCTGTTACCTAACGTAACAACCCGTTTTTAGTGAAATCGGAACAGTGGCTTTGGAGTCACAAATCTGAAGAGTAAATTATTATTTTAATGTTTCCGGGATGTTAGAAGGCTTTTATTAAAATTTCGTGAAAAAATTTCGATGTTTCCATGCTTAATTAAGTGAAAAGGACTAAATTATAAAAAAGTATAAAAGTAGAGTTCTATTAGTTAAAGGGGTCAAATGGCTATGAAACTTTAAACTAAAGGACTTGGATGGTAATTAGACCAATTAAGGTGATAGTGGATATTTATGGACATGGTTTTATTGAAATATTTAAAGTTTTTAAAGGTTAAAATGGTAATTAGGTAAATTAATGTTAAAACAAAAAGAAAAGAAAATGGTATCATATTCTTCATTTGTTAAACCAACCAAAATTTTACCATTAAAGATAGCTAGGGTATTTGGTCACTTCTTCTTGCTTGCATGGTATGTTTTCCAATCCCGTTTTTAATGTTTTTAATGTTTTTGAAGTCGTTGTAGCTTAACCTAGCTATCCCAGGGATCAATCTGCAAAATATTTAAAGATTTCAGGTTGTTCCATGAATACTCTTGTGTGGTTCTTGATGTTTAATGGTAGATTATGAGTCCTTATTGATAAATAAACAAGTTTTGTAAAATGAATTTTGATGAAGATTGTGTTTAGGGACTTATTTGTAAAAATTATAAAATTTCATGGTAAATTTTTGAAATGATGGTTTGTATAGATTGATTAGGTCCCTAGAGAATTATACTAGCATGAGAAGAGGTTTAAAATGTTTAAATTTCAATTTATGAGCTTAATGAATAAATTGTGAAAAGTTAAAATGTTAGGGGAAAAGTAGTAATTTGTCAAAAATGAAATATGGACTGAATTGAATGATAGAAGTATTAAATGGATTGAATTTTTCTATTTAGATAAAGATAGACCACGTACGAATTTAGATCGAAGAAAAGATAAAGCCTTAGATTAATCGACTTCATTTTTACGCTCTAATCATCGAGGTAAGTTCGTATGAATGAATTATTATATTGATGCTATTCAATTATGTGTTATTACGAATATATAATGTACATCCAGGACAATGCTATGATGGCTATCGAGTCCCGTTTGAACCTTAGGAGTTTGTAGGATACAAATGACATGTTATTACAGATTTCATGTTTCGGGTGCTGGTCTTGAATGTCCTACCGATGGATGAGGTCCTGCATTTGTTGTGGATACTCAATAGCTCATGTGAGTAGCATCATGTAGCTTACATTTTGACCCACAGCTCGTGTTAACAGTATCGTGCAGCTCACATTTTGACCCACATCTCGTGTGAGTATGCCCATTTCACAGCTCGTGTGAGCAATGACGTAAAAGAAAGGTTACGGCTATATGTTTAAGCACACTTAGTGTGAGCTTTTTCGAGTATCCAAAGATATTCTAAATGGTTCAACGGGTAATGAAACAGATTGAAATGGTAGTGTTTCAAATGGAAGGATGCTTATTTTCATGAAAATGAAGAATGGATCCAATGATGTATGTTTATGTGGAAATGACTTACCTTATGTTTAATTCAAGTGAATTACGTTTAAATGCACTAACTTGTGTATTGATGGCGATGCTTAGGCTTGTGCCAATCTTATGGTTAGATTACATTATGCTTATACTTATGTTATTTAAATGAAATGAAATGGTATGTTATGTTTCATGTTTTACGAACTTACTAAGCATTATGTGCTTACGTAGTTTTTTTACTATGTTTTATAGATAATCGGAAGCTCTATCAGTTTGGAAGATCGTTAGAGATCTATCACACTATTCAACATAAATATCAATAGTTTTTGATGGTTTGGCCAAGGTTATAATGGCATGTATACGTGGACTTGTATTGGTATCTAGTTGAATGTTAGTTGATGATTTTGGCATGTATAAGTTGTTTTGGTTTTGGTATCTCTTGATGCTTGCCAAATTATGTCATTTTGGGCACTTGTAATGCATGAATGTATGGCTCAAATAGTATGTTTGTGATGAAGAGTTTATGGTCATATTTATGGCATGATTTGTTAGAAGTTGAATTATGTTTAATGACAGAAATGTGATCAAACATATGCATGTTTAAGTATGTTGTGAATGAATGCATTTGTGGTGCCTTGTATGGCATATTGGTTGATTGATCATGGACTACTGAATTGGTCATTTATATATTTTTTGGTAAGGTTTTGATGCTTTGATAACGTACACTAAAGGTCTTTAGGTGAATGCATGAGTTGGTGTAGGAAAAGGCTTGTTTTTGGGCAAATTCATGTCCCCACAGTCTGAGACATGGGTGTGTGATTCAGCCGTGTGTGACACACGGCCTAACGACACAGTCGTGTGTCCCTTGTAGGTTTTATTGCATTCAAGTCAGGCAGTTACACGACCTAACATACGGCTTGGCACACGGGCGTATGACACGGCCGTGTGACCCAACTCAGAGAGTTACACAAGTGAGGACACGGACTAGGACACAGCTGTATGTCCCTATTTCGATTTTTACACGGCTTGAGACATGGGCGTGTGTGAGGCACACGACCGTGTGACCCCTACATTCAAAATTTTTAAACTTTTTCTTAAACTTTCTAAATGTTTCTAATTTATTCCTGATTGTTTCTAATGTATTTCTAGAGCATTGAGGGATCGATTTAGGGACGATGTGTATGTAGATGAATGATTGATGTTGTGTTTATATTAATGTATGAAGTATATATTGTAATGTTCTGTTAGTACGATAATTTTTTGTAACCCTATTTTGGCGACAAATAAGGGTTAAGGGTGTTATATTTAGTGGTATATCAGAGTACGATTTAGTTGGTTCTCAGACTGAATGTAGCATGTATGAGTCTAGAAATACATGCCATTATATAACCTGCAATAGTGTAATAACTCTTGTCTCAAATTGAACTATGTTTTTATATAGATAAAATGTTATCCGACCGAGCTGATTCTGATGAAGTTGAAAACAATGTTCAAGCGTCTGTTCACAGAGCAACGTCTAGCGGTAGTAGACCCGTATTTGAGGGCCGGGGAGGAGAGGCTAAGGAAGCCTTCTTCTAGATGATGTTTGAATGGTTTTCTGAGTTCGTGCGAATGAACCCAATGGCTCAACAACCTCTACCCCCACCTGTACCTCAACTAGTCTAGTAGTTCCTCAACATTTGGAACTAGTACGAGCAAGCAAGCCTCTAGTCGATGAAATTCGTAAGTATGGGGCTGAAGAGTTGCTAGGTATAGTCGAAAATGATCCTGAAAGAGCTGAATTCTTGTTAGAAAACACCATTAGAGTTTTTGAGGAATTATCATGTACACCAACAAAATGCTTGAAATGTGTTGTATCATTGTTGAAAGATTCGACTTATTAGTGGTGGAACACCTTAGTTGCGGTTGTACCGAGAGATCGGGTAAACTGGGAATTCTTTCAGACTGAATTCTAAAAGAAATATGTGAGTTAGAGATTTCTAGACAAGAAGTGTAAAGAATTCCTGAAGCTGAAACAAGGCCGTATGACAGTAGTTGAATATGAGAGAGAATTTGTTTGACTCAGCAAGTATGCCCAAGAATGTATGCCGACAGAGGTTGCTATGTGCACTCGGTTGGAAGATGGGTTAAACGAAGACATCAAGCTATTAGTCAGGATCCTTGAGTTGAAAGAATTTGTAGTTCTGGTTGACAGAGCGTATAAAGCTAAGGAACTTAGCAAAGCAAAAAGAAAAGTCGATTCTGAGGTTAGTGACTCGAGAAATTGACCTGTGGGAAAGTCATACTCATCGCCGTCAAAGAAGTCAAAAGAATATCATGGTCGTTCATCAGCTTCAATGGGTTATTCCGGGAAAGATAAGGGTAAACAACATATGAGCTTGAAACCTCAGGCTACGTTTGTAGTGAGCATGGACAGTGTCAAAAACAACAATCCCGAATGAACAATGTAATAGACGACGCTTCGATGAATGCAGATTGAAAGACGGATCATGTTTTTAATGTTGTTCGTATGAACATTATCTCGGAGATTGCCCTGAAAGGTTTGAGAAAGAAAAAGCTTAGACTAATCGACCGAGTAATAAAGCTGCGAGAGGTAGACCACCTCGAAACACTGGAAATATGGGTAATAGCCATAGTGGGAGGAAAGTCTCTGCTGTGAGATCTGGGGCACGAGAGCCAGCAAGAGCTTACACGATCTGTGCTCGAGAGAAAGCTTCAGCGCCTGATGTTATCACCGGTACATTTTCTATCTTTGATAATAATATTAATTCTTTGATTGACCCGAGGTCAATGCATTCATATGTATGCATGACTTTAGTGTTAGATAAGAAAATACCTTAAGAGTCTACTAAGTTTGCGGTTAAAGTAGCAAACCCTTTAGGTCAGTATGTGTTAGTTGATAAAGCCTGTAAAAACTATCCTTTTATGATTCGAGGTTGTAACTTTACGACGAATTTGATGTTACTACCCTTTGATGAATTCGATGTGATTCTGGGTATGGACAGATTAACTCTGCATGATGCTGTTGTGAACTGTAGATGAAAGCATATTATGTTAAAATGTCAGAACGGCGAAAAACTTCAAATTGAATCAGATAGACTGGATAGTGCATCTAATGTTATTCGGCTATGTCAGCACAGAAATATGTTAGAAAAGGCTATGAAGCGTATCTCGCTTATATATTTGATTCCAGGGTTTCAGAATTGAAGCTAAAACTGGTTCCAGTAGTATGTTAGTATACAGATATGTTTCCAAAACTGTTACCAAGGTTACCACCAATTAGAGAGGTTGAGCTTGCTATTGAATTAATGCCGAGAGAATCTTCGATATCGATAACTCTGTATAGAATGGCACATTGGCCCAAGTATCGATACCTTAGCCTGAGTATTGATACTCAATGTGTAATTATCGATACCTTGCGAAAGGTATCGACATTTTTTGATGTTTTAAAATTTGGCGAAAAACAAAATGCTAGTTTGGTATTGATTTTCCAAGTGGTATCGATACCACTTAAAGGAAATATCGATACCATAGAGGCAGTATTGATACCTACGTAACATTTTTGGGAAATTAGCTAGGTGGTCCCAAGACTTGAGATATGTTCATTTTATGTTTGTTTGTCGTATGTTAGTATGATAAAATGCTAAACTAAGTTTGCATGACTTGATATTCTCATAAATGCTAGAGTAATTAAATTAAAATGAAACTGCATGTATTTCAATTATGATAATTACAATGAAAGCGATGTCAGACAGTGGTGTGGCATCTTGATATTCGACTTGGAGTCCAAGCCAGGTATGGGGTGCTATAGTTATGTTTTGAGCCTTTTGGTATATGAACCAATAAAAAAATTGTAAGTTTTAATGATTATGTTGATGAATGTAATGGTGTAAATCTATTCGGTGTTATTCATGCTATTTAGGTAATGAAAAGTGTATAAGTTTTAGTCATTTGGTGAACTTAGTTTATGAATGTGAACATGATATTATGATGATAAATTTGATAGTTGAATAAGTAAGGAATATTTGATTTGTATAAGGAATATTTGATTTGTATGCTTGTCTTGTGCTTTGGTGATGAAATGGTCATTTTGCTTTAGGTAACTTGGTAAAGTTTGGATGATGTTATGTTAGCAATGTAGAATGGAAGGTATGGTTAACTAATGGTTTATGCTTGAATGATCTATGTTTTAACATTTGAATTGTGGTGCCAATGAGAGCATATTGGTTAGGGACTTAGGTTGAATGTTTTTGGTATGTTTAAATGTTTTTTGAATAGGTAAAAATGGTTGGAAATTGTTTGGCTTGAGACCTAAGAAATGGTTGTTGAAATGGCTTATTTTTTAAGTTATTTTAGGTGCAGACAGTCACTTCACATGGCCATGTTTCTTATTAATTTTTGGTATAGGTTCATCCACAAGGTCTTAGAGAGTTACACAACCTGGTGACACAACTGTGTGACCCTAAGTTACACGGACACAAGTTATTATACGGTTTTTCCACACAACCATATCTTTGAGCCACACGGTTGTGTGACTCCTATTTTTAGTTTTTGCCATATTTTTTGTTTTATTTTAGATTAGCCCATATTCATTTCTAAACTAATTTTAGGGTTCCAAATGCTCGATTTAGGTCTTGTTTTTTAATGTATGCTAGAAATGATGATTGTTTATTAATTTATGATGTTTTAATTAATTTTTGAATTATGTTACTATATTATCGGTCTTGTTAACTATCGTAATATCCCATAACCTTAATCCGACATCAGAGATGGGTTAGGGTGTTACATTTAGTGGTATCAGAGTTACGATTTTTTCTATTCTAGGACTAAATGTAGCATGTATTGAGTCTAGAAATACATGCCACTTTATAACCTATGATAGTGTGATGACTCCCAATCAATTTGACTTGTTCCCTTATATATCAAAGATGTCAACTGAATCCAATCGAGTACATTGCGACGAAGAAAAAAGTTATATTCCAACCACTGATCTAGGGGTTGTTCATAATGTGCCCGAATTTCAAGAGCCTAGAGAAGAGGCTCACAATACCTTTCTTAATATGATGAATGATATGTTTAATGTGTGTATGAGATCCAATTTCATGGCTCAACGGTCTCCACCTTCTCGTCCTCAAAGCCCTATACGACAAAATATTCATAAACTTTCTATTGATAAAGTTCGAAAGTGGAGAGCCAAAGAATTTTGCGGTAAAGTGAGTGATGATCCGACTAGAGCCAATTATTGGTTAGAAAACACACAGAGAGTTTTGGATGAAATATTGTGTCCTCTCGAAGATTGTTTGAGATGTTTAGTGTCATTGTTAAAAGTGGAGGCTTTTAATTGGTGGTCAACTCTAGTTATGGTTTTACTGAAAGAATGAGTTAATTAGAAAATTTCAAAACTGAGTTTCGAAATAACTACGTTAGCAAACGATACCTTGACAAGAGGAAAAATGAATTCCTTGAGTTAAAGTAGAGAAATAAATTAGTTATAGATAATGGGCGTGAGCTTGTTCTACTCAGTAAATATGCTTGTGAAATTATATCTACAGATGAAGAAATGTGTAGTCATTTTGAAGATGGATTAAATGACAAGACCAAGATGTTGATTGGTGCAATGGACATTTGAGAGTTCATAATTTTTTCTGATTGTGCTTAGAAAATGGAAGAAGTTTACAACCACAAAAAACAGAATGAAATGAAAATTCACGACTTCAATAAGTGAAATACATCTAGAGTGTTTTATGTTTCTCTATCGAAGAAAATGAAAGAATCGAGTAGTTATTTTCAGTGCCATCAGGGTTGTCTGACAATGATAGAATGGAACAAAGTAATGTGAGACCACTGATGACTTCAATAATCGGTATGATTAGCTTCAGAAATGTAAATATACTTGAAAGTAGCCATTGTGGATGGAATCGTTCTGTGATATGTGGATTGAAAGATGAGCCATATTTAGGTTGTGGATCTTTAGATCATTATAAGAAAAACTAATCGAACTGAACTGATTTGAATAGAAATAAAAATGTAAGACCTGTTGTTGCTTCTACGAGAGGCTGATGGTCAGGAATTTGAGGCACAATTAGAGTCAATAGAAGTAGAACAAAGGACACTATGGTTCGACCTGAACCTTGGCCTTACCCGAATCAGGAAAAGAATTTGTGATATTCAGTGATGCTTTATTGAATGGCTTAGGCTGTGTCTTAATGTAGGATGGTAAAGTATTTACGAATGCATCCTGACAGTTGAAAACGCATGAACATAATTACCTTACGCACGATTTAGAGCTAGCTGTTGTGGTGTCTGCTTCAAAGAAATAGAGACATTATTTGTATGGTGAGAAATATCATATTTATATGAATAACAAAAGTTTCATATACCTTGTAACAACCCATTTTCAAAGAAATCAGAATAGTGGTTTTGGGATCACAAATCTGAAGTCAGAAAATTTATTTATTTTTATTTTATGGTCTACAGCATGATAGTATTCAATGAAAATGTATTAAATCGCTATAGAAATTTAAAGCAGAGGTCTTTATATGGTAAATAATCGTAAATGTGTTAGTGGAAGGTCATGGCTTGGTAAACTTGTAAATTGAAATAATTTTAAAGGTTAAATAAGTAATTAAGTAAATAAAGACAAAATTTAGTAAAATAAAGCCAAGTATAATCTTTTATGTTCTTTCGTCAACTGAATAGTCAAGAAAAATAGGCCATTTTTTCTCTTTAGGGTTTTGCAAGCTTGTTTCCATCAATTAGGTATGTGTTTTGTCCCGTTTTTGATAATTTTTATGTTTCCTGGATCGTTGTAGCTTAATCAAGCTAGCCCGGGGACTAATTTGTGAAAATTTTAAAGTATTTGTGTTTTCCATTGATGACCATGTTAGAGTTTTGAAATTTAATTATAGAAAATAAATGGTTGTTGTTAGATAAACAACTTTTGTAAAGGAATTTTTGAGGAAATTATCAATTAGGGATTAAATTGAAAAAAGTGATAAATTGTGTGGTAAAATTGTGAATTTAAGAAATATATGGGCTGCTATAAATATGTTTATAATTCGGCTAGGCTTGGGATAAAATTGAATGAATTTCATTTTTCAAGCTAAGGACTACATTGCAAAGAATTAAAAGTATAGGGGTAAAATGGTAATTTTGCAAGAAAATGTGTTGGACTGAATTGAATATGAATTATATTGAATTGATTTAAATTCATTTGTATAGATCCGGTTGGACCTTGTACGGAGTTAGACCGGGGCAAAGGAAAAATATCAGATTAGTCGCCTTTTTATCTACGTACACTCGTCGAGGTAAGTTCGTGTAATTAAATTGTGTAATTATATGCTTTGATTGAATTAGATGTATGTTATTTGCGTTATGATCATATATGAATATCAATCACATATCCGGCAACGTACGACGATGACCGAGCCTCGTTTGAACCTTAGGAATTCGTAGAATACAAATGACATGTCATTAGGGTTACCAATTTCAATTCTTCTGAGCTTACCGATACTCAGGTTGTATGAGCTTACCGTTATTTAGCTCGGAGGAGCTTACCGTTTACAACTCGTATGAGGATACATGTACATGAATTGACGGATTACAGTTCAGTACACCTTGTGTGTACTACCCGCGTATCCAACAATATTCTAAATGGTTCAATGGGCAATGTTCTGTTACGAGGTTACATGAGTTCAATACAAACTATTACAGGTATTTACATGAGATATATGAAAATGATTTGTACATGATATATAGATACATGATGTGGAAATTATATGTACATGGAAGTTTGATTATTGTTGAGCTCATTCATGTTTTTTGATATTTATATGAATTACATGACTAACATGGTTGATGAGGATATGTGTTTAGGCTTTTGGCCAAATTGAGTTTGGATATGATTTGTATGCTTACCTTAAATGTGACTAAATGGTAAGTTAAATTCTATGTTATACGAACTTACGAAGCTTAAATGCTTACCCTGTATTATTTTTTGTGTTTATAGTGATTTGGAAGCTCGTTCAGGTTGGAAGCTTGTCGTAGCTATATCACACTATCCATCGGCTCTTTTGGTACATTCGGTTGTTTAATTTCGGTTATAATGGAATGTATAGGTTAATTTGGCCAATGTTGGCTTATATGTGTTTTGTTGAGATTAGCCACTTGTTTGGTTAGTGTTATGGAATTTTGGATATGTGCATATTTTGCTTATTATGGTTGATGTGTGGTTTGGTTTATGATTGAATGAAGAGTGGTAAAAAGGTAGCCTAATGTGCATTTCATATATGTGTTTTGGAATGTGAAGAATTGATCATGAATTGGTGTCTTGATATGTAAGGCATATAAGTTAAATATCTTGGTATGTGAAATACATTTTGGCACCAAATGATTTGTTTTGAAAGGTAAGTAATTGGGTAAGAAATGATGTAAATTTACTTGATAAACTTTGGATGCAAATATGCATATAAGTGAGTTATACATTTGAATATATTGAATACATGAAAATTCATATGATAAGTTGTCATTTAAGGTGCCTAAGGGAATATTGGTTGTATGTGATGATATTACATGTTTTAAGCTTGATTTTAGCTGGTTTTGGATGCCTATTTATGACTTGGTTATATGCAAATTGTGTGTTTAGGTTGGTACCAAATTGGGTGAGAAATGTGGCTTGGAAAATGACCTATTTTCATCCACACGGGCTGAGACACGGGCGTGTGTCTCAACCGTGTGTGACACACGGCTAGGTGACACGGTCGTGTATCCCCTGTATCATTTAAAGAATGCAAGTCAGTATGCTCACATGGCCTGGCACATAAGTGTGTGGCTTGGTCGTGTGACCCAAATCAGTGAGTTACACAGGCACGGACACCGGCTGGGACAAGGCCTTGTGTCGCTATAGTTTTGAAAATTTTATAAGTTTCCGAAAAATTCTTTAAATTTCTGATTTAGGCCCGATTTGTTTCTAAGGTGTAGTTTGGGCCTCAAGGGCTCGTATTAGGGACAATATGCATGATTATGATTGGTTTCTAACATGAATGCTATATGTTATGAAATTTTTGAATTTTTCGTTTGTTTAAATTGTAAACTTCAATAATAATCTGTAACCCTGTTTTAGCAACGGATTCAAGTTAAGGGTGTTACATACCTCCTATCCAAAAAAGCGTTGAATGTGAGACAACATAGTTGGATCGAATTGTTGTGTAACACCCCTACCTGATCTGATCGTTGAACCTGGGTACGGAGTATCTCATCTAAACCAGGTTGTGATACCACTAAATTTGTAACACACCTACCTGACCTGATCATCGAATCCAGGTATGGAACGTCACATCTGAATCGGGTTGTGTTACACATTTAGATCTCACTATTTTAAAATCAGAATACATTACCTATTTATTTAAAAACTTTTACAACAATGACATTAAATTAAAATAAAAGTTCATTGTCTCAACTCCGAACTCTAGGGGAACTATTTAAATACAATACATTCGACCCCTTGGCAAACTCTATAAAGGTACCCCTTTCCTATGTGCATAACTCTTTACAGACAGTGATCCTTGATCCAATACGGTCTTGCTTGGTCCTTCCTCGAGTTCCTTATCCAGCGAATCTTGCTACCATAGGTCAAAACCCTTGTAAGTTCGAATGAACTTAATAAGTCTCTGATCGGCTGTTTAATGTCACAGTAATAATGTGCAAGTGTATACTGTCGATGCAAGTATAGTAGACAGATGAGAGCCTGTTGGATATCGATCCCACATGGATGGGTGTCTTTTGTATATTAATGTCGGTACAATAACTGGATATAAATGAGATGAATTGTGAGGATAATTGTCAGTGTAATAGATTTAAAAACAACAAAATAAAATATGCTGATGATAAACTGGGATCCCTGACATGAATCTTCAGCAGAATACGAAGTGCTCACAAGGTATAAAAGTATAGGTGATTGTCAATGAAATAAAATTCAATGTATATCTCACTCAGCAGTACTCCTCCATTTAATCTCAGAATTAGCTATGCATATTTACCTCACCTTTCGATGATGGCAGAATGACACCATTAAGAACAAGTGGACAAAATTCCTCTAATCCTCACTCAACTTCCGTTGTAATGCTTGTTGGCTCAAACTGCCACTGCACTTTCCAATGTCAGTGACTGCAATAACACTTCCGTGTAAAAAAATTCAAACCTTAAGGTTAAAAAATAAAAGCAAGACTAAATAAGATAACATTTTACCAAGAATTCATTAGTACTTCCATACAACTAGAAATCAAAGAGTAATCACCAGCATTTAGAAAGAAATAAGAAAGACTCGAATGGAGAATACTATCCCTAGACAACTCAATTGAATCTCTCTATTCCCTCTTGTTGTGCACTTAGGTCTCCTCGTCAGGAGCTAGTCTGCATCTGGTTTTCACGTTGGCTCACCCGTGAGAGGTTTAAGTTGCCATGGTCGCAAGCTTCAAAGTCGGATGATGAAGATGATGATGATGGAGAAAAACCACTCAAGAAGGCCCATTTTTCTTCTCATGTCCACCTTTTATGTCCTCCCCCACAGTACAGGTGTCATTTCCCTAAAATTATTCTGTCCTTGTTCGTACAGGTTGCTTATACCAGACTAGACAGCTCATGTAATTCTAGTTCTTATCAGGACAGTTGTCAAGTGCGACGACAATTCTGAACGCAATTTGGAATTAACCCATGCAGCGACAAGTGGACATCTGCCAGGTGCGGCGATAATTCTACATGCAATCTGGAATTAAGTCATGTAGCGACATTAATGCAATAAAATAGCAAAATTAAGGGTAAAATAAGCTAGGATTGACTGAGTTATACAATGCAATTTACTAAACTGAAAATGCTAAAATGTATGCTAAGGATAACTAAATGGGAACAATTTAACCAATAAATAGGGGGAAAACCTATGTTCTTTCTAGTGCTATCACACCCCCAAGCTTGAGTTTTGACTTGTCCTTAAGTAAAACAGAAACTAGCAAGGCTACAAAAAAAATTTACTGAGGAAAATGATCATTCTAGCAACTTGAACCCTCTAAATTCCCAATGGATGAATCAATTCAGATGAAATAATATTGCGTCGAAAATTCATAAGCATGAATGAATAAAGTTACAACTTCATCAATGCTAGCATCATGCTTCAAACCTTAAGTTTTATCTACCTTTACAGAATTTATTGTATAATACTAAGTATATATATACATTTTTTTTTTCAGAATAAGGGATATCATTGCATTATTGTACCCTTGTTCCTGAGAAGTAATGATGGGGTGCAACAAACCCCAGAGAATACGTAATTGCGCCGACACACACTCATGCAGCAACAACCTTTGGCCAGATTGATTTTTCTAAAGCTTGTATTGGAGTGTTCCCTTTTTAACATTCCATACTACACCTACTTTGGAGTGCCTCTACTTTACAACTATATATACATATAAGCAGCTGTACAAAGTTAAGATTTAAAGAATGATAGCAGTCATCCATTACTAATGCAACCTAATCCATTCATCAAAGAATTGAAGCTACAATCTTCAATCAAATTTATCCAACTCATTCATTGCTAATTTACATGATTCAACAATTAAACAAAAAAAAATTTAAACAATTTTCATTAACTATAATTAAACCTTGCATGCTTCATTTCCAAAAATAAAAATTTTGAAATATGGGTGCATTTCCAAGCCCATTATGCATTCCCCCAAACTTAAAGTTTGCATTGTCCCCAATGCACTAACACTAAAAGGTAATGACAATAAAAATGTAATGACAATGTATACTTATCAAAATAAAACCTACAGCTACATTCAATGCATGAATACTATAACTAAAGCTTAAAACAAACTAACTCAGTTATCCGCAGCCGTTGATGTGGTTGCCTGATGTTTCTTTCTCCTCCTCATTCTTTCGTTTTTAATCCTTAGAGTGCTTTATTTTCTATTCTTTGGGCTTTGCGTTGTTGTCGGATTGCTCCTTAGTTCCTGTCTTAGCCTCAGCATCATTGACTGTCGTTTGTGTAGGAGAGGCCACTTGGAATGGTCCAGTGTAGACCAGTATTTCCCAAGAAATACATTTTTCCTTACTAGCGAATTTAACAACTTTTGCCAATACAGTTTGCTCCAAATTATCAATATTTGCACCCATAGACTCGAGCACGGTGACAACCTTCTCAAAAAAATCTTCTTCTTTTTCATTTTCATTTTTAGCAACTTCCTCTTCTGCAACAAATTTTTCTTTTACAGCATCAACTTCATTTTCAACAACAGCATCTTCTTGATCAGCAAAAATACCATCCTCAAACAAGCTATCAATCTTTCGCAAGCATTCTTTGATGTCCTTAGATTCCTCTTCTTTCTCATTATCAGAGACCTGCACAATAGGTAGGGATGCCACAGATCTATCTCGGTCTTCTAAGTCGTCATATGAGAAAGAGAGGTCATAATTGTGAATGATTGGTGGAAACACAGGGAATTCTGGTAGTGGGGATGGGCTCAGTTGACCTAATATGGCTACAATAGAACTGTTCCAGGCTTTGGTAGAAGCGTAAAATAAAATCTAGGATCTCTCCCTATCTTCTACTGTAGCAACAAGCTTGATTTTCCTATTGTTGATGTAATTTACCATTTTTTCGCCATCCTTCAGTTTGCACCATAAAGATGTCTCTGCATTCAGGTTAGTTCTTTTGCTGTCAGATTTGGCTTTACCCTTTCTTGTCTTGCTGGTCTCCACCACCTTCAGTATCGGCGTGTCCTTACCTCAAGTCATTCTTTCTATAGGGGCTTTATTGATTGGGCCCTTATTTTCCATGATTTCTTCACCAACATGAGGCACGATTCCTCTTTGTTGGCATAATAACATCACCAGTGATGGGAAAACTAAGATCCCAGTCTGTCTTACGCCGTAATCAGTTATTTCATGGAGAAGTATTGCGCCCATATCAATTTTTGAACCCTTGACAATAAAATGTATCAGACACATTCTGTCTAGGGTTACTATGGTACTGTGAGTGGAGAGCTTTAGTCTACAGTTGATAAAGTGAAACCAAATTTTACCTTACAACATCAGGAAACGACAGTGCATCGTATAGTTCTTTTGATGGGAACTCATCCAAACTACTCCCTCAACGCGCAAGTCTATCACCAACAGGTCTCCTTTTTCATCTTTGATGTCATCCATGAACTCAGAGTGTTTGTCGACATTGACTTTGGTGTTGTATAGCTCGTTGATGTTTGCAGCGTCCCATGGTATTAAACCTTCTCGAAAAAAACTAAATTCTAACTCATGATCGTAGAGATTGGCATAGAACTCACGTACTAGTGAAGGCGAGTAGCTTCCAAGATGGTTGCAAAAAGTTTCACACTATAACTTCGAGATGGTTTTGGAGACTTGTTTACCCAAATCTTTTTGTGGCGAAAGAGAAATGCCCTACTCGGGATGAAAGTTGTGCTTCAATATGTTGTTGTGTAATTGTTCCTTTGCTGCTTTATTCAAAATGACTACTGGCTCCTTTGTTTGCACTGGCCTGGGGGATTCCGATTCACGGACTATGGGAGTAGAGGATACATGTTCCCCAGTATATTTGGTGGCTTTCTTAACCGAGCCTATTTTTTTTGCCATTTTTTGTTGAGGGAAAATGTTTTAAAGGTAAAATGATAGGATTTTTAGAAAAGAAAAGAAATAAAAATGGTTACTTAAATGTGTTACAGTCAGTACAATGAGGGATAATTTATAGTGAGTGAAAGAGGAAGATGGAGATGCGTGTTTTTTCTGGCGAGATATAAGGTTGACGGGAAGAGTTGTGTCCAATAGAAATTGTGCTTATAAGGATTAAACGACTAAGTGAGTTTCGATCCAACGGTGGAATCTGACTTTCCCTGAATTTTGAGGAGCTATAAATGGTAGTTCAGATGTATGGAATGCGCTGACAATAAGATTTTAATGCGTCGACAATGGTACCTAAGTATTCTGCAAAAAAAGAAGGAAAATTTTTTAACAAAAACATAAATAGAATAAAATAAACTAAAATCATAGAGTACTGATGAAAAAAAATTAAAAATTTTCGACCAATTTAGTGGTCTCTGCCTGCTTTTGATCATTGTTGCCAAAATAGTGTTTCAGCCTCTGTCCATTTACTTTGAATTGGTGTCCATCACATAAATCTCGAATTGTGACTGCACCATGAGGAAATATGGCGATAACTTCAAAAGGTCCAGACTAACGGGAACACAATTTCCCTGGGTGATATTTGAGTCGAGAATTGAATAATAAAACTTGTTGACCCACAATAAATTGTTGCTGTAAAATAATCTTGTCATGCCATCGTTTGGTATTTTACTTGTAAACTACAAAATTTTCATAAGCATTTCTCCTAATCTTCTCTAGTTCAGTGATATCCAACAATATTTTCCTTCCAGTCGCTTCATAATCCATGTTCACTTGCTTAATTGCCCATATTGCTTTGTGTTCCAGTTCAACTGGCAAGTGACATGCTTTCCCAAAAACCATTTGATATGGTGACATCCCTAAAGGATTTTTGTATGTTGTTCGCAATGGACATAAAACGTCATCCAATCGAAAAGACCAATCTTTCCTTAAAGGGTTTACAACCTTCTCAAGAATGTTATTAATTTGTCAATTCAATAATTCAGCTTGTCCATTGGTTTACAGATGATAAGTAGTAGCCATTCTATGACTAACTCTATATCTCTTCAATGCGGTTGCCACTTGGTTGCAATGAAAGTGTGTACCTTGATCACTAATCAATGACTTTGGTGTGCCGAATTGGGTGAGTATATACTTGTGAAAAAATTTTAGCACTGTCTTTGCATCATCCTTTTGGACTGCAACAGCTTCCACCCCTTTTGAGACATAGTCTACAACTACTAATACATACAGATTTCAAAATGAACTCGAAAACGGTCCCACAAAATTGATACCCTAAACATCAAATAATTCAACTTCCATAATTAGTTGTTGTAGCATTTCATTGCGTCGGGATATAGAACCGGTGCGCTGACACCTATCATATTGATTCACAAAATTATGGATGCCTTTAAAAAATGTCGGCTAGTAGAATCCTGATTGGAGAACTTTAGCAACAGTTCTCATACCACCGAAATGACCTCCAGAAGGAGCATCATGACAATGCTTCAGGATAGAAAACATCTCATCTTTCGAAACACAACGTTGAATAATGTTGTCATTGTATACCTTGAATAAATACGGTTCGCTCCAATGATACTTCATTACATCACGAAGAAATCTTTTTTATGGCCTGTGACACCTAATAAGTTTTCCACAAACTAGATAATTAACAAAATCTACATATCAAGGGGTTGCATCTATAGCAAATAACTTCTCATCTAGGAATGCATCTTTGCTGCCAACTTCCAATCGAGATAGATGGTCTACAACTTCATTTTCTGAACCCTTATGGTCTTTTATTTCGATGTCAAATTCTTGCAACAGTAATATCTAGCATATAAGTCTTTGTTTGGCATCCTTTTTTGCAAAGAGATATCTCAACGCTAAATGATCAGTGAATACAGTAACCTTTGCGTCGACAAAATAGGAACGAAACTTATTGAAAGCAAAGACTACAGCTAGCAATTCTTTCTCTGTGGTGGTATAATTGACTAGAGCCTCTGTAAGAGTTTTGCTAGCATAATAGATGGTGTGAAACATTTTTCCCAACTTGGATTGCTGGCCTAACAACTCCTGGTTGCAAATAATCCAAGACAGGTACTACAAAATCTCGTATAGTACTATTTTGTATGCGAGCATCTTGCGGCAACAATAGGTTATTAACATTTTGTTGCTACATTGGGCGTATGGTTGCTTTGTTCCCTGGAAGAGCCATATTTCTTTGTTCTCAAAGTCTATTCTGAATAGTCCTTTCAATTTTTGGATCAAAAGTGACAAGAAAGTTTGAATTTCTTCGGGTCATAAAACACCTAAAATGAAGTTAAAGAAATAACAACAAAGAAAAAGAAACAGTTAGTGAATACTAAATATTATATAAGGAAAGTAAAGTGCAAAAACACACAAAAACAAAAATAAACATCAAACAAACACCATCCCCAGCAACGGCGCCAAAAACTTGATCGGCTGTTTAACGTTACAGTAATAATGTGCAAACATACACTATCGATGCAAGTATAGTAAACAGATTTGAATCTGTAGGATATCGATCCCACGAGGATGGGTGTCTTTTGTCTATTAATGTCGGTACAATAACTAGAATAAATGAGATGAATTGTAAGGATAGTTGTCGATGCAATAACATTAAAAATAAAAAAAATAAAATATGATGATAAAGTGGGATCCCTAACATGAATCTTCAGCAGAATACTAAGAGCTCACAAGGTATAAAAGTGTGATTGTCAATGCAATAAAATTCAATGTATATCTTACTCAGTGTTACTCCTCCATTTAATCTCAGAATTAACTATGCATATTTACATCATCTTCTGATGATGGCAGAATGGCACTATTAAGAACAAGTGGACTAAATTCCTCTAATCCTAACTCAACTTCTGTTGTAATGCTTGTTGGCTCAAAATGTCACCGCACTTTCCAGTGTCAGTGACTGCAATAACACTTTTGTGTAAAAAAATTCAAACCCCAAGGTTAAATAATAAAAGCAAGATTAAATAAGATAACATTTCACTAAGAATTCATTAGTACTTCCATACAACCAGAAATTAAAGAGTAATCATCAGCATTTAGAAAGAAATAAGAAAGACTCGAATGGAGAATACTATCCCTAGACAACTCGACTCAATCTCTCTATTCCCTCTTGTCGCACACTTAGGTCTCCTCGTTAGGAGCTAGTTTGCATCTAGTTTTCACGTTGGCTCACCTGTGAGAGGTTTAAGCTGCCATGGCCGCAAGCTTCAAGTTCGGATGATAAAGATGATGATGGACAAAAACCACTCAAGAAGGCCTATTTTTCTTCTCGTGTCCACCTTTTATGTCCTCCCCTACAGTATAGGTGCCCTTTCCCTAAAATTATTCTGTTATTGTTCGTACAGGTTGGTTATACCAGACTGGACAGCTCACGTAATTCTGGTTCTTATCCGGATAGCTATTAGGTGCGACAATAATTCCGAACACAAACTAGAATTAACCCATGCAGTGACATGTAGACATCTGTCAGTTGCGTTGACAATTCTGGATGCAATCTAGAATTAACTCATGCAACGACATTAATGGAATAAGATAGCAAAATTAAGGATAAAATAGGCTAGGATTGACTGAGTTATAAAATGCAATTTATTAAACTGAAAATGCTAAAATGTATGCTAAGGGTAACTAAATGGGAACAATTTAATCAATAAGTAGGGGGAAAACCTATGTTCTTTCTAGTGATATCAGTATTTAAGTTATGCTAAAATAGAACCCATATTGCAGTGGTTTAAAAAAAGCTAAATGCAATTAACTCCTTGCTCATTTGGGGAAATTTCTCTCAATCTGACCCGACAGTTTCTAATTTATTTCAAATTTATCCATTGATGGATATATCATTAAGCGATCTTTCCCTGAGCTATTCTATCACCTTCTTTTTACTAATTATTTGGTTTCTCGGATGAATCCTCACATTTTGTGGACTCTGCCCTTCATTTACTTGGGTTTTTTTTTCTTTCATCCCTATCCTAGTGTGGATTCTCATTTCCACCATATACTGATAAGGTAGTCATCCATCTTACCCTCTTGATGTCCCCTCTAGTTATATCCATCTTGATGAACATTCCACATCTAGTTAAGCCTTGGTAGAGTCCTCTTTCTTACCCTAGTCCTGAAGGACTTGTTGACATTTCATCCGCTGGGTTATATAACGATTACCCATGTAACAAGGACATACGTCTCTTTGGCAGAATATGTCCTTCTTTGGTTAAGTAGTGATCAGATTACATCATTGTAACCTGCCTTGTTCGTGTTACCTTACTTTTAAACGTAACATACCTATTTTCTATAAACATCTTTGGCCTACTGTACTCAGTAGACTATCATCTGAATGACCATTTCAGTTCATGATTTCTCTTACATGCTGGTTCCTTATCGAACCAGCCATTTGGTTGGTACTTTCTCAACAGTTTTTTCCCTTGAAGAGGAATAGTCTTGACAAACATATTTGTCATTCGGTGGATCATTCTTTGTAACCTTGTCTATCAATGGGTTCTAACTAACCCCTCTTTTCCTTGTTGACTAACCAACGTACTATATGTTATATCTCTAGCTTACAAGGTTTCTCTGAGCACCCTTTGGTAGATTCTTAAAGGCAGATCATTATCTATGATCTTTGATTAAACTATCTTTCGTTCACTTGTACACCTACACTATTGGTGCGTCATCTCCCATGACTATTTCTTGCTGAGTGACCACCTATATACCTTACTAGCTTTCACGACTACTATTTTAGTAGTCCTTTCCCACTTCCACTATGTTTCCCATTCATCGGCAGATTCTTTTGACACGTTGGCTAACTATTATATGTCCATACTTTCATTTTCCTTCTAACCTATTTCCCTTGTTTGCAAAATTTCCGAAAAGTATTTTTCGGATTGACCACTAGTGTTCATTTTCCTGGCTAACTACCCCGTGTTTATTATCTCGATAGATTCCACTAGCTATCATAGTCGAGCTATGGTCTTACTTGTTCGATTCTAGGTTTAATGTCCTGACGGACTCCATTGGTTGCCATAGCCGAGCTATGTTCTTACCTTTCATAATCCTTATGTTTATTGTCCCAACAAACTGCACTGGTTGCCATAGCCGAGCTATTGTCTTACACACTAAACCTCTATTGAGATGTTAAATGGAATTTTCTCGAGAAAGTTATGAAGAAGTTTGGTTTTGAAAATGCTTGGGTTGATAAAATCATGCGATGTGTCTGGTAGGTAAGATATGTCGTTAAATGCAGTATGAGTCTTTCAGACGTTATTATTCCGGAGAGGGGTCTCAAATAAGGAGACTCATTATCCCCTTACCTTTTTTTATTTTGCATGGAAGCTCTATCTAGAATGCTCTTACAAGCCCAAAGAAATAATATTATTAGGGGTATTAGGGAGAGCCAATATGGTCCTCGTATTAATCACTTATTTTTTGTCAATGACGCATTGCTCTTTGTAAGAAATAAAACAAGCGAGGTCGATTGTTTTTTAAATATCATTAGGGATTTTGAAAAAGTATCGGGTCAACAAATTAATCAGGATAAATTGATGATCTTATTTAATCTGAATACCCCTAATGACCAACACCAAATGTATGGTAATATTCTTATGATGAGAGTTGTTGATAAACTTTATAACTATCTTGGTCTCCCTATTCCCATAGGTAAAAATAAGTCTCTAGCTTTTAAAGACATTACTAACCGATTCTCATGCAGGGTCAACAGTTGGTCAAAAGGTTCCTCTCATATAGTGGTAAAGAGATTTTCATCAAAGTAGTTTTACAATCACTTCCTACTTATGCCCTTTCGGTTTTTCTTGCTCCTAGGTGCGTTTTGGAAGATTTACAATACAAGAGTAGCCAGATGTGGTGGATGAGGAAGGAAAATGATAGGGTTTGGTCGATGATCGCATGGGAAAGAGGTTGCCACCCTAAAAGAATGAGAGGGCTCTGTAAGATCCTGATTTTGGGCCTAGTCGGAACAGTGGTTTCGGGACCACAAATTTGATGAGAAAAAAAATTATTTTATTATATTTTTATGGTCTACGATTTCACAAAATTATTTCATGAAAATTTCGTTCGAAAATTTCGACGTTTGGGCACTCTATTTAGTCAAAAGGACTAAATTGTAAAAAGTGTAAAAGTGGAGTTCTACATGTTAGAGGTGTCCAATTGTTATGAAATTTTAAATTGGAGGTCCTTATATGGAATTAGACCATTGGTTAAGTTGGTAGACAAAAATGGACATGGTTAGGCATTTTTCCAAAGTTTTTCATTAAGGGCATTTTGGTCATTTAGTTATTAAAATGGATTGAAAACAAAATTAAAAGCCAATTTTTGTCCATCTTCAACCCCATGGCCGAATTTCACACGGGGAAACCATGGCTAGGGTTTTTCAAGCTTCCAAGCTCGATTGTAAGTCTGTTCTAGCCTCGTTTTTAATGTTCTTTACGTTTTTTGAGTCCCTGTAACTTAATTTAGCTTATTCTAGCAATAATTTATCCTAGGGTTCATATTTGGAAAAATACCCATAGGTGAAATGTGTTTATTTTGATGTTTTATGGTGGAATATGAAGCTTTAAATTATGTTAAACAACTTTTGCTAAGTGATTTTAAGTGAAAACAAGTAAAACGACATAATCGGTAAAAATACCTAATGTTCATAAGTCAGTGTTAGAGTGGGAATTTGATGTTGCCATAGAAGGGATAAATGTTCAGCATGTCATAAAACATAAGAATAAGGGATGAAGTTTAATTTCTGAGCTTTGGAACAAAAGTATAAATATGTAAAAGTTTAGGGACAAAATCATAATTTTGTCAAAGTTAGAGTCGAGGACTGTTTTCATGAATGTGGATATTAAATAAGCTAAATTTGCAATTATAGATCACAAAGAACGAAATCCGGAGCTAGATTGGGGAAAGAAAAAGATTGAGGACTAAAGTGTTAGATTTGATCACATTTTTGTACTGAGGTAAGTTTACAGTAAATAAATGCAATATTTTGATAATTATTATTAATGCTATTATTTTTCAGCAATTATGTATTTATTTTATGAAAATATCTAATGTTAACTCAAGTCTGAGATGACAGAGAATCAATATTAAAAGGCCCCGTTGAAACATTAGGAATGTATTGGATACAAATGTCATGAAATTTGGGTAAAGAGATCCCATGTAAGAATATGTCTGGGACATGGCATTGGCATCATTGAGATTATGAGAGGTCCCATGTAAGACCATGTCTGGGACATGGCATTGGCATCATTGAGATTATGAGAGGTCCCATGTAAGACCATGTCAAGGACATGGCATTGGCACCGAGATGAGAGATCCCATGTAAGACCATGTCTGGGACATGGTGTTCGCACCAAGATGAGAGGTCCCCCGTAAGACCATGTCTGGGACATGGCATGGACACCTATATGAGAACTCTCATGTAAGACCATATCTGGGATATGGCATTGGCAGTACAAGAAACATCCCATGTAAGACTATGTCTGGGACATAGCTTTCGCATGTTATATTCAGACAGGAGACCGAGTATCCTTAGTATTCCAAGTGATTCAACGGGCTAATAAATAGACGATGTTACATGAAAGTTCAAGTAAAAGCCTAATAGACAAGTTCAGGTGAGTTAATAAGATTAAGAGTATCTTAGTTATCAGTTGAGAAAAGAAATTTCAGCAACGAAGGAGTAAGTTAAGCAAGCAAGAAAGTAAACGAGTAAGAGAGTAAGTAAAAAAGAAAGTAAATTTCTTAATGCTTAATGAAAATTTATGAATATAATTGTTTATGATAAATGTTGTTATTTAATTACTTGTAAACTTACTAAGCTTTATGCTTACTTCTTTTATTTCTTTTTCTTTCATATAGTATTATCAAGCATAGTTGGGATCTTTGTGACAGCCCAAAACTGACCCTAGTCGGGAAGTGGTTTCGGGACTGCTAAACCGAGTCACCGAAATGTTTGAATGTGATATTATTGTCTAAAATATGTGATTATGAATGTGTGGAAAATTTCAAGCTTCGATTTAGTCAATTGCATGTGAATTTAGTCCATAGGACTTATGTGAGAAAGTTTTAAAAATGTGATAGGGTAATTTATAAGGACCAATTTAAGCAAGGAGTGAAAATATTGGCTTTGCATGTCAAATACCCCTTTTTTATACATAGTGGCCGGCCATGATGGAGCATATATTAGACTATGTGGTAAATTTCCATGAAGTGGACATTATTTTAAGTAAAAGAAAAGAAATGATAAAAGAAATATTAAGGATACTAAAAGAAAAAAAAAAGAAGGAGGGAGGTTATCACCTTGTTCATCTTGGCCGGTTGTAGAGAGGAAGAGAGGAGGATAGCATTCGGTCATTTGAAACCTAAGGAAGGTTAGTCTTTTGTTTGGTTTTTGATAATTTTCACATTTTTGATATTATTGCTTTGTGTTCTTTAAACCCCATGGTTCAATTTTGTGAATTGATGATGATTTTGTGTTTTGCCATTGATGAGTGCTTGAGCTTTTTGATAGTTGTTGATGAAAAATGAAAGATATGTTAAAGATTAATATGTTTTGTGTTGAAGTTTTGGTGATTTTGAGTAGTTAGGGCTAAATTACAAAAATAAATTTTTGAAGGACTCAAAGGTGAAATAAATGAAATGTATGGACTTATATGGGTACTAGGAAGATTCGGCCCTTAAGGAGTGTGACCAAATTTTGTGTATTTTGTGTTTTGTGGAATAAAGACTAAATTGTGAAAGTGCGAAATATTAGGGGTAAAAATGTAATTTACCCATTTATGCGTTATTAGACTAAATTGAATGAAAATATGTTAAAACGAGATTTATTTGAATATGTTAAGATCAAGAAACCAAGAAATTGGATTTAGATCGGGGAAAATCGAAAGTAGTTGAGTAGCCGATCAATTAGTCGACGACATCCGAAGAAAGTTATAAGCAATTAGATATTAAAATTTCGGAATAAATGTTAGTTATATATGCTGAAATGGAAATATGATAAATGTATATATAGCTGAATATGATATGTGTGAATTATATGTTAAATTAAGGCTTGGTAAGCTAGCTATTAAGGTGAAATGCTAATGTTAGTATTTGATTTGGTAATAATCTGTTTGGGGACAGCAGCAGTAAGGTGATTTTGGAAAATCGCCATAATTTGTAGGAGTTGAATTAGAAGCTGAGTGAATTATGTCATTAAAGCTTGAAGAGTCTATTTGCTTACAAAAGAAACTATAAAAACAAAAGAGTTACCGATCTTGAGATATTTGAAGTATTGTGGGGCTGAGTCAAAATGACTACTGGATTCCCTGTTCTGTTTTTAGAAAATCATTATAAATTGTACAAAAATGATTATAAGATAAAATTTATATGCTTAGACTCCTTAATGAGTCTAGTTTCAAATGAGATCAAATACAACACATTTTAATTCTGTAAAATGAGAAATTGGATTCGTAGTGAAGAGTGGTCAGAATAGTCAAACAGTGAAACAGGGGAAACTTTAAGAAAAATCTGGTATTGATTGGCCAAGCCTAAAATTCTGAAAATTTTATGGATGGAAGATATACGAGTCTATATTCAGGGAAAATTAACGGAAAGTGATTTGGAGTTTAGTAGCTCCAGTTATAAATAATTTAGTAACTACTGCTCAGGAAAACAGCTCGTAGTGAATATGTGATTTTGTTGTAAACATTAATGAAAATTTGCCAATGAATTATTTATTGATTATTATAAAGCTTACTATAATCTATGTGTGTGAAAGTCGGATCAATATATATATTATTCTGAAAGTAATACTTGAATAGTCGATTAATGACTATTTTAAATTTTGTTGAACTTAAGCTCAAGAGCAAAGGGGAACTAGATCCGATAAAGGGAGGAAAAAGTAATTGAATAGCCATTGAAGTCGTTCGACGACATCTGAGGTAAGTCTTCGAGTAATGACCCTACTTGAATTATATTGAAATGATTAGTCATACTATGACGGATAGTCGAATGTGCTTAGAGACTATGTTATAAAGCCAATTGAAATCATGCTCTTTGTGTGTGGCTATTGAGCCGAAATTTGAAAGGTTTAATAAATGTTTTGTGTTTGAGCCTTAGTAACGAAGAAATGATATGGATGTGTTATGATTATTGATATATGTGTGCATGAGCATTGGAATATATCCGGGCTAAGACCCGAAGGCAATTACGCGAGTTGATATATCCGGGCTATGACTCGAAGGCAATTATGCGAGTTGATATATCCGGGCTAAGACCCGAAGGCAATTATGCAAGTTGATATGTCCGGGTTAAGACCCGAAGGCAAATGTGTTTGCGGCTATATCCGGTTAAATACCGAAGAGACTTGGGTTTGAATGTGAGCGCTTGGTGCTGTAATAAATTCTATTAATACGCTCGACTAAACCGAACGATAAGGTATGTTTGCATGTGCTTCAGAAAAGTCGATTAGTTTTAAATAGTCTTCGTGAAATCGACTAATGAATTTTCGGCTTTTAGAAAGGTTGATACCTTGTGTATATATGTTGATGAAGTGTGAAGTAAGTATGATTATGAGAATGTGTGTTAATAAAGTGACTTAGTTAGCTATGTGAATGTAATACTTTAGTCAAAGCCGATTTCATTACTTCAAACTTACTAAGCTTAAAATGCTTACCCGGTTGCTTTGGCTCTCTGTTTTATAGATTTTGTTCGTTAGCTATCGGATTCGGGATCAGCGAAGTCGAAGTCATCCACACTATCAAAGCTCTTTTGGTACTCTTTTAGTTGAACTCTGGATATGGCATGTATAGGACTACCCCCTGTTGTTTAAGTACTTTTTGTGATGTATGTGTGTAAAGCCATGCGAAAATGGCTCGTAGAAGTGGAGTATGGCATTAGACCATTTGTGTTTATGTATGTATATATGGTTTCACGATGTGACTATGGTTTGGAATGGAAGTGTTGGGCAAATGATCAGCCATTGGAATGGCTAAATATGATCATATGTGGACCTATGTATGACAAAACCCTAGCTGGTCCATGGTAACCACGAAATAGGTAAAGTTTACCTTGAAAACAGATGCTGACAGCAGCAGTGGTGTGGATTTGAAAAATCACAAAAATTTGTAGGAATGGAATTAAATAGTGAATAAATTATGTAATCGAACCTTGATGAATCTATTTTCATATGAAAGTAACGAAACAATCATATGAACAGTATATTAAGAGATATTAAAGTTCTCGTGAAACAGGGCCAGAACGGTTTCTGGATCTCCTGTTTCGACTTTGAAAATTTACCTTAAATTAACCAGAGATAATTAGGAGTCATACCATATATGTATAGATTCCTCTCTGAGTCTAGTTTCTATAGAAACAAACGGCATCAGTATTGGAGCCCTGTACAAGGAGATATCCAAGTCGTAATGCGCAAAGGTCAGGGTAGTCGATCCCTGTAACATGGGAGACTTTGACTAATAAACTGTACTAATTGGCCCGACCAAAAATTCTAGAAAAAAATATGTAGATGGGCATGTGAGTGTAGTTTCAGGGAAAAATCACGAAACTGATTTTCGAGTTGTGAAACTCAAGATATGATTTTTAAAGCGACTATTACGCAGATTGGCAGTGTCTGGAAAATTTTTAAAAGTCTGTTAACACCTTGTGTTCGACTCCGGTGACGGTCTCGGGTTCGGGGTGTTACAATATTGAAGACGTCGGAGAGCGTTCACACTATCAACCACCACAACTCGGTATTTTAAGACGATAAATGTTTTGAGCTTTGGCATGTATAGGGACTTGGTCATTTCGATTGTATATTCTTAAGATATGACCAAAAGATGATATGTAAATATTTGATGATGACTAATTATTAAAATGGCTAAGTATGAAGGTGTTTGTTGTTATAAATATCTAGGTGATAAATTATGCATAGAAATCATGAAAAAGTAAAAATTGGTTGTGAATCAGTTTTCAGACAGCAGTAGTGACGTGATTTTGAAAAATCACCAAGGATAGTAGAAAATGAATTAGAGGGGGGATGAGATATAGAATTAAAGATTATTGAGTCTATTTTCATATAAAAATAATGGTGTAGACAAAGGAATTATGTATTCTGAGATATTTTCATTTTAGTTAGACAAGGTCAAAGTGGTTTTCAGAATCCCCTATTCTAATTTTGAAAAATTATTAAAAATTATAAAAAAAATATTTATGAGTTGTAATTTATATGTATAGATTCCTTATTGAGTCTATTTTCTTTAGAAACAAGTGAGAACACCATATGAAGTCTATACAATGAGATAATTAAATTTTAGTGACGAGAGGTCAGAACAGTCAATCAGTGAAACAAGAGAGACTTTAACTAATAAACTATACTAATTGGCTGAACCAAAAATTTTAAAAAATTTATGGTAAAAATATATATGAGTCTAGTTTTAGGGAAAATTTACAGATCTAAATTTTGAGTTTTGTAGCTCAAGTTATAATTGATTTAGTGACTGCTGCGCAGGTGGACAGCCTTATTATGAACAGTGAAATAACTTTTAAAAGTAAATTTTTATGTCCCGAACTTTTAAGTTAAGTCAAGTAATGCCTCATGCTCGACTCCGGAAACGGTCTTGGTAAGGGGTGTTACAGGCTCGGTTTCCATGATCTCCATCTTTTCAACATAGCTCTCCTAGGTCGGCAAGTTTGGAGGCTTCTTAACCATAGGGACACGCTGTGCTATCAAGTCGTGAGCTCCAAGTATTTTCCAAACGGTGATTTGTTTCATCCAAAAGCTGTGGATAAACCATCATACATCTGGTCCAGTATAAGTGCTACTACCAAAACTCTTAAATACGGCTTCGAGTGGCAAGTGGGAAATGGGCGGAATATCAATATTAGAAGGGACAACTGGGGTCTTGAAGGTCTAAATGGCGACACGTTAAACCCTACTATTCCCAATGTGCAAGAAAGTAAGGTGACTTATGGAGCGTTGACCAACAAAGTTGGAATAAAGAGAGGGTGAAGGAGCTTTATGAAAGTTATATGGGGGATCAAATTTGCAATTTGCCACTCAATAGAAATGGGTCAAATGACAGGATGGTCTGGTTTCAAAACCCTTATGGCTATTTCACTTCAAAAATGGCGTACTCTTGACTCCTTCTTCGATATATTGGTTTTGGCCCTCACAGAGCTTACTGGAAAGTTATATGGAACCTAAAAATGCTCCCGAAAATACATGTCTTCGCATGGCGTGTTGGACATAAGATCTTCCCCACGAACGACAAAATCCCTTCTATCCGCCATGGCTTCCAAAAAGTCTGTCCAAGATGAGGTACGAGTGATGAAATGTTGATCTATACTCTTAAGGAGTGCCCGAATGCCAGGTCCATCCTTACGACTGGTGGATTGGATAACAAGTTACTGATAAAAGAGTATGCTTGCTGCATAAACTGGCTCGAGGATGTGTTGCATGTGCTGGATAAAAAAGTTGTTGCTGACTTCTTCACTACCCTTTGGAACAGCTGGAACAACTGCAATAACTTCATCTTTTGGGGCAAAGAGGACGACGCTAGGGTGGTTTTGGAAAGAGACAAAACTTTTAGCAACGAGTTTCGCATTC
Source organism: Gossypium hirsutum (assembly GCF_007990345.1). Classification (NCBI taxonomy): domain Eukaryota; kingdom Viridiplantae; phylum Streptophyta; class Magnoliopsida; order Malvales; family Malvaceae; genus Gossypium; species Gossypium hirsutum. Next base: position 23,322,150 of record NC_053442.1, on the reverse strand, counting down.
ATAATTTGGTGAACAACTCGTTAATTTCGAGTGCCCCTGCTTGTCAGAAATGGAAAAAGCCCCCTAGAGGTTTCGTTAAAGTTAACTTTAACGTTATTGTTGCTCAAAATAGGACTGGTTATAGGATGGTAATTAGGGATGGAGATGACTTTGTAATAGGAGGAGGCGGGGGTTTCAAAAATGAAGAGTTGATTAGGCAATGGGCGGAAATATATGCTTTTGTGGAAAGTGTGAAGCTGGTAAGGACTATGAATATTTCAAAAGCATTATTGGAGACTTACTGCACCTATCTAGCTAATAGAGTTAATAAATGTGATTCGGACATCATCATCATGGGTACTCGCATCAAGGAAATTTTTAATTCCATGGATATGTTTGGTTCTGTTTCTATTTGTTGGACTAGTCACAATTGTAATAAGGTAGCAAATTTTATTTGTAAAGATGCCATTAAAGATTCTTGTAATCAGACCTTTGTGATGGATTATCCCGAGAATATCCATGCATTGGTGATAAATGATTCTATTAATCGAGTGGACCTTTTTCGATTTTTCTTTCAAAAAAAGTAACCTTTTCCAGCTCACCACATTATTTCTCCTTCTGCCACCTTCTTTATTTCTCCACATAAAAAGTCACATCATAATATAACAATTACGGTTAGCTCATGAATTTTTGTACACTAATGAATGAGTTGTCACATTTTTTTTTATTTTTTCAACACATCTCACTCACAAATACTTGTACTTTTCAAGTACTTTTTCTACTCGTTTTGATTTTCTTTTTGAATTTTTTCTTTTGTTGCACATATTGGCTAAACTATAATCACTATATCACACTGATCCTTCCTATTTCACTTTATTTTTACAAAATCTGCCATAGTGTATCAACTTAACCCTCAATACGTATGGCCAGATGTCTATAGTCATGCAGTTCAGGACCAAAGAAAAAGGGTAAGTACAAATTAATATATTGGCTCGGGTTTTGTATGAAGGTTCATCAAGAATTTTTTTCTGGCTCAAAATAGGTACTAAAGACAAATAACAAGGTTAGCTTTTTGGCTCTGGGTGTATACCAAACAATGTCATAAGTCATCCCTAGGTATCTCAATATTCACAACTCTAGTCAATCAAACAATCACAGTTTCAACAATTTATCATTCATACCAGCATGCTCGTTTTCCTTGTATTCACTATATCATTCGATACATTCGATTGCTTAATACCTATTTATAGTGTAATATATAGAAATTAATAGTCTAATTATAAAAAATTTAAGATTACCTATCCTCATGCCAAATTTACCATGAATACAATCAACCTATGTACATGCTCTTAACCAATCACTTGTATTTCTACAAGCTCAAGCATACAAGAAAAATCAAAGAAAAATTTAAAACAAATCGAAAACAAGTTTTCTATGTTACCACCCCACACTTTAGAAAATACATTGTCCTCAATGTATAGCTGATCTGCCATGAAATACACTATTATATACATCCTTTTTACACATAACTTTAGTTTGTTTAATAGTTAAATCAAATCATCTTTGTATATATTTAGGTTTTCATACTTAAAGTAGTAATTTATGCTTTCTAAAAGTTTTTATTAAATTTTATATATCTAAATAAGTTACATGAACTTGTAAGTCAAGTCGGGAGCTAAAGATGCATATTTTGGTCAAAACTGATGCCTATGCCGCGACACCAAAATATTGATGTCTCAACATTGAAGACGAAAACTAAAAATAAGTTTTGGAGTAAAATTGCTCTCGATATTGTGACACGGTCCTTCTATGTCGCAGTATACCCCATGTGGTTGGTTGTAACATTGCAGGCCTGTGTTGCAACCAAGCCCTAGCGTAGCCCAAAAATTCTTGCACGTTTTAAATACGTTTTTGAGGGAAATTAGGACTATTTGTACTAGTCGAACTCTAAGGACTCCAAGAATATTTTAGGCACTTTAGTATTCCGAGTTTAGCCTATATAAAGGCCATTGTAATCAGTTTACACACACAATTGGAGGGAGGAAAAAATATACTTAGTGTTTTTATTTCATTCTTAGGTTTTACTTAGGGTATTTTATGTTCTTGTAATCGGAAGATCCTATTCCGAAGTGAGACTCTTACGAGTGGAGATTATTCTGAAGCCACGTTTTTATTGATAAATTCATGAGCATCTCTTTTTCTTTATTCTATTCTTTATATCTATTTCTTTAACATTGTTTAATTTAATGTTTGTGTAAATATTAGAATCAATTTATGCTTCATACATACCTCGCATGGTTTCAACTGTTCTGATCTTATTAATTGATTGAAGGGTAGAGTTTCTCAACGGATCAGTTGTTTGGAAGAGGAAGAACTTAAATCCTAGGCTTGATGACCCTATGAAGTCATTTAGGTGGGAATTATCCTAAAATTAGCATGACCTATTTGTGAACACCTTAACCCCGAATCAGCCTGGACTGTGAGGTCGGAAGATAAGTAGTCTTTTCGACTTATTATTTTAGTGGAAGATCAGAAGATCCTGCTAGGGTATCAACTAGTTGAGTGATTAAAACCCTACATTAATAATTAATTAGGTAAAACAATTGGATCTAGGCTAAAGGAACTCGCATAGTCAAAATAAGGGATAGGAGAAGTCGATACATGAACTTAGGAGTAGATTGAGATTTAATTCAATTTATTTAGTTTATTATTATCTTGCTTCTTGATTAAGACTATTAATTCGTGATTTGAGTATATTAGTTGTTATTTTTGGTAATTGGCTTAATAGTAGTTCTCCCCAAAGAACAATCCCTTAGGTATGATCCTCGGAATACTTACCAAGTGTTTCGTTGTAAAAAAACTATATTACAATATGACCCGTATACTTATGGACATTGCCTCACATCTATATCGTTAATTGTAGTATTCACACTTTGGATGTTGGTACGTCCGGAGGCAGTCAATAGCCCTGTAAAAGATAAGGAAAGAAGTAATACGATTGATCTTGATAGTGTCATAGACTATTGGTGGGTGCTTCCTCCTTTGATTGTTGTCAATTAAGAATCGTTGTGCTTTTGTTTTGCAGGGGTATTTTATAAAATATTTAAATCCATTAATTATATGAATTAAAATACCCTAAAATAATAAAAACAAATACTAAAAAAATTGATTTAACTTCCCTAATGCTATTTGCTCCTAAAAGAAAATCCTAATACATTTGTAGGATATATTAGTTATCATCCTCTTGAAGTCCTCTTCTCCTCCTTTTCCTCCTTTTGTTTTTTCTACAAGATGACAAATTGTTTATATACGTTATATCCTAGCAGTTTCTTTGGAGGATTCATCATTTTATCCAGTCGTTCTATAGGTACTCCTACTCTTTTGCACAATTCTGTTATCAGATGGGGAATGAATATTCCTTTTTCTAGATTTATTGTGAATTCAACCATATTCCTATATATCCACGTACCAATACATATTTGCTTCTTTTGCAGTATTCCATTTGCTATAATAGCATGGATCAAGTTGTTGTTAGACACATCAGTTGTGGGCTAAATTTTTGACTTTCTTCCAAATTTCGGCTTTTGGTGTCATTAACGCTTGGTTGAATGTTTCAGGTATCACTGTCCCCTTCTAATATGTCCATATCCCTTCTCGTTCCGTAAAAAATCTTAGGATCTTCTCTAAGTTTACATTTTTGAACTCCTTGATATCTGTTTTCTTAAGGTAATTGCGATAATAATATGGTGCATTATAAAATCAACAAATACTTCGTTTAGTTACCAAGACATTAACTCCTCTGACCTTGACAAAAGATCGCATCTCGTAGAATGGTCTTATCGCTTCCTTCTCTTTTAATGCTGGATAGAATTCTTGCACCACAGGGATTATTATGGGTTCTTCAAATGGCGAAAAAAAATTGGTCCACTCCCTTTCCGTTGCGACCTCTTATAAACCTTTACAATTCCTCATTAAGGGATCAAATGGATGGGCTTCAAACACTTGCACAGAAACTTGGCATTCTTGAGACCTAACTTCTATTGTAATCTTTTGTTCTGAAATTAATGAGCTTCCAATGGAAAAATTGTATTTCTTCTCAACGGTTGTAGATGTTGAGTGACCTATTTATGCTTTGAGGAAAATAAAAACATAATCAAGAGTTATAATTTAATCCTACTTAGTAAAGGGTTAAAGAGTTATAAATCTAATGGAACTAAACTACACAAACGTCAATGGTTAGCTTTAATTCAGATAACAGTGTTACATAGGGGTGTCCCGATGTCAAGGGAAGTTTACATGTTCTGAGTGTGTTCTATTGTCATGACATAAAGTTTTGGTGTCGCGACATGTGAGCTAGGTCTGATTGTGTTCCTTTGGTGTCTCTTAGTCAACAATTTCGTCTTTTTCTTCTCCATCGTCCCTTTCATTTACCAACATCCTATCAGTTCCCCTTAGACTCCATATAATTTTGTATTGTAGGAATTGTGTGTCGACAACTATATTCATCATTCCTCCAAAATAATGTTTTACACGTTGTCCATTTACAAGTAAATATTGTCCCCCTTTTTCAATGAGTTCTATTGCCCCTTGAGGCATTACATGGTTTATAGTATACAGACCTTTCCATCTTGATTTAAGTTTACCAGGAAATAATTTTAACCTTGTATTAAATAATAGAACTTTTTGCCCAGGCAAGAATTCTCGTTTCTAGATTTTTGCATCATGTCAGAGTCTGCTCCTTTACTTGTACATCTTGATGTTCTCATAAGCCATAAAACAAAATTCTTCCAATTCTTGTAATGGGAATAATCTTTCTTTTTTTGCCAATTCCAGATCTAAGTTTAGTTATTTGATTGCCCAATATGTTTTTTTTTCTAATTCAATTGGTAAATGGAAATTTTTCCATAAACTAACTTGTAGGGAGAAATACCTAATGTCATTTTATATGCTATTCTATAAGCCCATAATGCATCGTCCAATCTTGCCACCCAATATTTCTTATTTACATTCACTATTTTCTCTAGAATTTTTTTGATCTCTCAGTTAGATACATCTGCTTGACCATTAGCTTGGAGGTGGTATGCTATTATCATTCGATATTGTACATTGTATTTTTCAAAATGGTCTCAAATTGTTTACTGCAAAAATGGGATCCTTCACTTGCCAATGCATGTGGTTCTCCAAATCTGGCAAAAATATTTTTCTTCAAAAACTTAACTACTAATTTGGTGTCATTGGTAGGTGAGGCCACAACCTCGACCAATTGTGAGACATAATCAAAAACTAATAGAATGTATTGGTTCCCGAAAGAACATAGGAATGGTCACATGAAGTCAATCCCCCAAACATCAAATACCTCTACCTCAAGTATCTCTGTTTATGGTATTTCATCTCTTCTTGATATACTCTCAGTTCTTTGACATCTGTCACATTTTTGTGCAAATTCATATGCATTCTTATTCATGGTTAGCCAATAAAATCTAGCTTAGAGTACTTTTTGAGCCATTCTTTTTCCGCCAAAATGTCCCTTACATGGGGATGTATAACATCATTGTAGAATACCAGCTACTTCTTCTACTACATATCTTCTTACCAATTGATCGACACACTACCGGAAAACATACGAATCTTCCCATATATAATTTTTCACTTTTTTTATGATCATTTTCTTTTGTTTCCATGATAATTGTGGTGGAAAGACACCTTTAACAATATAGTTTACATAATCAACATACCATAGAGTGCCATTATTTCTTAACCTTTTTTTTTGTGGATATCGACTCTGAACAATTTCTCGTCAACAAAAGTCTCTTTTATTTCTTCAGAATCCAGTTTCTTTTGTTTCCATGATAATTGTGGTGGAAAGACACCTTTAGCAATATAGTTTACATAATCAACATACCATAGAGTGCCATTATTTCTTAACCTTTTTTTGTGGATATCGACTCTGAACAATTTCTCGTCAACAAAAGTGTCTTTTATTTCTTCAGAATCTAGTTGTTTCGGGTCATTCTCTATTTTGGATAAATGATCTACAATTTGATTTTCTGTTCCTTTCCTGTCCATTATCCATAAATCAAACTCTTGAAGAAATAATACTCATCTTATTAATCTAGCTTCCGTTTCCTTTTTCTTAATAACATATTTTAATGCTGAATAATTAATGTAAATATAAACTATGTTTTCCATCAAATACAGCTGGAATTTCTCACAAGCAAACACAATGGAAAGCATTTCCTTTTCAATTTGAGTGTAATTACATTGTGCTGAATTGAGTGTCTTACTTGGATAATGAATGGCTCTGAACAGGTTATTTCTTTTCTATCCTAACACTGCGCCTACAACATAGTCACTAGCATCGCACATTATAATAAAATGTTTTGACTAGTTAGGAATAATTTTATACGAGCAGAAATAAGTTTTTCTTTTATTACCTTGAAAGCTTTGATGCATTCCTGGACAAATATGAACATTTCTTTTTGCAAATATGAACAACAGCTTAGAGATACGAGCAAAATCTTTTATAAATCACCTGTAGAACCTAGCATGTCCCAGAAAATTTCTCACTCCCTGAACTGTGGTAAGAATTGAAAATATCTTAATAACCTCAATTTTAGCTTTATCAACTTCCAGACCCTTTCTCGATATTTGATTCCCTAAAACCAATCCTTCTTTCACCATGAAATGACATTGTTCCTAGTTTAGTACTAGGTTGGTTTCTTCGCATCTTTGCAGGACTTTTTCAAGGTTGTCCAAACATTCTTGAAATGAATCTCCATATACTAAGAAATCATCCATAAAGACGTCCAAGTCTTCTCTAACATGTTGGCAAAAATTGCAGTCATACATCTCATAAAGGTTGTTGGGGCATTGCAAAGCCCGAATAGCATTCATCTAAAAGCATGGGTACCAAAAGGCCATGTGAAGGTAGTTTTTTCTTGGTCATTTGGATGTATTGGGGTTTGATGGTGTCTTGAGTATTCGTCAAGCAAACAATAATAATCCTTCCCTGCCAACCTATCAAGCATTTGATCAATGAAAGGAAGCGGGAAATTATATTTTTTTGTTGCATCATTTAACTTCCGATAATCGATGCATACTTTCCAACCAGTAAGTGTTCTAGTTGGAATTAATTCATTTTTATTATTTTCAACCACTGTCAGCCCACCTTTCTTCGGAACACACTGCGCAGGACTAACCCATTCACTGTCGGAAATAGCATACACAATACCTGCATCTACACCCCAGCTCGTCAATGTTTACCGTACAGAGGCAATTTCCGACACACCAAGTCCTGTTTCGCGACATTGAGGGCAGTATGCTCATCTTCAAGGTGTCTTCAAGGGTATGTCGCAACATCCTCAAGCTGTGTTGTGACATTAAAGGCAGTCTTGGAATTATTTTATTATGCTCACTATCTTGCGACATCCAATGCTCCGTGCTGTAACCTAGCGACCAGTATTGAGTTAGGACACCTCCTAATGGTCTCTTGCACACTTACAAAGTATATTAACTCACCCTTAGGCCTCATTCAGTCCCTAAATTCAATAAAAGACTCAAATTACACATTTTATTAAACTTAACTAAACTTACTAAAATGTAACTAAAACTTTAACTAAAATGCTTATGTTTAGTTTAATCTGCTACACCGAATTATGGTAGATCAGGTATCGAAGGTAATAATCCTCCTTTTTGTTTTCATAGGTTATTAGATACTAAAAAGGGATTTATCGAGGGATAGAAGAGTTTGATCCAATCTCGAGTATTTGATCCTAGGAAACTCAAATCTCAATGGGTAAAAGTAATGATCATTTATCCCATCTATGATCTTCCTTGGGTGGGACCTGTACCAAAGGAAGAAGGTATCACGGATAATGAGTTGATTCTATTAATGGTAATCATGGGTAAGCAAAATTGTGTGAATGACAGAAAGTTGAGCAAAGCAACGCAGAAAGTCATTTCCCATTGCTATTCCTTGATCAAATGTTGAATATAATTGCTGGGAAAAGTTATTTTTTCTTTCTAAATGGATACAATTGGTATGATAAATGGTCGTTTGACATCGCCTCGGTCAATGACGATCACCAGACATTAAGGGAGTTCTCTTCACTTTCTCTGTCGTTATTTTATTTTTAGTTTTTTTTCTCTCATTTGAATAAATGGCATGACTAGAAATTCTTTTTGTTGAATCAGTACATTAAATCAATTATGTCAAAAGAGATTGGAATTTAAGCGGGACCATTTGTGGCCCCTCCGACCTTTCCTAGAAATTTAAGTTGATGTAATTTTTTCGAGAATAAATTTTCTAAGTAGCCTAAAAGGAATTTTTATTTTTTAATTTTATTATTTTGTGTTCAATAAGAGGGTCAAGTTGGCCCAAGTACTAATTAGTTTATTTTTTAGTTTAGTTTAAATTTTTAAATGCATGAAATAACTGTAGTTTAGGCTCGAGGCCCAGAAGAGTGAAGAAGAGGAACTTACCCACTTATTGCCGTCCATAGGTCCCCCTAAAACCTTAAATTTGCTGCCACTTTTATTTCCTTCCATGCCCTACCGCCCAAGTTATTACTCTAGCTAAAATATTATTAAAAGTTTGCCCTAATCTACTACTATATAAACCCCTTACCACCATCATATTTTCCACAACACCTAAACAATTAACCTTCACCCTAAACCTATATTTTTTTTCTTTCTCTTTGCCTTCGGCCCCAAATCCTAAAAGTTTCTCCCCAATTTTTCTTCCATGTCACATAACCCTACTATCACTGTCGCAAATCCTTCGCCGTAACAAACCTTCCTACCGCAGCAATCTTTACTATTTACCCTATTTGTAACCTCAATCCTCTTGTCGCCGCACTCTTTTTGTTATCGCAAATCCTAGCCACCATAACCATTTTGTCGATTACTTTCTTTCCCTAACTCCTTTTTGATTCATCATGTCCTGAAAAAGAACGAGATCTTCAAAGACTTTTTTTGAAAATCCAACTGTGATTCAATATGAAGAAGTGAAGGAACAATTTGATTCCATCTTCAAAAATCAGCCCATGCTGCCAGAAAAAGGTTTAAATTTGGAGAGTAATGACAAGATGGTTGTGCCTTTGTCAATTTGTAAAATAATTAAGGCTCTAAATTGGAATCAATTTTGTGATGCACAATCCCTATCTGAAGAGGAATTAGTGCAAGAGTTCTATGCCAATTTAACTATGTCAGATGCTTCTAAGGTTCTTGTTTGTAAAAAGAAGGTACCTCTTACTTCTAAATCCATTAATGAATTGTTTAATCTGCCTGATGTTGAAGAAGATGAGTGCTTTTCCATAATGAAAAATATCAATTGGGATTTTCTTCAACAAGTACTTAATGTCATTACAAATTTGGGATCCCAATGGATTATAAGAAAATACGGTAGTCATTCTTGTCGAAGTGAATACCTAAAACCAGTGCCTAAGGTATGGTTCTACTTTTTTTGATATAGCTTCATGCCTATCTCACATAGTTCCACCATCTCCATGGAACAAATATTTTTGTTGTATGCAATTATAACAAAAAGGTCTATCAATGTTGGGAAAATTATTTCCAAAGAGTCCAAGATTATGCTAGGAAAATGGTAGGAAGTGCCTACTTTCCATCATTAATTACTTCACTTTGCTTGAAGACCCAAGTTAAATCAAAAGCAAACCTAAATGGTCGGTATTGTCAAGGTTGCATAACAAGACATGATCTTAAAAAGTTAGTCAAGAATGTTGAACAGTTGAACCAGATCGAGTCGAATGAATCGAACGAACCATGATAAGTCGTCAACCAAATCTGAACCAGAAGCTGACTCGTTAAATGAAACAGAAGAAGCAGAATCTAAAGGTAAACCAAACATCCCTGAACCGAAAGTGGAGCCAAATATTGCTGAACCAGTTGAGCCAAGTGTTAATACTGAGTTGACCATTCCAATGGCCACTTCTTCAAACACAGAATAAGTAGAAATTTGTAACTATGATCGATATGTGGAAATTTATGCATAACCAACAACAAGCTTATTGGAAATATGCAAAAATTGGAGTTGATTACATAAGGAATAATTTTAAGAATATTTCTATCAGTTTCATTCCTGAGTTCTTAGATAATACATTCGAGTCATGGCAAGAAGAGGACGTGAATACAAGTGAAAACGAGAAGGCAAAGGAGCAAGACAAGAAGGGATGATATAGATGAATAAAATGGGGGAATTTTTTTTCTTTAGTATTAATTTTAAGACATTTTTTTTTATTTTAGGAATATTTTATTTTATGTACAATAAAGTTGAACAATTTGCAATTTATGAATAAACTAAGTCAATGCTTTTCCATTAATTTTTTGTTCTCTCGTAAAAAGCATAATAGTGTGGAAATGTGAATGAACATGACTAATGATTGGATTTTTCAAAAACACTTAGTACTTAAACAGTCTTCATAACTCACCTCTCATTTTTTAGTCCTATTTGGTTTACAGTTTTCAATCCCTACTTTTTTATTTTGCAATGAGGACATTGCTTCTTTTTAAGGGGGTAAGGGACAATCTTTTATGATTTTAAAAATTTTTCAATTTTCACACATAAGCATGTTGAAATAAAGTGATGCTTAGAAACAATTTTTGTTAATAAGTTAGCCTATATGCCAATATAATTTCTGATTTTATTTAAGCTCTTTCTATATGTTAGCTTAGTTATGGTATGCTTGTATTTTACATTAGTCTTATATAGTCATTTCCATGAAAACTTAATCTCCTTAGAAGCAGACATGTATGAATGTTTAAGTCTTTAGAATTGTCTTAGTAACTTTCTTGAGGTGAAATCCTAGGAGGCATAATAATCTAAATATGATTTAGGCACATTTTCTTTGGATTGTTTGAGCCATTCAAGTTTACCATATGAATTTCACCACTGAAACCTTAGTTTCAGCCATTTAGCTTGGTTTATTGTTATTTACCTGCATAAGAAGCTACCATATTATCATCTTTTACATTTTTACTCTATCTTGAACCACTCGTAACTATACTTGTCTTGGTGAGTGAAATTCGGGGGGAGAGAGGAATTTAGAAATATGTACATGCTTAAAAAAGAAGAGAAGAAAAATCTCTACTTAAGTGTTGAGATATATTGTCAAGCATAAGTTTCAAACTAAGTTTGAGGGTGTTAAAACCCATTAGTAAGAAGATTGTACCCCAAATAGATCCAAGACAAAGTTAGAGTTAAGATGATTTAGCCTAAAAATCATTTTTCTTTATCCCTATCTTAAGGCTAGCCCCATTACAACCTTATGAAAGACCTATTCATTTTAACAATTATGTCGACTACATTAGTGGAGAGAAATTACTAAGTGCAACATATGAAGACCAATAATTAAACTTGAGGATTGTTTTGTCTAATTAGATAAGGAAAATTTGTTAAATGATGAATTTTATATAACTTTGGAATGTATGCAACTTATGACTAATGATAGCATTTTCTTTTACTTAATATAATATTTTGAAATAATATCTACATGTGAGCGATTTATTCACAAGAAGAGATTGTGAGCATAAATTTGTTGCTACAAGATATTGTTAGGACTGCCGGTACACCTTGTAATGCAACGAAAAAATAATTTCAGCAATCCACAGCCAAGGATCCATATACGAGAAATGAATCGAGTTGAAATAGGGTTGAAAATATACCTTCTTTACTGAAAACATTGAAAGGATGTTGCTGATTCGATGTCGATTCCAAGCCATAATGAAAAAGTCTTGACCTCTACGTAGTCCACCCCATTAAAAAATGAACGACCACTTTCTCTTTAACTTTTGGAGAGAATTAAAAACAATTGCTAGACCTTTTAAATTATTAAGTTGGTAACCTTAACACACTAAGGGATTATCATACTTTTATCCTCTTTTAATATCACATATTAAAAAGGAAAACCAGGATTAACCCCTTATTAATAGAGAAGGCAAATGAAAAGTTAGAAAATAATTCCTATGTCTTTTATATTTTCACCTCCATATATAAGGAATGTATCATTAGTCCTTCTCAAGTACTTATGGATATTTTTAACTGCGACCCAATGACTTTTACCAGGATCTACTTGGTACTGACTTATCATGCTTAAAGCATACTATACATTTGGATGAGTACATAGCATGGCATACATGATAGATCCAATAGCTGAAGCGTATGGAATCTTACTCATACGTTTTCTCTCTTGTGAAGTTGAAGGGCACATTTCCTTCGAGAGTGAAATACCATGTCTCATAGGTAGAAATCCTCTCTTGGATTCTTCTATATTAAACCTTTTCAGTACTTTTTCAATGTATGTACTTTATCTTAAACCTAGGAGTCATATTGGTCTATCTCTATGGATTTTGACTCCTAATATGTATGCAGCCTTGCCGAAGTCCTTCATAGAAAAACAACTTCTTGACCAAGTATTAACAGACTGTAGGGTAGGTATGTCATTTCTTATGATAAATATGTTATCTACATACAGTACCAAGAATACAATAGTGTTCCCACTAATTTTCTTGTAAACACAAGGATCATGTTCATTTTTTATAAAACCAAACTCTTTGATCGCATCATTAAAATGAAAATTCCAACTTCGAGAAGCTTGAGTTATTCCATAAATGGATATTTGTAGCTTGAATATCTTACCAGCGTCTTTTGGATAGACGAAACCTTCAGGTTGTGTCATGTACACATCCTCTTCCAATTTCTCATTAAAGAAAGTTGTTTTGACATCTATATCCCAAGTAAGATCCGGATGGATTTAGACATAGCAACAGGAGAAAAGGTTTCATCATAGTCAATACCATGAACTTGGCGAAAACTTTAGCAACTAATCGCCTTTTGTTTGTTTGTACATTACCATCCATGTTGATTTTCTTTTTGAAAACCCACTTGCACCCTATGGGTTTAACCGCTTCAAATGGGCCAACCAAGATCCATACTTGGTTTTCTGACATGGAATCCATCTTAGACCTCATGGCCTCAAGCCATTTTTCAGAATCTGGGCTCGCCACCACTTCTTTATAAGTCTTAAACTCATCTTGATCCATAAGTAAAATATCACCATGTGTTGTAATAAGAAATCCATATATCTCAGGTACATGGCATTCTCTTAAAGATCTTCGCGGTAGTTGTGCTTCCAAAACAGTTGATTGTTCTGTAACAACTTGTGGAACCTATTGTTGCTCAATCTCTGGTTCAGTGATCAGTTGTTGTTATCGAATTTCTCTGAGTTCTATTCTTTTACCATTTCCTTTTCTAGAGACAAACTCTCTTTCAAGGAAGACTCTTGTCCGAGCAACAAACACTTTGTTTTTGACAAGATTGAAGAAATAATATTTTTAGTTTCCTTAGGATATCCCACAAAGATGCACTTTTGAGACTTGGGTTCGAGCTTAACAGACATCTGAAATTTAACATAAGATTCACAACCCCAAATCTTCATGAAACACGTATTAGGACACTTATCAGTCCATATCTCATATGGTGTCTTTTAAACCGATTTATATGGAACATGATTTAGTGTGAAAGCAATTATTTCAAGTGCATGTCCCCAAAAGGAAAAAGGAAGATTAACATGACTCACCGTTAATCGAACCATGTCTAATAGTGTTCAATTTCTCCTTTTAGAAACTCTATTCAATTGTGGAGTATTAGGAGGTGCAAGTGTTGAGACAATCCCACATTCCTTGAAAAACTCATCAAAATCTAAGCTTAAATATCATCCTTCTTGATTTGATCGTAGTGCCTTAATACTTTTACCTAGTTGGTTTTGTACTTCATTTTTAAATTCCTTGAACTTTTCAAGGGCTTTAGATTTATGGCTCATAAGATAAATATTACCCATATCTACTGAACTCATCAGTGAAAGTAATGAAGTATTGAAAACCTCATCTAGCTTGTGTGTTCATTGGTCCATATACATCACTATGTATTATGCCCAATAAATCACTAATTCACTCACTTTTACTATTCAAAGGATTTTTTGTCATTTTACCCAACAAGCAAAACTCACATATATTCCATTGTTCGAGAACAAAAGAATCCAAAATCCCATCTTTATGGAGCTTTGATATGCGCTTCTCACTTATATGGCCCAAACGACAATTCCAAAGATAAGTTTGATTAGAGTCATTTATTTTTTATCTTTTGGTATTTATGTTATAAATGTGTCTATCTTGATCTAAAATGTAGCGGCCATTTACAAATTGTGTAAACCATAGAAAACATTATTAAGATAAAATGAACAACAATTATTCTTAATAACTATCTCAAAATTTTTTTTGTCTAAACAAGAAATTGAAATAATGTTTCTAGTCAAACTGGACACAAAATAACAATCCTCCAAAATTAAATCAAGTCCACTAGGAAATGATAAAATATGTGTTTCCACAACTAATGAAGCAACTCTTACTCCAACCGTAACTCACAAGTCCATATCTCCTTTAACTAGATTCCAACTCCTTTGCAATCCCTGTACAGAGGTACAAATATGAGAACCACATCTGGTATCTAAAACCCAAGAAGTAGATGTTGATAAATTAATATCAATGACATATATACCTGAAACGGACGCTCCATTTTCCTTTTCCTTTTTGACCTCTTCAAGATAGGTAGGGCAGCTCCTCTTTCAGTGTTTGGTCTTAACACAATGGAAACATTTTCCTTCCTTAGCAATTCCTCCTTTAGGTTTCAATATGGCCTTTCCTTTGCCCTTGTCCATGCTAACCACCAGAATGGGCTTAGGCCCAACCTTTTTCATATTACTTTCAGTAGTCCGTAGCATGCTGAGAAACTGTGGAAAAGTCTTATTAATATCATTTATGTTGAAATTAAGGACAATTTGACTAAAACTATTCGGCAACGATTGCAGGATGACATCGGTGGCCAACTCCACACCTAGAAGGAATCCTAGTTTTTCAAGGCTTTCAATATAGCCTATCATCTTGAGAACATGAGTTCCCACAGGAGTTCCCTCCACCATTTTGAATCAAAACAGAGCTTTAGAGGTCTCGTACATCTCTTAACATGTTTTCCCTCCTATAATTCCTTGAGGTGCTGGATCATATCATAGGCAACCATTGAAGAGTCATGGTGGCAAGCATCAGACATCCTATGTCTAACATGTCATCAGAATGCTTTTTATAAGCATCCTTGTTTGAGGCATTTGCTACTGGTTCATAAGGAATAATTTCCATTCTTGTTTGAGGACAATTCTCAAGTTACGAACCAATCAAGGAAGTTCAAGTCATTCAACTTGTCCTTCTCAAGGACTGATCGCAATGATAAAGAATTTATGTTGTTTGTCATAATTAATCTACAATAATAAAATATGCTCATGAGTACATTTTCCAAGTTTATTATAGTTATTATACTTTATTAAATGAAGTTGTAACATCTCAAAATAGGGCCTAAATGAAACAGTGGTTGTGAAACCACCAATCTGAGATAGAAAAGTTTATTGTGATTAATTTTTATGATTTATTGATTGATTGGATGCATGTGTCAGAATATCGATAAGAAATTTCAGCGATTGCATGTTTGAATTGCATATTAGGGTTTAATTGCAAAGGTGAGTAAATATGTGTTTTAGATGATAAAGGATATAATTGAAATAGAGGTCCTTAAATGGTAATTAGACCATTAGATTTTCATAGACAAAAATGGGCATGCATAGATAAAAATAACTAAGGTTTTAATGAAGGGCATTTTAGTTATTTGGTAATAAAAAGAATTAAAAGGGAAAAATATGGCAAAATGTGCTCATCTTCTCCACAAGGGTCGAATTTCAAGAGACTCTATAGCAAGGGTTTCTTCACTTTCTCAAGCTCATAGTAAGTGCATCCAAGCCCCGTTTTTAATTTTTTTTATGTTTTTGGAGTCCTCGTAGCTCGGTTTAGCTTATTCTACCATTAATTCATGTTAGGGTTCATATTTGGAAAAATACCCAAGGTGAAATGTGTTTATTTTGATTTTTATGGTAGAATATGAAGCTTGAAATTATGTTAAACAACTTTTGCTAGGCGATTTTAAGTAAAAACGAGTAAAACGACATAATCAGTAAAAATACCTAATGTTCATAAGTAAATGTTAGAGTAGGAATTTGATGTTGCCATAGAAGGGAAAAGATGTTCAAAATGTCATAAAATATAAGAATAATGGATGAAGTTTAATTTCCGAGCTTTGGGGCAAAAGTGTAAATATGCAAAAGTTTAGGAGAAAATTCATAATTTTGCCAAAGTTCGAAGCAATGACTATTTTGATGAATGTGACTATTAAATAAGCTACATTTGCTATTATAGATCAAGAGGAACAAAATCCGAAGTTAGACCGGGGAAAGAAAAAGTTTGAGGATTAAGTTGCTAGATTTGATCGTATTTTGTACCGAGGTAAGTTTACGGTAAATAAATGCAATATTTCAATAATTACTATTAATGTTGTTATTTTCCAGCAATTATGTACTTATTTTATGAAATTATTTAATGTTGACTCAAGTATGAGATGATAGAGAATCAGTGTTAAAAATTCCTGTTGAAACATTAGGAATGTATTAGATACAAATGTCATGACATTAAGGGGATGAGATCCCATGTAAGACCATGTCTGGGACATGGCATTGGTATTATTGAGGTTATGAAAGGTCCCACATAAGACCATGTCTGGGACATGGCGTTGGCACCTAGATGAGAGGTCCCCCGTAAGACCATGTCTTGGACATGGCAAGGGCACCGATATGAGAACTCTCATGTAAAACCATATCTGGGATGTGGCATTGACAGTACAGGAAACATCTCATGTAAGACCATGTCCAGGACATGACTTTGGCATGTTACTATCAGACAGGAGACCCGAGTATCCTTAGTACTCCAATTGGTTCAACGGGCTAGTAAATGGACTATGTTACATGAAAGTTCAGGTAAAAGCATAATAAATATATTCAGGTGAGTTATAAGGGTCAAGAATATCTCAGTTATCAGTTGAGAAAGAAATTTCAGCAAGGGAGGAGTAAGTTATAATCATAAGTTATTTAAGTAAGCAAGTAAGTAAACAAGTAAGAGAGTAAGTAAAGAACAAGCAAAGACCATGACACTTGATAATGATTTATGAGTATAATTATTTATGATAAATGTTGTTATTTATTTGCTTGTAAACTACTAAGCTTTACGCTTACTCCCGTTATTTTCCTTCTTTTTTTATAGTATCGCCAAGCGACTTCGGGGATCGTAAAGACGTCAGAGATTGTTTCACACTATCAACAGACAACTCGATATTTTATGATTCGAATGATTAAGTTATGGCATGTATAGGGACTTAGTCATTTTGTGTGTGTGTCCTTATGATATGGCTAATGAATAGCATGGAAGTATTCGGTAATGATTAGCTATTGAAATGGCTATTGAAGAACATGTTTTGATGTTACGTATGCTTAAATGATAGTTAATACAAAGAAATTATAAAAGAGTAAAAATTTGCAATGGAATAGTTTTTGGACAGTAGCATTGAAGTGATTTTGAAAAAACACCAAGGATAGTAGAAATAAAATTAGAGAGTGAATGAGACATAGAATTAAAGCTTATTGAGTCTATTTTTACATGAAAGAAACGGTGTAGGCAAAGAAATTTTATATTATGAGATATTTTAATTTTAGTAAGATAGGGTCAGAATGGTTTTTGAAGGCCCCTATTCTGAATTTAGAAAATCATTTAAAATTGTACAGAAATAATTATGATTCATAATTTATATTTCTAGATTTCTTAGTGAGTCTATTTTCAATATAAACAAGCGAAAGCACTATATGAAGCCTGTACAATGAGATAATTAATTTTTAGTAAAGAGGGGTCAGAACTGTCGAGCAGTGAAATAGGGGATATTTTAATGAATAAACTGTACTAATTGGCTCAACCAAAAATTCTGAAAATTTTATGTGAAGGAGATATATGAGCCTAGTTTCAGGAAAAATTTACGGATCTAAATTTCAAGCTTTTTAACTTGAGTTATAATTAAATTAGTGACTGTTATGCAAGTGGATAGTTTTATTGTGAATAGTAAAATAAATTATTTTGATTTGTTTAAGTATTCAGAAAACTTTTAATGTTCCTGGTTTGGACCTAAACCATTTCTATTGCATGTTTTAGGGTCTCGAGGGTTCTTTTTAGGGACATATTGATTGAACGTGAGCAAATTAATTTTTTTAAAAAAATTTATGCTCTAATCTAGTAAGTTAAGTTAGTTAACGCCTCGTGCTCGACTCCAGCAACGGTCTCGGGTAAGGGGTGTTACAGATGCTCCCATTTATTCAAAATTAATAACCCTCATATTTTAATTTTGGAAAGACTTTCTCTAAATTTTTCTAGTGGGTAAGGATCCATATTTCACCTCTTCTTAAGTCAGTTTTGGCTTTACTCTTAAGATTACGATTATTTAGGTAAGCCACACTTGCTAATTACATCACATGTAACTCCTCTATTTTGTTCTAATCATCTCATGATTTATCCAAATCTCTTGCCTTTAGGTATCTAATCCTATTAGAGTAACCTAGTTAAGTTATTAACCAATATTATAACCGGTGAATATCACTTGCTCATTCTTCGCATTTGGCCAAGATAGATACATGTACTTTGTTTTAGCAGAACCCACATTGTATCGATCAAGGCTTTAACGAGGGTAAATATT
Organism: Gossypium hirsutum; assembly: GCF_007990345.1. Classification (NCBI taxonomy): domain Eukaryota; kingdom Viridiplantae; phylum Streptophyta; class Magnoliopsida; order Malvales; family Malvaceae; genus Gossypium; species Gossypium hirsutum. Next base: position 23,303,489 of record NC_053442.1, on the reverse strand, counting down.
GGAAGACAATCTTAACTTAATATTTTATTGAGGCATTTTTAAATTAAATTAATCTCACCACTAATGGTCAACATTTGTTCATTTAATCCTTTAATTGATCTTATTAATATCCTATAACATGCATGCTAGCATATCATCAATTGTATCATATACAAGAAAAATATAAAGCAGTAAACAAATGTAATGGTTATAGCTCATAAAACTAAGGTGGTTCCTCCCAAGCCAATAGGAAAACCGTAGGCAATCCTAAGGGTTTATGTCGTTTCTCAAGCTTCATTTCCACTTTAGGTAGCTCAACTATAGAAAGGTACGGCATGCATATTCATAAAATTACTGCCTTTGCTAATAATAAATTAAAATGGCTATCGGGCTATAACCATGCATTTTCAAACACCGTGCATATCAAACATAGTATACAACATATATCTCATACAATCGCATCAACCAATAAATTTAATCCCGAATCCATATCGTACAAGTAGCTCTGATACCACTATGGGACCGTCGATGCACCCCGTGGCACAACAAGAAAATAATTCTGGTGACCCACAGCTAAGGATCCATGTACGAGGAACGAATCGGGTTGAAATAGGGTTGAAAATATACCTTCTTTACTGAAAACGTTGAAAGAATGTTGTTGATTCGTTGTCAATTCCAAGCCGCAATGAAAACGTCCCGGCCTCTACGTAGTCCACCCTGTCAAAAAAAAAAAAACAACCACTTTCTCTTCATCTTTTTAGAGAGAATTAAAGATGGTTGCTAGACTTTTTAAATTATTACGTTGGTAACCTTAACACACTAAGGGATTATCATCCTTTTATCCTCTTTTATCCTCTTATTAATAGAGAAGGCAAATGAAAAGTTAGAAAAATGAATTATATTCTTTCGAAAATAATGTAGGATTATTCCCTTATTAATAGAGAATGAAATGGAAAGTTAGAAAAAAGAATTATATATTTTCTAAAAGAATATAAGATTATTCTCTTATTAATAGAAAGTTAAAAACAGGAAGTATATTCTTTTCAAAATAATATTAATTCCATATCTTTTATATTTTGGCCAAAATTAATTAATATAATTGTTTATATTAATAAATTTGATAAAATATATACAATTAATATTTTGTATGAATCAAATTCATATGTTAATTATATTCTTTCCAAAAGAATGTTAATTTTCATGTCTTTTATATTTGGATCGAAATTAATTAATATAATTATTTATATTACTAAATTTGGTAAAACATATACAATTAATATATTATATGAATCAAATTCATATATTAATTATATATATGTTCTCTACTTGTGTACAACAAGTTTGTACATAAAATGTGTTTAATATTTAACTATCAAATTAAATTAATTCAACAATTATTTTAATTCATGTGACAACTAAATATAATATCAAATGTATTTGGATTTTGTTCATTTCAACTATAGGGTGTGGCCCTATAAGCTCTTGTAACGTTGATAGTAATACTAGAACGTTTCTAACATTACAAGCAACGAGTAGCATCTAGCAATGCATCATTGCCACCCAAGTTAGAAGAAGTCGTGATTCGACATAACCTTTCTATGATAATCTTTTCATGTATTATATCTTTTTATCATTAATATCTAGATCGGACACAAGTCATGGAATAGTCACACTTGTATAGTCAAATCTCATATTGCTTGATTTTCTGAGCAGACTACAATATGCAAATAAGTGTGATATCTCATATCAACTTATTCGAGCATGGCCATGCATTTCTAGTCTCACTTCATCAAGAGACCTAAGATATTGTTCCCATTATATAGGAGGGATAAATCCAATCTTGATCAATCATATCTCACTACATGTATTATGGTATATCCAACATCAGTCTTTATAGTACAACCTATTACGGTAGACGTTTTGACTGTTTCAAAATATACGACTCATGATGTTGAGATAACAATGATCTCAAGTCTGAGGATCATATACACAGTTATCACTATGAGTAATATTATGACTAATTAGATAATAAACCAAGAAACATACTCATAGTGGGTCAGTCCAATATGTCATTCTCCAACACATACTCATGTATTGATTTTGACATCCCTATGTCAATGACAATTCTTTTTCATCAATCAACTACATATTAGTCTCAATGCATTATTGTTGTTCAAACCCATAATAATACTTGGTACCTTTTTAAGAATAATCATATTTTCTTAGGATTTTATTACAATTCAGTTTATTTATATACAAAAAAAAAGAAACTTAAACAATAATGGCAATTCCTTATATTAATAAACAAGATAAAACGAGTATGTAACATCCCGATTTAGGGCTTAGTCAGAATAGTGGTTTCGGGACCACAAATCCGATGAGGAAAAATTTATTTTTACCCTATTATTATTGCCTACAATATCACAGAAAGATTTCGTGAAAATTTCATTCAAAAATTTTGACGTTTGGGCACTCAATTTAGTCAAAAGGACTAAATTGTAAAAAGTGCAAAAGTTGAGTTTTATTGGTTAAAGGTACTTAATAGCTATGGAATTATAAATTAGGGGTCCTTATATGGTAATTAGACCATTAGTTAGTGATGGACAAAAATGAACATGAGATAAGTGAAATAGGATTTTTTTAAGTAAGGGCATTTTAGTCATTTAGTAAATAAATAGAATTAAAAGGGAAAAAGATGTAAAAAATTGTGTTCATCATCTTTGCTTACTGAAAAAATTTGAAGGAATCCATAGCTAGGGTTTCTTCACTTTCTCAAGCTCATAGTAAGTGATTCCAAGCCCCGTTTTTAATGTTCTTTGCATTTTTGGGATTCTTGTAGCTCGATTTACCTATTTCAACTGTTATTTCGAGCTAGGATTGAAATTTGAAAAATTACCCATAGGTGAAAAGTGTGTATTTTGATGTTTTATGGTAGAATATGAAGCTAGAAATTATATTAAACAACTTTTGCTAGTCGATTTTAAGTGAAAACGAGTATATTGACATAATCGGCAAAAATACCTAATGTTCATAAGTAAGTGTTAGAGTAAGAATTTGATGTTTTCATAGAAGGGAAAAATGTTAAGCATGTTATAAAACATAATAATAAGAGATGAAGTTTAATTTCCGAGCTTTGGGGCAAAAGTATAAATATGCAAAAGTTTAGGGTCAAAATTATAATTTTTCCAAAATTGAGTCAAGGACTATTTTGATGAATGTGAGTATTAAATAAGCAAAATTTTATATTATATATTGAGAAGAACGAAATTTGGAGCTAGATCGAGGAAAGAAAAAAAATTTGAGGACTAAAGTGTTAGATTTGATCACATTTTTGTACCGAGGTAAGTTTACGGTAAATAAATACAATATTTCAATAATTATTATTAATGCTGCTATTTTCCAGCAATTATATATTTATTTCATGAAATTATTTAATGTTGACTTAAGTACGAGATGATAGAGAATCAGTGATAAAAGCCCCGTTGAAACATTAGGAGTGTATTAGATACAAATGTCATGGCATTTGGGTGAAGAGATCCCATGTAAGACCATGTCTGGGACATGGCATTGGCATCATTGAGACTATGAAAGGTCCCATGTAAGACCATGTCTGGGACATGACTTTGGCACCGAGATGAGAGGTCCCCCGTAAGACCATGTCTGGGATATGGCATGGGCACCAATATGAGAACTCTCATGTAAGACCATATCTGGGATATGGCATTGGCAGTACAAAAAACATCTCATGTAAGACCATGTCTGGGACATGGCTTTGGCATGTTATTATCAGACATGAGACCCAAGTATCCTTAATATTCCAATGTGGCTCAACGGGCTAGAAAACAAATTATATTATATGGAAGTTCAAGTAAAAGTATAATTAGCAACTTCAGGTGAGTTATAAAAGTTAAGAATATGTTATGATATTAGTGAGAACCAATATTTCAGCAAGAGAAGAGTAAGTTGTAATCTTAAGTTATCTAAATAGGTAAGTAAATAAACAAGTAAATGAGAGTAAGTAAAGAGAAAACTTAAGAACATGATACTTGCATATCATTATTTGTGGTAAATGTTGTTATTTATTTACTTGTAAACTTACTAAGCTTTATGCTTACTTCTTTTATTTATTTTTCTTTCATATATTATTATCAAGCATTGTCGGGATCTTGAAGAAGTCGGAGAGCGTTCACACTATCAACCAACACAACTCGGTATTTTAAGACGATAAATGTTGTGAGCTATGGCATGTATAGGGACTTGTTCATTTCGATTCTATATTCTTAAAATATGACCAAAAGATGATATGTAAATGCCTGATGATGAATAGTTATTAAAATGGCTAAGTATGAAGGTGTTTGTGGTTATAAATGTCTAGGTGATAAATTATGTATAGAAAAGTGAATCAGTTTTGAGACAGCAATAGTGACGTGATTTTGAAGAATCACCATATAGAATTAAAGCTTATTGAGTCTATTTTCATAGAAAAATAACGGTGTAGACAAAGGAATTATATATTCTGAGATATTTGCATTTTAGTTAGACAAGGTCAAAGTGGTTTTCGGAATCTCCTGTTTTGAATTTGGAAAATCATTAAAAATTTTACAAAAATATTTATGAGTTTTAATTTATATGTACCAATTTCTTATTGAGTATATTTTCTTTAGAAACAAGTGAGAACACTATATGAAGTCTGTACAATGAGATAATTGAATTTTAGTGACGAGAGGTCAGGACAGTTGATCAATGAAATAGGAGAGACTTTAACTAATAAACTGTACTAATTTACTAAACCAAAAATTCTGAAAATTTTATGGTAAAAATATATTCGAGTCTAGTTTCAGGAAAAATTTACGGATCTAAATTTTGAGTTTTTTAGCTCGAGTTATAATTAATTTAGTAACTGCTGCGCAAGTGGACAACTTTGTTGTGAATAGTTAAATTAATTTCAAAAGTAAAATTTTATGCCCCGAACTTTGAAGTTAAGTCAAGTAACGCCTAATGCTCGACTCCGGCAATGGTCTTGGGTAAGGGGTGTTACATTTTATTGGTATCAGAGTAGGTTTAGTCGGTTCTCGGAATATTCACTATGAGTAAGAGTCTAGCTATACATGCCATACTTATATATTTTGATAGTGGGACGACTCCTGATGATTTTGAATTTTTTTCTTTTATAGTTATGGATCCCGAATGAGCTGGTACAGATGAAGTAGAGAGTAATGTGCCTGCTCCCGCAGAAGGGACGGTGCCACTTGATGTGAATGTTAGTGAAAGGCCCATTTCAGTTAGTCAGGGAGGAGGGGCTCAAGAAGCCTTTTTCTAAACTATGAATGATTGGTTTGCCAAGTTCGTTCGCATGAATCCGGCTGTTAGACCTCCACCCTCTCATAATTCTCAGGTTCCCCATGTAGCTTCTCCAGCCGCATGTATAGTTATCAGGGAAAGGCTACCAGTTGATAAGATCAGAAAATAAGGGGCTGAAGAATTTCGGGCTACTAAAGACGATGATGCAGAGAAAGTAGATTTTTGGCTCGAGAATACTATCAGATTTTTTGATGAATTATCTTGTACACTTGAAGAATGCATGAAGTGTGTTGTTTCACTTCTCAGAGATCCGGCTTATCACTGGTGGAAAACTCTTGTGTCAGCGGTACTTAGTGAGAGGGTTACTTGGAATTTCTTTCAGGAGGAGTTCCATAAGAAGTACATCAGTCAGAGATTTATAGATCAGAAAAAAAAGAGTTCCTTGAGTTAAAACAAGGTAAGATGACTGTAACCGAGTATGAACGCGAATTTTCTAGACTTAGTACATTTGCTCAGGAGTTTGTGTCCACTGAAGCTAACATGTGCAAGAGATTTGAAGATGGGCTCAATGATGATATTCGACTGTCAGTAGGTGTTTTAGAAATCAGAGAGTTTTTGTTCTGGTTGAGAGAGCCTGTAAAACAGAGGATTTGTTAAAAGAAAAAGAAAAGGAAAAAGCTGAAATTGAAGTGCAAGACACGAAGAAAAGGCAGATGAGCAGATCATTTCAATCTACTTTCAAGAGGCCTAGAGAGTTCCCTAGTGGATCAAATTTTCCAGCCAAATATTCTAATCGAAGCAGAGGTAGAAGATTTGAGGGTTCTAGAGCTCAAACTACTACAGTTGCAAGTACGGGTAGTACTCGACCCACTAGGCTAGAATGTGCCCAATGTGGTAGACGTCATCCTGGAGAGTGTAGAGCAAATGAAAATGCCTGTTTCAGATATGGTGCACCAGACCACTTTATTCGGGATTGTCCCGAAACAACAAAAAGAGAAGTAATACTGAGTGCGAGATCAGAAAATGCTCTTACTAGAGGTAGATCACAGAGGAACCCAGGAGTTGGAGTAAGTAACAGGGGTACTTCTAGAGACTCAGCAGCTAGATAAGATGTTAGAGCACCCGCAAGAACATACGTTATTCATGCTCGGGAAGAGGTATCCTCCCCTGATGTGATTACGGGTACATTTTCTCTCTATGATACTAATATTATTGCTTTAATTGATCCGGGTTTGACTCATTCTTATATTTGTATGAGATTGATGCCTAGTATGAACATGCCTATAGAATCGATTGAATTTGTAATTAAAGTATCAAATCCATTAGGCCAGTATATGTTAATAGATAAAGTATGTAAGAGTTGCCCTTTGATGATTAGAAGTCACTGTTTTTCGGCTGATCTCATGCTATTGCCATTTGATGAGTTTGATGTGATTCTTGGTATGGATTGGTTGACTACCCATGATGTGTTAGTAAATTGCGGAAAGAAATACATTGAGTTGAAATGTAAAAATGGTGATATTATTCGGGTTGATTCAGATGAGTCAGATGGTTCTCTCTCTATGATTTCTGTTTTGTCTGCTCAGAAATGTTTGAGAAAAGGGTGTGAAGCTTATCTTGCTTCTGTATTGAACACTAAAGACCCAGAGTTGAAAATTGAATCAGTGCCAATGGTACGTGAGTATTTAGATGTGTTCCCGGAAGAATTGTCAGGTTTGCCTCCTGCTAGAGAAGTTGAATTTGGTATTGAGTTGATTCCAGGTACAACTCCTATTTCTATTGCTCCTTATAGAACGGCCCCGTTGGAATTGAAAGAATTGAAAGCTCAGTTGCAGGAATTAACTGATAAAGGTTTTGCAAGGCCTAGTTGTTCTCCGTGGGGCGCACCAGTGCTTTTTGTGAAAAAGAAAGATGGTTCAATGAGATTATGCATAGATTACCGATAGCTTAATAAGGTAACTATAAAGAACAAATATCCACTGCCTAGAATTGATGATCTGTTTGACCAGTTGAAAGGAACTACTATGTTTTCCAAGATAGACTTGAGATCCGGTTATTATCAGTTGAGGGTTAAAGAGTCAGATGTTCTGAAGACTGGTTTCTGGACTAGATATGGGCACTATGAGTTTCTTGTGATGCCATTTGGATTGACTAATGCTCCTGCTATTTTTATGGACTTAATGAATTGAATTTTCTGGCCTTACTTAGATAAATTTGTAGTTGTGTTCATTGATGATATTCTGATTTATTCTCGTGATGAGATTGAATATGCCGAGTATTTGAGAACCGTTTTACAGATTTTGAGAGATAATAAGCTTTATGCCAAGTTTAGTAAAAGTGAGTTCTGGCTTCGGGAAGTCGGATTTCTTGGACACATTGTTTCAGGTGATGGTATTAAAGTTGATCTGAGTAAAATTTTAGCAATTGTTAATTGGAAGCCTTCTAAAAATGTATCAGAGGTCAGAAGCTTTCTTGGATTAGCTGGTTATTACAGACGATTTGTAAAGGGATTCTCCATGATAGCTACCCCGTTGACAAGGTTTTTGCAAAAAGATGTCAAGTTTGAATAGACTGAAAAGTGTCAACAGAGTTTTGACAAGTTAAAGGCATTGTTGACTGAAGCTCCTGTTTTAGTATAGCCAGAACCGGGTAAAGGATTTGTGATTTACAGTGATGCATCCTTGAACGGATTGGGTTGTGTACTTATGCAAGAAGATAAAGTCATTGCATATGCTTCCAGACAGTTAAAGCCACATGAGAAAAACTATCTGATGCGTGATTTAGAGCTGGCTGCTATTGTATTTGCGTTGAAGATTTGGAGACATCACTTGTATGGTGAGAAGTTCCGAATATTTACTGACCATAAAAGCTTGAAGTACTTGATGACTCAGAAAAATCTGAACCTGAGGCAAAGAAGATGGCTAGAGTTGATTAAAGATTATGAGTTAGTAATTGACTACCACCCGGGTAAGGCAAATGTTGTTGCTCATGCTTTGAGTAGAAAATCTTTATTTGCATTGATAGCTTTGAATACCAGTTTGGCTTTATCAGATGACAGCTCCATTTTAGCTGAGTTGAGGCTAAACCGATATTTCTTGAAGAAATCCGTGAAGCTTAAAAAAATGACAGTGAGCTGCAAGTTAAAATAGCTCAATGTGAATCGGGTGTAGAGTCAAATTTTCAGATCAGTTCTAACGGTTGTTTGATGTTTAGAGATAGAGTATATGTGCCAAGAATGGTGAGCTTATTCGAAAGATCTTACAGGAAGCATATAGCAGTTCTTTGTCTATTCATCCAAGTAGTACAAAGATGTATAATGATCTGAAGAAAATGTACTGGTGGGCAGGAATGAAAAGATATATTTCAGAATTATTTTAGAATTTGTTTCTAAATGCTTGATCTGTCAACAGGTGAAGGCTGAACATCAGGTGCCTTCAGGTTTATTGCAGCCTGTGTTAGCTCCTGAGTGGAAATGGGACCGAGTTACCATGGATTTTGTAGCAGGGTTACCGTTGACACCGAAAAAGAAAGATGCATTATAGGTTGTAATTGATAAGCTGACAAAGTCAGCTCATTTTATTCCAGTTCGTATGGATTATTCACTTGACAAGTTAGCTAAATTGTATGTTTCAGAGATAGTTAGACTACATGGAGTACCGTTATCAATTATCTCAAATAGAGATCCAAGATTTACATCACGGTTTTGGAGGAAATTGCAGGAAGCTTTGGGTAAAAAATTAAATTTCAGTACAGCTTTTCATCCTCAGACCGATGGTCAGTCAGAGAGAGTTATTCAGTTACTTGAAGATATGCTCAGATGTTGTGTTTTAGAATTTCAAGGCAGTTGGGAGAAATATTTGTCGTTGGTAGAGTTTCCCTATAATAATAGTTATCAGTCGAGTTTGAAGATGGCACCTTATGAAGCTTTGTATGGACGTAAATGTCGTACGCCTTTATATTGGACAGAACTTAAGGAAAATTAGATTTACGGGGTTGATTTAGTCAAAGAAATGGAAGAGAAAGTAAAATTTATTAGAGATTGTTTAAAAGCAGTTTCAAATAGATAGAAGTCTTATGCAGATTTAAAAAGAAAAGAGATCGAGTATCAAGTTGGTGACAAAGTGTTTTTGAAAGTATCCCTGTGGAAGAAAATTTTCAGATTTGGCAAGAAAGGCAAACTAAGTCCACGTTTCATTGGACCGTTCGAGGTAACTGAAAGAATTGGGTCCTTAGCATATCGGTTAGCTTTGCCAACTGAGTTAGAGAAGAATCATAATGTATTCCATGTGTCTATGCTACGTCGTTACCGTTCCAATCCGTCACATGTGATCTCACCGACAGAGGTTAAGATTTAGCCAGACATGACTTATGTTGAAGAATCGGTAAAGATTCTTGATCGAGACATTAAGCAACTAAGGAACAAAAAAATTGTAGTTGTGAAGGTGTTATGGAATAGACATGGGGTTGATGAGGCTACATGGGAGCCCGAAGAGGCTATGTGAAAACAGTACCCAAATCTCTTCATAGGTAAGATTTTCGAGGACGAAAATCCCTAAAAATGGGGGAGAAATGTAACATCCCGATTTAGGGCCTAGTCGGAACAGTGGTTTCGGGACCACAAATTCGATGAGGAAAATTTTATTTTTACTATATTATTATGGCCTACAATTTCAAGGAAAGATTTTGTGAAAATTTCGTTCAAAAATTTTGACGTTTGGGCACTCAATTTAGTCAAAAGGACTAAATTGTAAAAAGTGCAAAAGTTGAGTTTTATTAGTTAAAGGTACATAATTGCTATGGAATTATAAATTAGGGGTCCTTATATGGTAATTAGAACATTAGTTAGTGATGGACAAAAATGAACATGAGATAAGTGAAATAGGATTTTTTAAGTAAGGGCATTTTAGTCATTTAGTAAATAAATAGAATTAAAAGGGAAAAAGATGTAAAAAATTGTGTTCATCATCTTTGCTTGCTACCAAAATTTGCTTGCTGCCGAAATTTGAAGGAAGCCATAGCTAGGGTTTCGTCACTTTCTCAAGCTCATAGTAAGTGATTCCAAGCCCCGTTTTTAATGTTCTTTGCATTTTTGAGATTCTCGTAGCTCGGTTTTCCTATTTCAACTGTTATTTCGAGCTAGGATTGAAATTTGAAAAATTACCCATAGGTGAAAAGTGTGTATTTTGATGTTTTATGGTAGAATATGAAGCGAGAAATTATGTTAAACAACTTTTGCTAGTCGATTTTAAGTGAAAACGAGTATATTGACATAATCGGCAAAAATACCTAATGTTCATAAGTGTTAGAGTAAGAATTTGATGTTGTCATAGAAGGGAAAAATGTTCAGCATGTTATAAAACATAATAATAAGAGATGAAGTTTAATTTCTGAGCTTTGGGGCAAAAGTATAAATATGCAAAAGTTTAGGGCCAAAACTATAATTTTGCCAAAATTGGGTCAAGGACAGTTTTGATGAATGTGAGTATTAAATAAGCTAAATTTTTTATTATATATCGAGAAGAACGAAATTTGGAGCTAGATCAAGGAAAGAAAAAAAATTAAGCACTAAAGTGTTAGATTTGATCACATTTTTGTACCGAGGTAAGTTTACGGTAAATAAATACAATATTTCAATAATTATTATTAATGCTGCTATTTTCCAGCAATTATGTATTTATTTCATGAAATTATTTAATGTTGACTTAAGTATGAGATGACAGAGAATCAGTGATAAAAGCCCTGTTGAAACATTAGGAGTGTATTGGATACAAATGTCATGACATTTGGGTAAAGAGATCCCATGTAAGACCATGTTTGGGACATGGCATTGGCATCATTGAGACTATGAGAGGTCCCATGTAAGACCATGTCTGGGACATGACTTTGGCACCGAGATGAGAGGTCCCCCGTAAGACCATGTCTGGGATATGGCATGGGCACCGATATGAGAACTCTCATGTAAGACCATATCTGGGATATGGCATTGGCAGTACAAAAAACATCCCATGTAAGACCATGTCTGGGACATGGCTTTGGCATGTTATTATCAGATATGAGACCCAAGTATCCTTAATATTCCAATGTGGCTCAACGGGCTAGAAAGCAAATTATATTATATGGAAGTTCAAGTAAAAGTATAATTAGCAACTTCAGGTGAGTTATAAGAGTTAAGAATACTTATGATATCAGTGAGAACCAATATTTCAGCAAGAGAAGAGTAAGTTGTAATCTTAAGTTATCAAAATAGGTAAGTAAATAAATAAGTAAATGAGAGTAAGTAAAAAGGAAACTTAAGAACATGATACTTGCATATCATTATTTGTGTTAAATGTTGTTATTTATTTACTTGTAAACTTACTAAGCTTTATGCTTACTTCTTTTATTTCTTTTTCTTTCATATAGTATTATCAAGCATAGTCAGGATCTTGAAGACGTCGGAGAGCGTTCACATTATCAACCACCACAACTCGGTATTTTAAGACGATAAATGTTTTGAGCTATGGCATGTATAGGGACTTGTTCATTTCGATTCTATATTCTTAAAATATGACCAAAAGATTATATGTAAATGCTTGATGATGAATAGTTATTAAAATGGCTAAGTATGAAGGTGTTTGTGGTTATAAATGTCTAGGTGATAAATTATGCATAGAAATCATGAAAGGGTAAAAATTTGTAGTGAATCAGTTTTGAGATAGCAGTAGTGACGTGATTTTGAAAAATCACCATATAGAATTAAAGCTTATTGAATCTATTTTCATAGAAAAATAACGGTGTAGACAAAGGAATTATATATTTTGAGATATTTGCATTTTAGTTAGACAAGGTCAAAGTGGTTTTCGGAATCCCCTGTTTTGACTTTGGAAAATCATTAAAAATTTTACAAAAATAGTTATGAGTTTTAATTTATATGTACCAATTTCTTATTGAGTATATTTTCTTTAGAAACAAGTGAGAACACTATATGAAGTCTGTACAATGAGATATTTGAATTTTAGTGACGAGATGTCAGGACAGTCGATCAGTGAAATAGGGGAGACTTTAACTAATAAACTGTACTAATTTACTGAACCAAAAATTCTGAAAAATTTATGGTAAAAAGATATATGAGTCTAGTTTCAGAAAAAATTTACAAATCTAAATTTTGAGTTTCTTAGCTCGAGTTATAATTAATTTAGTAACTGCTGCGCAGGTGGATAGCTTTGTTGTGAATAGTGAAATTAATTTCAAAAGTAAAATTTTATGCCCCGAACTTTTAAGTTAAGTCAAGTAACGCCTCATGCTCGACTCCGGTAGCGGTCTTGGGTAAAGGGTGTTACAGAGTATGCAATTACAATAATCTCATGATTAGTTTTTGGGCATACTTTAACATTGAAAAGTTTATTCTTTGTAAATATTGTGTAATATTGCCCTAAATTTTTGCTTTGCATGAAACATTACTCGGGGTGAGCAATGGATTATGTTTAGGGGTGTGATACGTTTAAATTATATAGGTTTTATTAGCACATTTTTACTCAAAATTTATGCAAATTTCGAGCTTGTGGGTAGTCAATTGAGTCATTTTATTTCATATTAAGACATTAGACATAATTTGAGTGAAGTTTGTAATTTTATACAATTTAGTATTAATTTCACATAATTTTGTTATTTTATGCTATATGTTAATTTTTACTCAATTTGCTGCAGTTGGACCACTAAATTAATTCATGTGGGAGTCAATAATATCACACATGAACACAAATTAATTTCTACTTCATGTGAACGGCAAGCTCACCAATTGGACTCATAAATTCAATTCAACCCAACATAGAAGATGGTTGCTGAAAAGAATGAAGTCTGCTTTTAATTGGGTTGTCAAAACTGTCAAATAATTTGGCAAAGACAAGAGAGCAGTCCAAATCAGCTTTGGGATAATTAATTTAAAGGTCCCTAGATGTGTAAAGAAATCGCAAATCAGCCCTTAACTTCCACCTTCATTGTCGTCCAACCCATGCCACAAATCAAGCAAGAAAATCATGAAAAAATCAACCACTCCACAATTCATTGCCGACCAAGCAAGGGAGAAATTTAAGGGATTTCCAAGCTATTTTTAGCTAACTCCCATATTACTCCTCTACTATAAAATGTCATATTTCATCTTCCACTCAATAATAATTCATTCATCCTTCATTCATTCTTCACTTGTCCATCAACTCATTTTCTTTCTTTCTTTCATGCATAAGCATTTCCCCAGTTCCTTTAGCTAGCATTTTCCCTTGAGGAAAATCACTCTTGGCCGGCCACCTTGAGGAGCAGTTTGCAAAGGAGAAACCGCGAGAATTGGAGGAAGCCACCATGATCAATCTTCAAGAATCATCGAATTCATCAGAAGTTTCTTCTTCCTTATTTCTTTAATTTGTTCTTAGATATTCAACATGCTTGCAAATTGTTTTAATGTTTTTCCATTAATGATGATGACTTAATTTTGTTTTGGCTAGAATGATTGCATTAATTTCATGAAGTTCATTTTATTCATGTCTATGATGTTCTGTGCCTCAGTTTTTCATGCTTCCAATTAAAATAATTTATGTATTTCATGCATTAAAATATGTTTAAATGCATTAGAATTAGTTAATCAATCTTAAACATATGGTGATTAATAGACGCAATAATTGGAAGGTGCATGCTTAATTTAGATCCTAATCCGTTTAAATTAAAGGTTCGTAATAACTTGAAATAGCTTTATTACCTTCTATAAATTTTAGATTTGTGTGATTAAATTGTTTCAAACCTAACTCGTCCCTGTTACTTCACATGAACTCTAAGGAATCCTTAGTTAAATATGAACATAGAAATATACATGTTTTTCTAAGTATAAGATTTCGAAAGAACTTATATTAAATTCCAAGTTAATGAATGATTGAGTTGCCATGGAATTTTTCCGGAACATTGTTTAGCATGATGAAAAATGAATTAAGTCAAATGTTGTAATTATTCTAGCCTATTCATGTTATTGTTATTAACTCGTGAAATTGCTGCTAAACCATCACTTTGCATTTCATTTCATTTGCATTTAGGTTAACTTGCATTTAGTTAATTAATTTAATTTAACATCTACCACTAAAATTTATTATGTTTTCCTTAACCAATTTGTGAATAGTAATTTTAAAATTATCGATTTAAACACAGTCCCTGTGGAGACAATAACTCTTTTACTTACTTATTACTTGATAATGACTGTGTACACTTGCACATTTCGTTGCGAACCAAGTATGGTTTGCCATGTATGTTTAAAGTATGTGTATGTTTTGGAGTTTCGGGTGGTAACATCTTATAGTTCAGTTCCGATGACCGGACCAAGTAAAGGGTGTTACATCACTACTGTACCATCAAGATAGAAAGAAGAAACTGACATACGATCCTCATCCTTAATGCTGTAAAAAGCAATGTAACACTTCACCTGTGATACCTACTATTCTGGATTTGTGCCTGTGAATTGCACTAGTTGCACCGGAGTTGGTTTATGACGGCCCAAACAAATAGTACCATCAAAAGAATTTGATGAGCCATCCTTTTGATCGAAAACAATGGCTTTCTGACTAGTAATAGTTGATAAACGATCAATCACCTCATGAAGTATGCAATTCTGATCATCAACAGAAGAAGGCAACGATTTCAAATCTTGGCGAAGCAAAGAATGAGATTCTTGCATGGACTTGAGATTATTGACTACCTCCGGATGTACCAACATCTAGAATAGAAATTCTGCACAAAATATATGAAAGGTGGTATTTACAAGTGTACGAGTCAAGTTCTAATATAGTTACAACGGAGTAGGTGAGTACTCTAAGGATCATACCTAAGGGAGGCGAGCACTAAATTAATTCTATTCTAAGCATAAATAAATCTAATTACTATTTTAAATGGATTATATTATGATGAATAAAAAGAAAGGTTTCAATGATCTATACTAATAATAGCAATAATAGAAAGAAAAGAAAATAAAGAAATAAATCACGAGAAATCAAATTTAAAATATATATCAAATCTAGGCATGGGTAATTAGCTCGCTTCAGTAATCATAACCAATTGTTGTTTCAGGTTTTCTTGTTCAATCAACTAGTCAAATACCCCAACTAGATCTTCTGGTCTTCCACTAAAATACTGAATCAACAAGAACTACTTAACTCTCAACCTCACAGTTTAGACCGATTCAAGGTTAAGGTGTTCACGGAGAGGCCATACCAAATTTAGGTTAATTCACAACTTGATGACTTTCTAGGATTGTCAGGCTTAGGGTTTTAGGTTCTTCCTTTCATGAACAGTTGATCCGTTAAGAGAACCCTACAAAACAGTTAATTAATCATACCTCCACTCGCTACTCCCCCACAAGAGGATTAGTTCCTCGTGGATCTAATAAACAATATAAACTTGATAAAAAGAGTAATATGAATAAGAATTCAAGAGTATAAAGTTGAGAAGAATTCTGATTTGTATCAGAATTGAGTGCAGAATCCTTACAGAGTTTGATTGTGTTTCAGAAATATGATTTCTTCTCACAAAGGTAAATAACAAGCACTGAAATAAACCTAAAGCCTAAGAAAGGGAAAAACTAAAAACTAAATCTAAGAAAATTCTACAATATAAAAGTCATCAATAACATGTGCTAAATGAGCCTATTTATAGGCTTTATAGTGGTTGTCGTCTTTAACCCTAGGTCAGTTGTCGTCCTTGTGCTGAACATTTGATTGTGCGGACTAAGAAACCCTGCTCTTATTTATTTCTCGTATAGAGGTGATGTTGTGACACACCAGGTCCTGTGTCACAACATCGAGGGCAATATGCTCGTCTTCAAGGTATCTTCAAGGGTGTGTCGCGACATCCTCAAGCTGTGTCGTGACATCGAAGGCAATCTTGGAATTCTTCCATTCTGCTCCCTATGTTGCGACATCCAATGCTCCATGTTGCAATACAGGGACCAGTATCGAGTTAGCACACCTTCTTGTGGTCTCCTGCATGCTCATAAAGTTTATTAGCTCACCTTTAGGCCTCATTCGGCTCCTAAAGTCAATAAAATACTCTAATTACACACTTTATTAAATTGAATTAAACTTATGAAAACAAAATTAAAACTTAACTCAAATGCTTATGTTCAAGATATGTTAAATAAACACTAGATTAAGAAGAAAACCAATAGTAACTAAAGTTTTATTACTAGATATGTTCCCTCACGAAAAAATTGAAAGAAAACTTAAGAAGATAAGAAAATTAGAGAAGGAGATGAGAAGAAATTGACGGTCTACAACAGAATATACATGCCCTTTTCCCTCCTTTTCCTACTACATATATTCACTCTTCCTATAACAAAATCGTTAAGTCAATGTTGATGTGGATCTCATTACAAAGTGAACATATTTGTTGGAAGGCCACTTTACACGTGTGCTTCTCTTTGGATTTCTTTGGCCTAATCTTTGGAATTCTTTAGCCTAATTGCTCAGTCCGAGCATCTGCTATATCCTGCTGATCCATTAATCTAATGTCATTGTTGTTCACAACACAAACTCTGCCATAAGTTTGAAACAGTGGGATAGTATAATGAATCCGTCATTTCTTAATAGGATGTCCTATAAACAAACTACCTATTTATAGGCAATGACATTTCCTTAAGAAAAAAATCAATTTAATTTATCTATCACTTTTTCAACTTTATACAATTTCTTTTCAAATATTGTTACCCATAAAATTCGAACATTTTACCATTGTTAATATTCAACTTTGTATGTTCTTTCTTCCGTCCTTTCTTTTTTTTTTTTTGGGGGGGGGGGGGGGGGTTTGCGAAAAGACAAGGTTTTATATAATGGGGAGGTGAAAAATGGTTAGAAAACGAGGGATATCTTTCCACTTTAGTGGATGATGTTTCCCACAAACGTGATTTTATTGTTCAAATGCAGCCTTGTGAATTGTGATCCATGATTATCTAGACAGATTTTTTTTCCATAAATCAACGTTTAGTCACTAAATTTAATAATTTTTCTTAACTTGATTTGGAAAAAAATTTTGTTTTGAAATTGGTATATATATATTTTTTATTTGGTTTTGAATTTGGACTCTATTAAAATATGATGACAGTGGTATTTTGAGATTATATCATGTTATCACTTAAAAAATAATATATGTAATCTAAAAATACCAAAAATTATTAAAAATTAATTTTAAAGAAAATACAGGATACTTTAAGGAAATCCAAATTTAAGGACCAAAATCAAGAAAAGCTGTGAAGTTATGGGACTAATGTGAACTAAATAAAAAGTTCCAAGGACCAAAATAGAAAAAGTTATGAAATTGAAGGACTAAATGTTACTTTATCTATTATTTTTTAACCAAAGGAGGAGGCTGCCGACGGAGGAGGGTCTTCCAAAATCAGCTTGGCCATGATATTTTTATTCTATGATCCCTTGGGAGCGTTACGATATCTGCTTCGTTTCCATTTCCAACAATTTGCTGCATTTCATTTTAAGATAATTTTATTGGATTCAAATTTAGTTAAAACGAACGAACGGATTTATTTTGTATCAATTGAATTAGTTTATTAAATCAATTTTCGATAAATAAATATACCAAAATTGTATATATAACTCAGGCATTATAATTTAATAACTTTTATTCATCATGAGAGCAGAAAAACATACATGAAATTAAATTTTATTACATGGTTTTGAGAGGTTACAGTTGGCAGTTTCAGAGCAGATGAAACCAGCAAAACCAGGGCTTGGTAACAAAAACAAAAAAAAAAACAACTACAAGAGTTGTCATGGCAGACTATATATAGCTGCCATGGCCAAAGCCCATGAAAAGCTTGCAACACCACGCTTTGAAACTGCAAAAAGCAACCTCAAACTACAACCCAATATTGGAAAACCTACTTTAAATAAGGACAATATTAAGCAAAAGCTTTCGCCTAAAGCAAATATGCACAAAGGCTAAGCAAAAATCCAGAACCCATCTCAGGGAAATTCAGCCATGAAGAAACCGACGCCCATTGTCAGGCTCACAAAGTAGTAGCAGATCATCCCGGATGATGGAAACCTGCAAAAAAGAAAGAAAGAAAGAACGACCGTATTCCCTGGAAAAGGGGACCAAGTACTGGAGGAAAAAGCTGCTGGCTACTTGCAAAGGCTGTTCTGAAAAATCTATGTATGGAGGAGTTTGTATGCATTAGTTTAGAAAAGGATATCACACCTCCATAGCTGCTCCGTAAGTAGCTCCACGGCACGGCTGCTGATTGCTTTGCATTGCTGTAGGTTTAACCCCAAGAGGGTCTCACCCAGTTTTCCAAGTGAAGGCAAGCTTTTGTCTGAAACCATAGAGCACCCAGATACCGAAAGGATCTGCAGATTAATCGGATTGAAATGAGCCAGAGCTGCGATTCCAGAATCGGTGATGGTGCACTTGGAGATATCGAGATCAGTTAGCAACTGACAGTTTTTGGCAATTGCAACTAAACTAGCGTCGCTGATCTTGCAACCATTGAGATTCAGCAGTTCTAGAGTCCACCCATGCAAGTTGGAGATCGTTTGAACAACTTTGTCGCTCAAATTCACACAACCGCTGAGATTAACCTTTAATAAACCAGCCTCACAACTCTCGAGCAACAGGAGAACCCCAGCATCTGTTATTCCATGAAGCCCACACAACTCTACATGCTGCAGTTGAGGGCACAACTTCCCCAACGCAAACAAGCTAGCATCGCCGAAACCAGGGCAGTTATGGATGGACAAAGATCTAAGGGATTCACAAGGGGATAGAGGTGGCAATCCCGAGTTTAGGTCCTTAATGCCTAAACAGTTTGCAAAGGAAATAACCTTCAACTTTGCACCACAGTTAATAAGGGAGCAAAAAAACCCAAACTGGGAGATTCTGTGGCACTCCTCCAGTTGCAAGCACTCTAGTGAACCGGCTGCTTTGGCTAAAGACGACAACCCCTTATCAGATAAGAAAGGGCATTTACTGAGGCATAACTGCTTCAAATTCGGGCAACCTTTTCCAACAGCTTCAAGTCCCGAATCTGTCGCTCCACGGCAGGATGTAACTGTGAAAGATTTCAATTTCTGTAGTCCATGACCATTACCCATTACCCAGAAGCCCTTTTCACTCACATTTGGAAGGCTAGTGAGAGAAAGGTCGGTCACTGCCTTGCCATAGTGTCCGATAACAGCAAGAGAGACATCAGTGATGTTCAAGGCCTGGAGCTTGACTTTTGTGAGGGAATATGAGGCTGAAGACAACAGGCTCGCAACTCCTTGATCTCCAACAAGGGGGCAATCTTTGATGGAAACGGACTTTAGATTGGGACAGCTACGTGCTATTGCTTGAAGACCTTCATTTCCAATGTTTGCACAACCCTCGATGGTCAGATCAGTCAAGTTAGGGCAGCCCTTTGCTACAGCAAGCAAAGACTTATCAGTAATTGAGGGACAGTGGCAAAGGTCAAGCTTCTCTAGCTGGTGACACCCGTTGGCAATCTCGCAAAGACCTTCATCTCCAACAGAAGACAAATTCCACAAGGAAAGAACCCTTAAAGAAGGGCACCCGCGGGAAATGGCTCTGAGGCCAACAGTAGTTACTCCATGCCTGGACTTGCTTCCTCGAATGAAAAGTTTCCCCAATCCTCCACGACTAGCTGTTCCGACAGCAATAGATGCAAGTCTAATATCTGTTGCTTTCTTCCCATCCAAACTCCTTGAGAGGTATCCATCACCCTCAACATCCAAATCTACATCCTCAGAAGAAACTCCACCTTTCTTATCGGTATTCTCGTGCTCAAGATCCGAAGCTTGGGGGGTTTTATTATCACTGATTTCATCTCTACGGATGTTGCTTACAAGTGTAAGCCAGCGCTTGGAAACACAAGCACAGGTACTCCTCTCTTGGCCTCCAGGTAACCGTCTGAAGATTTCAAATAAGCATTCATCGGGGAGGACCTCGATTGAAGGCTTCTTTTGCTCAAACTTCCCTCCAGCGAAAACGAATGGGGCACTGATGCGGTACCTCTTGCAAGGAGGGAAATACACATCCTGGTTAGGGTACAAAAAGAGACTTGACTCCTTGAGGTTTGGGTAGATTGACCCCCCAGGGCAAAAATCATCACTTCCTGCAAACCAATACAAAGAACTATGAGATCAACAAAGCAAATTACAAGAAAACCGAGCTAAAATGTTTGAAAGATGTTTATTGATCAAATAGCACTTGTCTAGGGACCTAAGAGCTACATAAGGAGGCTAACAAAGAAACCTAAGAATATTTAACTTTCACACCATACAAGATCCATGAACTAGATGGAGCTTATAACTCAGAAAAATCCATCTCAGATGTAGTCCTGTCCTATGTAACTGAACAAACAACCTACTGCCTAAAAGACAGTCGTCCGAACAGATCCATTCAGAATAGACCTGATCTACAACCAAAACTCCTTTATTGCTTTCAAGTAGAAAGAATCATAAAACCATAAAAGAAATTAAGGTAAGAAACATCCTCAAAGTTCGTCCATAACATCAAAATCTCTTCACATATTTGACAGTTGAGGGCTAAACTAATAAGTGGCATGAAAAAAATGAACAATCAGATTGGTTCCAAAGGCACCTAATCTACAACTAGAATCACCTAAAGGCTGCTAATTTTTTTCCTCCCTTATCTAACTGAATTAACTAATTTACAGCCAAGACTAAAAAATTCCACATTTATCCAGTCAACCAAATACCATGAAACAAAAATCTTTGCTAAAAGGCTATTAAAACCATCCATGATACTTTTACAATAACGATAAAGACGAGTACCCTAAGTTACCTAAGATAACTCAAAAATCTAAAATTTGTTCATATAAAGAAAAAGGGTATCCACATATAAGACAACAGCTGAAAATTTTACAAAAAAAAAAAACAATAACTAGCAAATATGAGGAGCTTACCACTAAAAGCAAAGAGCTTTGACATGAGTACAGCTCAAAAAACCCCGGGAGGTCAAATATGCACTGTTCCACGCCCAAAAACCCTCCAAAGAGAGACCCAAAAAGGAAGAAGGCTAAAACGTCACCGTGTATGGCTTGAAGACACGAATGCATGAGAAAGACTGGAGCTTGAAGATGATGGGAACCCTATTAGATAGGGCAAAAAAAAAGAGTGAAAGAAAGAAACTGTGGAGAATGAGAAATGAAAGATGAGAGGTAAAGGAAAAAAGGGGTTGTTTTTATGATGAGAGGAGAGAGGTTTGGGTATGTGATAATACACTGGAAAGATACCCACATGCAATGTATTTGAGCAAAAATGTCGTTTTTTTTTTTTTCCCCTTCAATACTCTCTATCTTCTCCCCCACCACCATTTTCAATACCACTTACCACTTTTGCTTTTGTTGGTTTTTTATAATTGGCCTATTTGTTGTTATACTCCCTTTATTATCTTAAAATTGAGTCTATTTTAATTGGTCCCTTTATTTTACAAGAATTAAGAAGTTAGTCCTCCTACTTTAATTGGTTAAGGTATTTCCCTTTTGCTTTACGAAAATTAACAAGTTAATTTAATTGGATAACACTGTTAAATATTTTTTATATAAAATAACAATTCAACTATTCATACGCACCACATCAGTAAAAATAATAATTAAACAATTTATATGAAACGAATTAATAAAATTCACCAATTCAAATCCATGTATGACCGATAATTAAACTAACTTCTTGACTTTCGAACTAAATTTTGACAAATAAAATAGAGGGAGTAATTTCTGGATTTTATACTACCATTGATCTTTCTGATCATAGTGAAATTTCAATTATAATCTTACTGTTTTTTTTTTTTGTTCTCCGATCATAAATTGTCAATTTGAAATATAGATGTCTTTTTTTCCTCTCATAAATCCATGAAAAGTTACAAATATGTGAAGCAATTCCATATATGATAGGTATTTTTCCTTATATGATCTATGTTAAGCTTCGGTTTTGTAGGTAGAAACTAAATAACTTATGATATAAATTAAATCATTGTTAAAAATATGATAATTTAAAGTATCAAAATTTATATAAAATAAATTATTGATATTATAATTTTGCCTAAAATATAGGGTTAATATATACTATTTGGTACATGAGTTTGTCTTTAATATTTAATTTGGTACTTGAGTTTTTTCTCCAATTTGATACTTAAGTTTGGCTTCAATATTCGGTACCTAAATTTTTTAATTTGTTGTAATTGAGTACTTGAGTTTGACTTTGATGTTCAATTTGGTACCTAACCTTTTTTTTCCCAATTAAGTACCTATGCATTTTTACTAAAGCACTCGAGTTAAACATTCATTGGATTATATGATGTTGTTTGGTATGGATACCAAATTGAACATTGAAACTAAGCTAAGGTGGCAAATGATATATTAATCCTAAAATATACAATATAAAAACAACCCAAATATATAAAAGGCTAAAATATGCTTTGAGTCCCTATAATCTTCCTACATTTTAAATTTAGTCCCTCAACTTTTTATTATGTCTAGGGATTTAACCCCTCTTCTTTTCAAATTTCAAATTCAAGCCCAATTATTAATACTATTAAAATTCTTTTGTTGAATTTGTTATCGTGACATTTTTAATTTTTAAAAAGAAAAAAGAAACTCATTTGGTAGCCATGTGACAAGAAAATAATGTTGTAATGAACTTAAATTTAATAAAGGAATTGTAATAGTGCTAACAATTGAACTTACTTTTTAATTAGAAAAATAGAGAGATTAAATTTTTTAAATAAAAATAAACCAACTAAAATTCTATAAAAAAATTAAAGCATATTTTATTGTATTAAAATTTATAAAATTTTGTTTTTAGATGAGAAATAAATCCTCTACGTTTAGACCTAGGTGATTACAAATAGGAGAAATATTTTAGGGTAAATTATAAAAATAGTCACTTTCATTTACTTCAGATTACATTTTAGTCACTTATGTTTGAAATGTTACATTTTAGTCACTTACGTTATTGTTTTATTACGAAGTGGTCACTGTACTGTTAAACTTCGTTACCTCTCTAACGGCAGTCCTACGTGGCAGTCCAAATTGGTTTTAAATGCTAACTTGGATGTCCAGTTGCTGGAATGAAAATAGGTTTTTAATTAAATAAATTTAATTTAGACTACCACGTAGGACATCTAAGTTGGAATTTAAAACTCATTTGGACTGTCACGTAGGACCGTCGTTAGGGAGGTAACGGAGCTTAATGGTAGAGACCACTTTGTAATAAAACGATAACGTAAGTGATTAAAACGTAACATTTCAAACATAAGTGACTAAAATGTAATCTGAAACAAACAAAAATGACAATTTTGTAGTTTATCTAATATTTTATTATTAGGCATAAATCATTAATTATATAGTACTTTTATAAAGGATTCGTCCCAATTCATAGAACTGACTTAATTAAGTAACGTTATCCAACCTTAATTAAGCAACGTTATGAGTTAAAGCTTTTTTCCTTTCATGCCTTGTTTTATAAAGCTATACAGCTGTGGGAAATTTTATAGAAGGGGGGGAAAGGTAAGAAATAAATAATAACATTGTTACACCTTAAAATGGAAATTTAGCATTTTATTTGAGACAAGAAAGGAAGAGCATGCAAAACTCATTACCAAAAAGTCAAAAAAAACATGTTTTCAAACGTGTCAAATTGTTGGGCTGTTATACGTTATCTTGCGCAATTTAGGAATATGAATATACGTTGATCGAACATGCATGATTAAGATAAGAAAGCATTGAAATTTATTGCATGTTAAAAGGATAAATATAAATATTCTTGAGGCTTAGGTTTATCCAAATTCTATATTCCAATTTAATTCTTGATAATAAAAATTAATTCACTTCAATCTAAAATTAGTATAAATCAAATAATATAAATAATTTGACCCAACCAAACTCTCATTTTAAAAATCATATTTAAATTATACAATAATCAGCCCAACTGATAAGGTGTTCCAATGAAAATTAAGAGAGGAAGAGGGGAAAGTTTCCTCATTTGGTCCTACCTACCTAATTAATTAAGTTTTTGTTTAGAGTAATTTGGTGGGGGCAGCAATGTGACTTTTGATCAGTGTTATTCAAGGCAATTTAGATACATCCATCACCCACACAATTCTTTTTGGTTCATTTCACATCCATTAATATTAATTACGAATCCATATTATAATTTATTAATTAAATTGTTAAAAACTCTCTCTAAATTTAAAATTTAGTCCTTTTATTTTTTCAAAATTCTGGTTCAATTGTAAATTCCTGTTATAATCAACGTCAATAATGGCAGTACGAATGATCGCAAAGAAATAAGAAAAAAAAAATAAGAACACGCTGATTTTACGTGAAAAGCTCTTATCGGGAAAAAGCACGGGCAGAGGAGGATAAATTCACTATGTTGAAACACATACACTACAAGTGGAGTTAGACCACATCTATTTAAGCGTTAAACAATCCTGTTATAATCAATGTCTGATAGAAGAAGTATAGTGCCTCTCTATTTTATTTTTTTAACAAGTGACGGGATTCGGGTCACACAACTCTAATAATACTGTCAAAATTCTTTTGTTAAATTCAAGTTATTACTATATCGTTTTTGTTGCATAGCTATCAAGTGAGTTTTTTTTTCTATTTTAAAATGTTACCCTAGTGAATTTAACAAAACAATTTTAATGATGTTGACTATTGAACTTGAATTTAAAAATTTTAAAAATAGAGAAATTAAATTCTCGAAAATAAAAATTGAGGGACTAAATTTCAAATATATAAAAAATACAAAGACTTGGATGACTATTTAACCTAAAAAACAAGAGCGTTCAAGTTCCATGCTTTTAAACATAATACATGATCTTTGTATTATTCTTATTATGATATAGTATCATTTTTCTTTGTTCAGCTAGATAATGCATATGGCAACCTTAACATGGCCTGTCCATAGACATGTTCTAATAATGCTGTTAACACATAATTTTGTCTCCATAGTTAACGATAATGTAGCTTTTTAATTGGTCTATTAACTTTAAATTCCAAAATTTCATGAATAAGTAAGACATAATACAATATATGAGCTGAATTATATAGGATTTAGTTCGTTTATGTAGTAATCATTGCAAAGAATGTCAAGCTATTGATGAATTCTAGCGTATAATATTAATAATTCACAATCAAATATACTTATTATTCATATTTTTATCAAATATGATATTTATATTTGGTAAAAGTTATACATTTTAACATTGAAAGATAATGATGTTAATTGTAAATTTATTTAATTTATTAAATAATATGATCTTTTTTGAGTTTTAATTTTAATTTGATGAAAATTAATTGTCAATATTATTAACTAATTATAAATTTTATCAAATTAACTCTTAAATTCGAATTAAATATTAAAAAATAATATTTACATCTTTAAATATTAAAATATATAACTTTTATCTGATAAACTCAAATAATAGGCGAACCTATGTAATAAAATAGATTACATCCAAGCAGTCAAATCTGGATTTTCTGAATCGTTGAAAGTTTCGAAGTTAGGTAAATAAAAAAAAATGAAGCTTCCAATTCCCAATGCTAAACGAAATAGCTTAGGTAGATGCAATATGTAATGTTCGTTGGTAGTACATTCCCCCAGTGCCAAGTAGCTATTTTTGTTTACGAGTTTCCAACTCATGAATTCCAACAATGCACGTGTCTGCATGTATGTCTTCCATATTTTAGCAGCCTTTTGCTGACCTCCCAATCTTCATTTGCTTATATTATATAATACATAGATTCTTCAACTTGAAATTTTATACAAATCTTTGGGGGATCCACAAGTAATAGAGTATGGCTAATTCCACTTATATAGTTACTTTTTTCAATCCTATTTTAATTATTACTTCTCATATCTTAATTTATCTTAAATAGCTGAAGAAAGGAGAGAAATTCATGGTATCAAAATCATCAAACAAAATAAGCTAATTTATCGTTTATTCTTTCTTCATTGTAGGTTTTTCAATTAACCATTTCCAATGTAACTCTAGAATAAAAGCACTTTTTTACTTTTATGATAACTTCTTTGACTAACTGATTAAATTTTCTATTACAATTAGCAAGAATTGTCTTTCTAAAATCCAAAAATTATGAAAGTTAAGGTTACTTTTAAGAGTAGCAAGTAATTAATCAAATTTATTCACTTATGATGTTTATGGTGTGACTATTCTCAATCCCGAATAAGTATGTATATGTAATTCGTATTTTTTAATATATTAAAAGTTTGAGTTCAATTGGTAATAGAGCCGAAAGTAAATATGTTGGGGATACGATTTATGTACGGCATTACTTTACTTACAATAGCGAAATTCATAATCTGATAAAGTGTAAAAGGTATCCTCTCACGAGTATTTCTTGGTTGATGAAAAAAAAACATGACCACAAGTCATTTGTCTAGCACAAATGATTTTATTACTATGTGTTAGTAATAAACTTTTTCATGAGGGAAGATACAATATTTACCATGAGATAAAAATATGACCATATTGGGTGAACAGATTTAACCCAAAGAGATAAATGATATCCTATGAGGGTAACACATTAATGATAAGGTCATTGGACAAACATAATTTTAAGTTGCTTTCATAATGATGTATAATAAAAAGAGAGTTCAACCATGGTTCTTTTACTAGATTGACTCCACGACTAAATAATGTTGTAATTAATAAACAAAGAGTTATAACTTAATTATAATTTATTTGAGTCTTAATTATATATGTTCAATCGATCCCTCCGCTAGCTCAACACAACCCTTTATGGAGTACAAAAGGCGAAAAAAGAAATGGATTACATATATTACTATCTATAGTAAATGTAATTTCTCACAAGGAACAAAAGATAAATTAAATTAAGTAGGCATCACAGTTTTACGGAACAAGATAAATGAAATTTATTTATTCATAAATTCTAGTATGGTAAAGCTGCCATTACTTTAATGGAATTAGAATTTGGTTGAAAAAATAATTTAATTGAGTGAATAATATTAAATTTATTTAATTTAATTAAATAAATTGTAATACCCCATACCCGGTCTAGATATTAATACAAGTCTAGATGTTACGTCAAAACGTTTAAGGGAAAAACAACCTTTAAGTAATTTAAAATTCATCATATAGAAAACAATTAACCAGTTAAACCAACACAAAATTCCGAGTTAAAAACCATGGTCTGAATAAACATACGTTAGTTCAAACTTAAACAACAATAAGATAACTATAAAAGAGAGACGACCAAGCTCCAGTCAAGCCGAGCCTCCTAAGTCTACGGATTACCTAAAATTTAGTCAACAATAGGAATGAGTTTATAACTCAATGTGTGTAACAAGTATAAAGGCAAATCAACAATATAAATGTAACAACGATTTCCCAAATGCAGATACAGAATCAGAATCAGATGATACTTGGTATATTCACATAGTTTAGATAAAAATACGAACTATATTAGACACAAATATAAAATAGAATTAGATGCAATTTCCTACCCTCATCCCCTACACACCATCTCCGACCATCCCAACACACCGTATAGGGTATCAAGTACCCATCCAGCCCTACACATTAGTTAGTGTCAGTATGACACATTTTAGAATAATTATAGACTATCTATCAGAATAGTATGCGATAAATTGCTAGAATCAGATACAGATTTGTGGCTTAGCCATTTAATTCGACAGATCATTAAACTGCTAGCAGTTCCTTCTTTATATCACTCCCACCTAATGCAGATACATTTTACAAATATCAATGATGCACATACAGTTATTCACATATAAATCGTAGTCAGATAATACAAATCATTATCGTTTAACAGTTATCGCATCAATTATATGTACAGATAATCGATTATTCAACCTTAAAATATTATATATCAATTTATACAGCCTAATTCAGAGCATACAAACCCTACGAAAAGCCTACGTTCGATTTGAACAACGCTTACGACCCTAGGGAAAATTTTAGTTCTTTGGCTCATACGCCCATGTGGATCAAAACAGTGAGTCACATGGTTTGGCACACGGCCAAGCACGCGTACATGTGACTCATAAGCCCTTACATGCCTGGACACATGCCCATGTCCCTGGCTCGTGTGACCCTAAATCCAAAACAATGAGTTACACGGCCTAGACAAACACCCGTGTCCCTAGCCCATGTGGCCAAAATTACAAACAATGAGTTACACCGCCTGGACACACACTCGTGTCCCTAGCTCGTATGCCCTCAATTCAAAAACAGTGAGTTACACGACTTGCCACATGGTTTTATATACGGTCGTGTGGCGTTAGGAGCCATGTTTTATGGTGCTCAAAACTTATAAAATCTCAGGT
Source organism: Gossypium hirsutum (assembly GCF_007990345.1). Taxonomy (NCBI): domain Eukaryota; kingdom Viridiplantae; phylum Streptophyta; class Magnoliopsida; order Malvales; family Malvaceae; genus Gossypium; species Gossypium hirsutum. The sequence goes on along the minus strand of NC_053442.1, from coordinate 23,274,834 downwards.
TTTTGTTACACACCTGGTACGATTTTGGTGTAGAAGCAGCAGAAAAGACCCCGAGACCTAAAAGCAATCATCAATTGTCCAATTACACAACTTAGTCGAATTACAAAGCTAAATAAACCATCAAACGAACATGTAAAAAAATTTGATGCAAACCCAACTCAAAAAATAAACACTCACCCTCGTACGAACAACAATATGCAAAATTAACTCGATGGAGGGACGATGTTGTCAAGATAAAGACATGAAACACATCGTGAATCTGAGCTAATTCAGGGGGTAGCTCTAACTAATTGGCCACAGGTCTGATATATTTTAGAATATGATAAGGTCCAATGAACCTCGGTCTCAACTTGCCCTTACATCCAAATTGGAGGACCTTTTTCCATGGAAAAACTTTCAAAAATACCTAATTACCCACAAAATACTCGATATCATACCTTTTCAAATCTACATATGATTTCTATCAATCAGAAGCTACCTTAAGACGAATTCAAATCAATTTAATAGTATTCTCAGTCTTAGAGACTAGCTCAGGACAAAAAACTCGATACTTACCTAACTCAATCCAACACAAAAGGGTTCGACACTTACGGCCATACAAAGCCTCGTAAGATGCCATCTGACTGTTAGAATGAAAGCTATTATTATACAGAAACTCATCCAGTGGCAGATAATCCTCCCAACTACCTAAGAAGTCAATTACGCAACTTCGTAGCATATCCTCCAAAATCTGAATAACTTTGTAACAACTCGTTTTAGTGAAATCGGAAAAGTGATTTCGGGACCACAAATATAACATGAAAATATTTATTTAATTATTATTTTAATGTCTACGATATGTTAGTAGTGTTGTATAAAAATTTCATTAAGAAATTTTAATGTTTGCATGCTTAATTTCATGAAAAGGATTAAATTGAAAAATGTGCAAAAGTGGAGTGCTAGTAGTTAAAGGTATCTATTATCTATGAAATTAATTTCTTAAGGGATTTAAAAGGTAATTAAACCATTATTCTTATGAGTGGACAAATATGGACACTAGTGTAGTGATTTTTAAAGGTTAATTTAGTAATTAACATATTAATCTTAAATTAAATAAAACAAATTGGTTTCATCTTTTCTATGTTTCTTCTTCACCAAAAATTGAATGAAAGGATAACCATTTTTAGGGTTCTAAGCTTTGATATTGATTTCTTCTTGCATGGTATGTATTCAAGCCCCGTTTTTAATGATTTTTATGTTTTTAGGATCATTGTAGCTTAATCTAGCTAGCCCAGGGACTAATTTGCAAAATTTTTAAAGGTTTAGGGTTTTTCCATGAATATATTTGTATGGTTCTTGAAATTTAATGAAATAGTATGATTCCTTGTTGTTAAATAAACAACTTTTGTAAAGTGATTTTTGATGAAATTATCGTTTACGGACTTATTTGTAAAAGTAATAAAATGCCATGATAAATTTGTGAAATGATGTTTTTTATAGGTTGATATGAGTCTCTAGGTAAATCGGTTAGCATGATATGTGGATGAAATTGCATAAATTTCAATTTACGAGCTTAAAGACTAAATTGTAAAGAACTTAAAATAATAGGGGCAAAACTATAATTTTGCAAAAGTGTGAATTTTGGATTAAATTGAATAGTATGTATATTAAATATATTGAATTTGATTATTTAGATCAAGTTAAGCCTCATACAGATCTAGATCGAAAATAAGATAAAGTCTCGGATTAGTGATCCTATTTCTACGTCTTTGTATTCGAGGTAAGTTTGTATGTTTAAATAACATTTTAGTGTTATTTGATTTATATGCTATTATTTTATTTATCATATTATGTTACGACAGAAATCCAACGATGTTACGACGACTATCGAGCCTCGTTTGAACATTAGGAATATATAAGATACGAATGACATGTCATTAGAGATACCATGTTTCGGGTGTTGGTCCTGAATGTCCTACCGATGGCTGAGTTCTGGCTTTTGTTGCGAATACTCGTCAGCTTGTGTGAGTGGCATCGTGTAACTACATTCTGACCATTAGCTTGTGTGAGCAGATCCATTTATGGCTCGAGTGAGCAATGATGTAAAGGAAAAGGAAAATGAATGGTTTCAACCATATGTTTAGCACACTTTGTATGAGCTTCCCGCGTATCCGATATTATTCTAAGTGGTTCAACGGACATGTAAAGGGAAGGAACGGTAAGTGTTTCGATCGACTATATTATGAACCTATGAAAAGGTATGAATTGTCAATGATCAATGTATGTATATTCATGACTACGAAAAGTATGAACTCAAATGTATTTTGTTCATTAAATTTATCTTATCACATGATGATTTTGTTGAGTTATGTGTTAAAGCACTAACTTGTATTGTGGATGATGCTTAGGCTTGTGCTAAGCTAATGTTGGATTGATTCATGTTTAATTTATAAGTTTTAGCATTAAAATGGTAAACTTTATTCATGATTTACGAACTTACTAAGCATTATATGCTTACGTTATTTTTTCTTATATTTTATAGATTATTGGAAGCTCGATCGGTTTGGAAGCTCGTCAGAGACCTATCACACTATCCAGTGATTATATCGGTTGTTTTTGGTATTTTGGCCAAGTTAATAATGGCATGTATAGGTGGACTTGTGTTTAATGATCTAGTTATTATGTTTGGCATGTATATATGGTTTTGTGGTTGGTATGCTTTTGGCACTTTGATGCCTTGTTGGTTGGTGTTATTATGGCTAAGTTTATGCATGTTGGATTGATCAATTTGGTATGTGATGGTATGTTTATAATGTGGCCAAGTTGGGTTATGCTTTGAGATGGTTATGAGCTATATGTATTGGTATGAATATGGTCAATATATTTGATTGCTGTGCTTGAGGTGCCTATATGGCATATTGGTTGGATGGTTAAATGGCCTATTGAATTGGTCTTATTATACATAATTTGGGAATATTTTAAGGTCTTGGTTATATGTGTAAGTTTTTTGTAGGTTCATGCTTGAATGGGTGAAAGAAATGGCTTGATTATACATAATTTGGGAATATTTTAAGGTCTTGGTTATATGTACAAGTTTCTTGTAGGTTCATGCTTGAATGGGTGAAATAAATGGCTTGATTTTGGCCAATTTCTTGTCCACACGGCCTAAGACACGGGCATGTGTCTCAATCGTGTGTGACACACGACCATGCGACACGACCATGCGACACGACCATGTGTCCCCTATAGTTTTTAAATGTTGTAAGTCAGGCAGTTACACGACCTAGCACACGGCCTGTCACACGCGAGTGTGAGGCCATTTCGAAAGTTACACAGCTTGGCACACAAGCGTGTGACCTGGCCGTGTGACCCAACTTAGAGAGTTATACGGGCATGGACACGAGTTGGGACACGACCGTATGTCCCTATTTTGAAAGTCACAAGGCCTGACACACAGGCATGTGTCTCAGCCGTGTGAGTTACACAGCTTGGCCACACGGCCTTGTGACCCCTATAGCTTGAATTTTTCTAACTTTTTCCTCAATGTTTCAAATGTTCTCGATTTAGTCCTAAATCATTTCTAAAGTGTTTCCAAGGCCTCGAAGGCTCGAATAAGGGACAATTTGCTTATGTATGAATAGATTATGCTATGATTAATGAAATGTTTGGAAATGAATGTTTTTAAGTTATGTTTTTACAATAATGCTCTGTAACCCTATTCTGATGACGAATACGGGTTAGGGTGTTATAAACTCACTCAGACTGTCCATCTATCTGAAGATGATATTTAGTACTGAAATCCAATCGGGTACCCAAAGGCTCGTAAAGCTTCTTCCAGAATTGAGAAGTAAAATGTGGATCTCTATCAGAAATGATTGAAACCGAAAATTCGTGCAATCTTATGATTTCAGAGTCATACAACTTAGCAAATTTCTGAAGTGGATAATCAGTCTTGACTAGAAGAAAGTGAGCGGATTTAGTCAATCGATCAACAATTACTCAAATCGAATCCTTCTTAGTGGGTGTCACAGACAATCCACTAACGAAGTCCATAGTTAGATGGTCCCACTTTCAAGGGAGAATCTTAACCGGCTGTAACAAACTTGAAGGTAGCTGGGCTCAGCCTTAACCTTTTGACAAGTTAGGTAATGTGAAATAAAAACAGTTACCTCTTATTTCAAACTGAGCCACCAGTAAAGCTAACAAAGATCTCTGTACATTTTATTCCCATCGGGATGCATAACATAAGGGCTTGTAATGACCCAAAATTTACGGGCATCAGAAAAGTGCAATATCGAGCCTTTCGTCTTAGTGAAATGGGTTCGTAAATAATTATTAGAAATATTTATGAGACTATTGGTGTGCCTAATTAGGTTCGAATTAGGTGAATTTAGCTTAATTAAGAGTAATTAGGAAAAAGGACTAAAGTGAATAAAGGGTAAAATTTGAATTGTAGATTAAAAAGAAAATAAAAAGGACCGAAATGGAAAATAAGCCATTTAGCATAAGTTGAGGTGGCAAACAAAACAAAAATCTAATTAATATAAATAAATAAATTAGTTATAAATTTAATTATGTTAAATTATAATAATTATATTATAATTAATAAAATAAGGACAAATGTATGGTGATGATAAAACACATGTGTAATAAATATATATAAACATTTGTAGTATAATTATTTATTTACTTATATTTTAAACTAAAGATATTTATTATTAAATTAATTTATTATAAATATCATATTATGAATTGGATTAAATTAAAGCCAAGTGTATGGTGATAAAAATATACAAATGTAATAATAGTATTTATACATTTGTAATATATTTATTTCATTACTTTTTAAGTAAATAGATATTTATTATATTATTGTTGTTGTTGTTGTTGTTGTTGTTAACTAATATATATATATGATAAAGTAAAATAAAAAAGAAACAAACAAACAAAACAAATAAGAAAAGAAACAGAGAGCAATTCGAAATAGGGGAAAGGAAAGAAGAAAAGAAAAAGAAAAAGGAAAAACTAGGGTTTTGAAGCTTAAAGCTTTAATTGGTAAGTCAATTAATTTCTTTTTACTTAATTTTCATGTTTTAGAAGCTTTGGAACAAAGTTTTGTTGAAATTAAGTTGAAGTTTCGAAAATTCTTAGGTTTTTGAATATAGTTCATGTTGAATAAATTGATGAATTAGGGGTTTAATTGAAAGAAATTTTAGTTAGAATTGATTGAAGGATTAAATTTTAAAATAAGCTATAAGTTTTGCATAGTAGGGACTAAATTGCAAGAATTTCGAAATTAGGTATTTATGATGAAATTTAGATAGTTATGTCTAAGTTTGGTTGAAATTTGAGTAGAAATAAAGTATGAATTAAGATAGGAAAGTAAGTGAATTTAATTAGGACCAAATTGAATTTACGGTAGAAATTGAATAGAAATTGAATAGGAAAATTTAAATATTAGACATAAATTAATATTTTATTAATGATTATGAAAATTATCCTAATTTTTCGTAGCTAATATCGCACCCGAGGCTTCCACGAAGAAAGGAAAAGAAAAAGTGGATGGGGAGAAGACACGAGAATCACAGTTTGTATTACTATAATTCAAATCTATTTATTATTAATTGTTATATTTTAATTAAAATGCATGGTAAGTAAAATTTGGTAAGCAATTGAAATGATAATATTGATTTGAATGAAATTGATTCCAAAAATGTTTATGGCTATTGAAGTTGAATGTGAACAAATTGGAAATTAAAAGTGATTTGAATTGAATCAAATTGAATTGAATGAAGAAAATACGTGAGTATTTGAAATGTATATTGATTGAAAAATAATTAGTGATTTGAATTTGATTGGAAAATAAATTAAAAGTATGAATTGAACAAAAGTGAATTAAATTATACTTATGTGTGACTATGTGAATTGTGTATTAATTGAAAAGTGGTTTGAATTGAATCGAAGTATGATTATATGTGAATATTTGAAATATGTATTGGTATTGAATTGTGTATTGATTATAAAGTGAAAAGTGAATTTGAATTGAATTGTGATTGAATAGAAAGTGAATTTGAAATAGAAAAATAATTTGAATACCCTACTAACTAGTCGGGCTGAGTCGGATATAGTTGGCATGTCATAGGATTGGAAGAGTTCAGGGATACTTCGACCTCGTGTCGATGAGATACTGAGTGTCACTATATTTCTTCGGATAGATTCGATGAGGTACTGGGTACCAACTTACTTCGGCTTGGCCGATGAGACACCGGGTGTTAACTATTACTTCGAACTATCCGATGAGGCACTAGGTGCCGTACTGGTGTGTTTGGTTGGATCCGTGTATCCGCCAATGTCCGAGTCATGTTAATAGGGGGAAAATAAAAGAATTGAAGCAAGAAATGATATTGAATTATGAATTATGTGAATATTTGAAGGTATATTGATTGGAAATTAAAAGCAATTTGAATTGAACTAAATTGATTTGAAATGAGACATTGAATTAAGATGTGAGAATGAAATGTGAGAATCATGGGTTCAAGAAACAGATAATGATAAAGTTTATGAAATAGTTTTTGGTAATATGAGATGATGTAAAAATTTAAGTGAAGAAAAGCAAATTGAAATAGTTATTGTAAAAAAAAAGTGAAAATAAAGTGATTTGAAATAGTGAAATAATACTTGAATTAAAGTGATTTGAAATAGTGAAATAATATTTGAATTTTAATTGAATACAAGTTATTGAAACTTATTTATGGATTTAATGTATGAATCGAGCATTAAAAGACTATAATTGTAAATTGATTATAAAAGAACGAATTGATAATGGAATTAATAATGGATGAATTATTAAGATGGAATGGGAAATTGAAATGAATTTGAAATAGTTATTGAAAGACTAATGTTGTAAGGTCTTAGATATGAAATAGAATAAGTTATTGAATTGAGATATAGAAATGAAATATATGAAATAATGATTTTATGAAATGATTATTGATGAAATGCATGAAATGGATATTGATATAGTAATAAGATATATAAGTTAAAATGAAGAGAAGCTATTTAAAATACATATTATTAAAATAAAATTAAAGTTTAAATGCATGAATGATTTATTAAAGGTAAAATAGTGGTAAGATTTAATGTGTATATATACTGTTTTTACCTTAAGTATTTGAATTATAGTAATACCACTGGGTGTATACTCAGCGTATGGTTTGTTTCTGTGCACAGATTAGATACAAAAGTTTTTTTGAAGAGTTGAATTTGAGATTGCAAGCTTTCATCTCATCACATCTTCAAGCAACAACAGAGTATGTTTTCAAATTTTGAATAGAATGACATGAACTTAGGAAAAATATTAAGTAGTTTCAAGTGTCTGTTTTTATGTTCAAATATATTATTAATTAGCCAAGAACTAATTTGGCACCAAATTTAATATTCTTATATCAGGTTCCTTGAGTCGAACATGGTATAGGGGTGTTACAAGGCTATTATGCGCTTCCTACAGAATTTATAGCCTCAACTCAACATCATTAGGCATACTGATCTGACCCCTAAAACACACAACCCCATCACCGTTTAATCCAAAATTAAAAGTTTTAACTGTTTCAATATGACGAAAACAAGGAACCAGAGACTCATCACTTAACTGTTTAGCTCGAATTTGATCAACTCAGGTCAGCTTAATCTGTAACTTAGCCAAAAGACTATCGTCGTTAGACAAACTTAAATGAGCAAACATTGCTCTTAGATCAATCATCGCTCTACGGCTAATAGCATCGACCACAACATTGGCCTTACCCAGGTGATACTCTATCGTATAGTCGTAGTCCTTAAGTAAGTCAACCCATCGACATTGCCTAAGTGATACGGGGTTGCGCGTGGACCAAGATCGAGTTGCCAAGTCACGAGAAACTCCTACGAAAACCCTAAACAATCAGATCCGAAACGAAACAGAAAAATTAAAAGATTAGAACTTTGAATTTCCAGATCTGAAATAAAATCCCCAAATCAGCAAAGAATCAAATTGAGAATAGAAATAAGTGTTAGGGTTCTTGAAACCCTCAAGGAGATTGTGATTCTGCCCAATTGAACACCAAGATAGTTTTCCCCAAATTTCGACAATCTAATTTCACCCAAAAAGAGTATGGAAAAACCCTAGAAATTGGGGATTTTTGGGCTGATTCCTTAAGATAGAAAAAGGCTGAAAACACAATAAGAACAGAAAATAGATTAGATAATGATTCAGCACAAGTAGAAATAAAGAAAGAATTGACAGTAAGAAATTAAAAGATAAGTCCTAAGAAGCCTTGAAATCTCGAAAGATCTCACAACTCCCTTCAAACGGCTCTAATCTCCCCTCCAAAGAATATCAATGGCAAGAAGAAGGTTGAAGATGGCTCCCACAATAAAAAAGATTGTTAAAACAACTTCTAAAGAAAACTCAAGAGAAAATCCTTGAAAAACTCAAAGAGAATTTTCACTCAAATCAAATTTGAAATTTTCAATGTAATTGTAATGTAATGTAGGGTGGCTGGCCAAGCCATATAAATAGGCCTTTCAAATGTTTTCCTAATTTAATTAGAACACTAAAACTAAAACTAAAAAAAAACTCCTAATTATTTTAATATGGAAATTCGGCCAAAGGTCTTTTATTTGGGACTCTTGGACTGAATATAAAATTTAAACCAAGTAAAATAAATAAATAAATAAATAAAAATAAAACTTTACAACTTGGGCCACTTTGACAATTTGGCCTGATTTTCAACTAAGTATGGGTGGATTTCTTGATTGGGCTTGGAATCTTCTTATTGGGCCTTGCCCTCAAGAATTTGGGCTTGTGATCCATCTCCTACCGAAATTGAATCGTTGATGCTCGTAATGGAGATCCAATGCGTTTTGGCTGCAAGATTTGGTGTCTTGGACCAAGATTCCCAATATTTGAAATCTTGATTTTCCCTTTCTTTTGTGTACGCATCTAAGGCCTTACTAACAAACTCCTGGATGGTCCCATTTAGTTTGGAACGCATTTGTCGGGCCTTTAATCTCGTATCATTCCCCCCTTCCTCAAAAAGATTCGACCTCGAATCTGAAAAATCAAATGGGGACAAGTCAGCCACATTAAAAGTAGAACTTACATTGTACTCACCAGGTAGATCAATTTTATAGGCATTATCGTTGATCCTCTCGAGTACTTGGAAAGGCCCATCGCCCATTGGGTCCAACTTGGTCTTTCTTCTTGCAGGAAATCGTTCTTTCCTCATATGGACCCAAACCCAATCTCCGGGTTCTAGGACAACCCGTTTGCGCCCCTTGTTTGCTTTGTTGGTGTTGGCATCATATGTTTTGGCTATTCGTTGCCTAGCCTGCTCATGTAAGGATTTCACCAACTCAGCTTTCTATTCACCATCTAAATTAACAATGTGTTCAAGTGGTAATGGCGCAAGATCAAGTACTGTTAGTGGGTTAAAACCATAAACAAGTTCAAATGGAGAATAACCAGTTGTAGAATGAATAGATCTATTATATGCAAATTCAACAAACGGTAGGCATTCTTCCTAATTTCTAATGTTCTTTCCCACAACAGATCGTAATAAAGTCCCTAAGATCCGATTAACTACTTCGGTTTGGCCATCAGTTTGGGGGTGACATGTAGTGGAATAAAGTAATTTAGTACCAAGCTTACCCCACAATACCTTCCAAAAGTGGCTAAGAAATTTGACATCTCTGTCAGAAACAATTGTTTTAGGGATGCCATGAAGTCTTACCACCTCTTTAAAGAATAAGTCTGCTACATGTGTAGCATCATCTGTTTTGTGACAAGAAATAAAATGTGCCATCTTTGAGAACCTGTCAACAACAACAAATATACTATCTCTTCCTTTCTTATTTCGAGGCAAACCTAGAATAAAGTCCATGGATAAATCTACCCAAGGTGAAGTAGGAATCGGTAAAGGAGTGTAAAGGCCATGAGGCATTACCTTAGATTTTGCTTGTTTGCATGTAATGCACTTGGAACATACCTTTTCGACATCCTTTTTCATATGTGGCCAATGGAAGTGTTCTTGCAAGATATCCAGTGTTTTGGCCACTCCAAAATGTCCCATTAAACCTCCACTATGGGCCTCATGAATCAATAAGTCTCTCATGGAACACTTTGGTATGCATAACCTGTTCATACGAAAAAGAAAGCCATCTACAAGATAAAATTTATCGAAAGCAGTATGTCCACAATTCTTATAGATATGGCCGAA